>NC_134474.1:17048117-17172882 GCF_964194025.1 Convolutriloba macropyga
AGGCCGAATCTGAATGTAAATTCAATTGAGCTTAAGAGAAGCTTGGCAAATCTATGGACGAAAAAATGCTGTGTCCAGTGGTTCGTTCAAGTTTAATTTTGTTAAATTGCATGAATTAGAGTCAAGTATAGGCATTTAAAACCAGTTTTTTAAGATTGAATTGTTCGTATTTTTTGGAATCGAGGGCCAGGTTGATTGACTGATCATTTTCTAAATAAAATAATTGGCGGATTAAAGTATTTGTCAAAACAGCTAGATGGTTTTTCTATATGACCCTTATTGAGTAAATTTTCAAGTTCTGTTTTTCTTGTTAGGAGATGAAAGTGTGCTTTGCAACCTTTTGATGGTTACTGTTATTTTTTGTGGATTTTCAAATTTCCAGAGTATCATTTAGTCCTGCCAGTTCTGCTTCTTTTTTACAGAAAGCTTTTCTCTATTTCCAGTTATTGCGGGCTCTGGTTTGGGATGTAATTCAGGTTTTCTTGAAAGTGGTTGTTTTGTGATTCTAATATAAAGGTCATCTAGTAAGCCTCTGATCATTATGCAAGCAAATTGATCAGACCTAACTAAAAATCTTCTTCGATTCTTTCACATTGTAATTTATGTACTTAAGATTTCCAATCGATTCGAATCGTTCTTGTGAGAATGGTTCAAAATTATTTGGCTTCTCGGTACGCTGATGAAAGATTTGAAATTGAACATGCACTTCCTGAATCTTAAAATTACGGAGCAGTTTGATTTGCGCATAAACAATTTCCGGTTTTTGGACTAATATTGTTGTTTTTCAAATTTAGACATGAAGAATTTTTTATTACCAGTATTAAATCATCTTTAGTCCATTTTGAATACTATTTTTTACTTTTGGACTGAGAACTGAATTTCATTGGATTAGTTTTTTTAAATTAATCTTGTTAAAGTGAAACTCAAGGCCACAATGAATGCCTTACTTGTCCGTTTTGGACAATTTTGTTTATGATTTGTCTGTCCACAATTTTGGCATTGGTTGTTTGCTCCACAATCGGTGTCATTACTGTTTGTTGTCTATGAGTAATATTTCTGCGCAAGATTGGTTGTTGAATTGAATTATGTTTAAGCTGCTCAAATTGTTTTTTGTTAATTTGTCTTGGTTTAAACGGCACATTCTCATGTTTTTTGTTATGCCTTGGACTCGATCTGGCTCTATGGCTTGACGTAAAAGGTTTATATTTTTTACTTGTTGGATGGTGAATGTTCTCATGAAAATTTTTTATGGTAAGGGTTTGTTTTGATACCGTTTCTTTAAGCGGAAGGGCGAAGCTTCTTCTTGATCGCAAAAAGCCCATGACTCATTTCCACAAAACGTTCTAAATTGCGCAGTTTTTTGAGACTAGAGGTTTTTTGAGATTATTGTTGACTTTTGTGTATTTAAAATCACCTAGCAATTTTTTTGAATTTGATTTTCAAGGAATCAAGTGTTTAAAAAGTCTGTCTACCTTGTTTTCGTAAATATCAAATCAAGTTTTCTGCTGATGACTAGAGAAAAACTAGAGTTGTTCCGCTGTGTCGTTTTTCTGTTGTATTTGATAGAAGAAAATAAAACAGTCAGAGGCTGTTTTTCACGGTTGCAAGAAGGAAATTTATAACAGTGCCAACAGTATTATAGCTAATAGATCATAGATGTTTTCATGAGGAAATTTTTGGATAAAGATTTGGCTGCCTTCTGTTTCCTTGAATAGAAAAAGGGAAACACTTTGAAAAAATGAAACAAGTTTGTCCTGCATTTTCTTGTTCGGTTGAAGAAACCGAGACAGTCACGATCAACCTGTTCGTTGCCGTGAATTTGTTGCCAGTCCAAAGAAGGTACGTCACAGGGAGATGCTAATACCTTGGCAACCCAAGTCTAGGTACAGACTTACGAAAAGATGCTCTACCCAAATGTACTATGAAAAGACCATACTCAACTCATTTGAGCTATGAAAAGATTTTATTTGGACTTTAAGACAATCTGGACTTTAGCTGGGCTCAGATTTTATGCAAAAGACTAAAGCTGGACACAAAATTTTACAAAAGACTAGCTCGACCCAATATTTGGACTGGTCTTAAGCTCGACACAATGTTAGCAAACAAAGTCGAGCTAAAGTCTTTTCATTGGTCCTTCATTAGTCTTTTCATAAGTCTGCTTTGTTGCCATAGAAATTGTCCGTCCACCACTATTGCATATACCGTAGTCAGCGTGTATGCTCTTTCATTTTTACGATCCAGAAGAACCACCAATCCCTCAAAAACCTGCAATACTTTTATAAAAAAGAAATATAGGATCTTTTCCGTTTGTGCCCCCCCAGTACGTTATGCGCCCCCCAGTTACAAAGCACGTGTCATTTTTATAGTAAATTATTATGTAAATATATTGCACGTGCGTCTGGGGGGTGCAAATAATATGCGCCCACTAAGCTGGGGAGGGGGGGGGGGGGGGGGCACAAACTGAAAAGATCCGAAATACAATTTTGAGGGGAAAACAAACTGAATAACATCAAAATTTTTAATGGCTAATGGGAGGAGGACCAATACACTTACGCTAGCTGGTTTCATTGAATCAAGTAATTTGGTAATATACTCGAGTTTCCATAACTGTTTATCTTAAGTTTTGACAAAGATCTTAAGGTTTTTCGTAGTTTTCCAACTGTTTTGTATGTTGGACTGCTCTGGTGCAAAGCTATTTAGTCTTGCTCCGTCTCTTCTTCTGTATGTACAGAAGCAAAAAAAAACTGAAAAAGTTCGGATTTTGAAAAATAACTGACTTATGAAAGACTAATGGTGGACCCATGAAAAGACATTTACTCGACTTTGTTGGTTATGAAAAGACTTAAGCTCGACCCATGAAAAGATATGAGCTCGACTTTAACTAGGAAGCTCGACCGTGTAATTATAGTCAATATTGCCCCCGCCCACTAGACTTTTAAAGTCTTTTCATCAGTCGAGGCCTAGACCTGGGAAGGTACGGTATATCCATACTACTGTTTAATGACCTCAATTGCTACTCGAACGTAACAGAAAATCAGTATCCGAACGACAGCAGTGCAGTAAGAACTTTGAAGAAAATACAATTTTTTTCTAACTATGCAATCCATGTATCAAATTGAGACATCAAGTTGATGGGTCAAAACGCTAATTGATTTTAAAAGACAACGCAAATCAAGAGCTCATGAAGTCATCGGGCAACTGATGTCAAATTGGCAGATGGTTGCATTGTTTTTGCGATTAGTCGTTGATAATGAAGAATTGCGTGCATCACTCCCAGCGGCGGCACCCCATGAGTTTTCTAATCTGCTTTAAAGTACAAAAAGTTGTAAAACACCTCCGCAAAACACCTAGTGTTGTTTCACTGGAGGGGTTCAGCAAACTTTCTTCAAACTCTCGCAATATTTTTTTAGAGAGCAGACTTTTGAGATTTTTAGAGCCACCCCGTGCACCGAATCCCGGAATTCCTTCCGGGAAACCCGGGAATCTTAGCGCATCTTATATTTTCCCGGTAATCTTAGCGCGAAACCCGGGAGTCTTAACGTTTCTCGGTAATCTTGACGGGAAAACCGGGAGTCTTAACGTTTCCCGGTAATCTTGACGGAAAAACCGGGAGTCTTAACGTTTCCCGGTAGTCTTGACGGGAAAACCGGGAGTCTTAATGTTTCCCGGTAATCTTGGCAGGATCGCGGGAGTCCTAACTTTTCTCGACTATCCTTGCAGGAAATCTGTATATAAGCATTTTTACTGTGAAACTTAACCCAAGATGAATTATCTCCTTTTGGTAAAAAAGAGGGGAACGTCGGGAATCTCGAAATTTTTACTTTGGGGGTAGAAAAATTGATTTAAAAATAAAAATTTTTGATTTTCGTTCTTATTTTGTCTCCTTTCAACAATTTCTCTTGCAATCATTTGACTATTTTCTTTTGAAATATCTCAAACAATAGATAAAAGTTGGTAAATTTATAAGCTCAAGGGTCTGGGTTGGGAGGTTGATTTTTTTGCTCCATCATATATAAATCTAAATACAAAAATTTTTGAATTTTTTTTATAAATTTTGTCTCATTTCAACACTTTCTCTTGCTCCCAAATGGTTCTTCGAAAAATGGCAAATATCAATTGAAAGTAGGCAAAAACAGGAGCTGAAAAACCTATGTTGGTTCTCGATTTTTTGCTCCATCATAAAGAAAATTTCATTCAAAAATAAAAATTTTCGATATTTGCTCTAACTTTGTCTCGTTTCAACACCTCCTCTTGCAACCAACTCATTTTTTTCTTTGAAATATCTCAAACATTTTTTAAAACTAGGTAAAAGCATAAGCTCATAAGCCTAGTTTGGGGGGTCGATTTTTTTGCTCCATCACATAGAAAATTTGATTTAAATACAAAAACTTTCGGATTTTTTTTATAACTTTTGTCTCCTTTCAACACTTTCGCTTGCACCCAACTAATTTTTCTGGAAAATCTTAAACAGTAATTGAAAGTAGGCAAAAGCAGGAGCTGAAAAATTTATGTTGGTGCTCTATTTTTTGCTCCATCATAGAGAAAATTTGATTCAAAATTAAAAACTTTCGATATTTGCTCCACTTATGCCTCGTTTCAACACCTTCTCTTGCAATCAACTGATTATTTTTTTTTGAAATATCTCAAACAGTAGATAAAAATTGGTAAAATTATAAGCTCAAGGGGTTGGGTTGGGAGGTTGATTTTTTTGCTCCATCATATAGAAAATTTAATCTAAATACAGAAATTTTTGAATTTTTTTTATAAATTTTGTCTCATTTCAACACTTTCTCTTGCTCCCAAATGGTTCTTCGAAAAATGGCAAATATCAATTGAAAGTAGGCAAAAGCAGGAGCTGAAAAACCTATGTTGGTACTCGCTTTTTGCTCCATCATATAGAAAATTTCATTCAAAAATAAAAATTTTCGATATTTACTCTAATTTTGTCTCGTTTCAACACCTCCTCTTGCAACCAACTGATTTTTTTCTTTGAAATATCCCAAACAAAATTTAAAAGTAGATAAAAGCATAAGCTCATAAGCCTAGTTTGGGGGGTCGATTTTTTTGCTCCACCACATAGAAAATTTGATTTAAATACAAAATATTTCAGATTTTTTTTATAACTTTTGTCTCCTTTCAACACTTTCGTTTGCACCCAACTAATTTTTCTGGAAAATCTTAATTAATATCATTAATTGGAAGTAGGCAAAAGCAGGAGGTGAAAAATCTATGTTGGTGCTCGATTTTTTGCTCCATCATACAGAAAATTTGATTCAAAAATAAAAATTTTTGATATTTGCTCTACTTATGCCTCGTTTCAACTCCTTCTCTTGCAGCCAACCCATTATCTTCTTCAAAATATCTCAAACATTAATTGAAAATACGTGAAAAAATAGGTTCAAAAGTGTAGGTTGTGGGGTCGATCTTCTGTTCCATTATAAAGAAAATTTGATTTAAATACAAAAATTTTCGAAGTTTTTTTAACTTTTGTATCCTTTCAACATTTTCTCCTGCACCCAACTGATTTTTTTTTTGAAAAATTACAAACCTTGATTAACAGAAGGTCAAAGCAGGAGCTCAAGGATCTAAGTTTGAGGGGGGTTGATCGATTTCTTTGCTCCATCAAATAGAAAATTTGATTCATCAAAAAAAACTTGTTTCATTTTTTTTTCGATAATTTGTGGCTAATATAGCGACGTTGAGTTTTTTATTGTTTACTTGTTGGATTTTCGGATGTCCAGTGACATATAACTGTACTGCATTTGCTTACATTGGCACCTTCCATCTCGTTTTTGAAGCAAATGTCAGTTATTTTCCAGAATTAAGCACGTTCTAAAGTTGCAAAAATTGTTGTATGGTTCACAATTTTTTTGATTTCTCCGTTAATACTGTACCAAATTGAGTCAATTAAAGCCCGCTGTGTTACTACTTAGTACCACTTTGTTGCCAAACACAGTTGCTGTACAGAAACGGCCCAGCTATAAAGTTATTCAAGAGCAAATTTCAAAAATGTTCCCTCGGAACAATTTTTACGTTAATAGATTCAATTTTTTTTTGTTGGGAGCTTTTTGAAGTTGCAAATAGTGCTAATTATCCATTTTGCAAGTCTATGAGGCTACTACAACCAACAGTTTTTAGCTTTTTGACGATTTACCATTTTTGGTCTTTTCAGTAATTTTCAATGAAATCGGTTTTTGACTCAAAACACACAAAACAGTGTGTTTTTTCCCACCTCGTGGTAAGGGTCTTGGGTGTCAACTAAACTACCAGAAGACTTAACAGACGTCCAGAAACACGTGCGTGACGCTTCCGAACGTGGTTTTTCAGGTTTTCTCGTTAATTGGGGCTCCGGGGAAAACAAAAAAACCGGCTTACTGTACAGGTTTTTGTTAATAACTACTAAAGTACTGTACCAATTTCAACAAATGTAGGCTCATTTTATTGGTAATGAACTCCTCTTGCTTAGTTTAGACGCTTGTTAGTTGGGCTGCCTGGTGAAAAAAATTATTCAAGTGCAAAATCGGAAAAATTGTTGATTTTGGGACCTCTTGGGTCACCCTAATTTCGGTACCACAAAACAGTTGATTTAGTGTACTTATAGTGGCTCGTTAGATTCCCCAGAATGTCCTGATTATTATGCACTATATTTTGTATAGCGTTTTCCGTGGTCATGATGCTCAATTTTGACTCTGCAGTGGTTGTACTCTGCTTTTTTGGTTATTTGGTACCGGACCTTATCTTTGACATATCTCGTCGTAGAAGGATCCGATTTCTGATCTGTTTGCATCATCTGTCAGGATATTAAATGAGCTTTCTCACATTATATATAACGTATAGCGTTTTCTGGAATTTCGTTCAGTTTTTGGCCAGTAACGGTACCCCCATTTTGACCCCCTGAAGCAGGATACCTGACAAGCGGAGGTCGGATAGACCACTTCAAAATCAGTTTTTACTGTAAATTGTAGGTTGTTTAGACGCAGTATTATCTCTTGGTTGTAATGGTGTAGTTTAATAACGTTGTTCGACATGTTTTAGAGGTTAATTTTGACAATAACAGTGGTGTCACTATAACACGTGTGTCACTTGGTACCGGACCTTGTTTTTGTAATAGCTCCTCGTAGAGTGAACCAATTTGGCTCAAATTTTGAAGATAAGCGCAGTTTGAGTCGTACTTTAATTCTGCCAAAGTTTGCGCGTTTAGTTTTGATCGGCCGTTTTCGAGATATTTTCCAGGACACTCACCTCCAGTTTGACATTTTGGTGTCCTGGTGCACCCATATTTCTACTTGTGAATCGATGAAAATAGTGAATTGAGTTTTCAGGGGTGGTTTGTTGAACACCCAGTGGGGTGGGCTTGCTCGTCATATATAGTTTATGCTCCATTTTCAGTCGTATTATTTCAGAATCATGTCTGATGCTCCCGAAATATGTCATTTGAAGCGTATCCCCAAGAAGTGTACCAGTTCTGGCAGTTGCGGCAATGAGAACAGTTCTACACCCAAGCCATGCAGTTCGGCTAATGAGGTTTATGATTTGTGATGTTTTAGATAGGTACTGCATGTATAATAGTGCTTTCATGGTCTTGGGTAATAAGCGCAGGGGGGCATAAAATGCCAACCTAGATTTCCCCAAAATCACGTCGGGCTTTTCGTAGTGCATGCAATGTTTATGTGTCTTAGGCTTTATTGGTCTCAGCGTGTCTATAGAGACGGCCGATTTGGGTTTCAATTCGGTATTGTCTCTCTTTTTTGATCATTCCATGTACCGTTCATTTCATTTTGATCATTTCATGTAGTAGTAGTAGTAGTATTATTATGATTATTATTATGACTTCGTGCATATGCCACTGGGATGTTATTCCCGCTGTTAGGTTCTAGGATATGCACGACAGTTTTCACAGATACAAATGAATGTCCATGTGCAAGGATTCTGCTCATTCCAGTTCCTTTCGAAATAGCTCCACATGTATTCAATGAGTTTCCTCTTCAGTTGCTGCTCACCTCTCCACTTGTTAGTTATTTTTGTGACTGGGCCGGGCCGTCTTTACACTGTCTGGAATAACCAGAGTTTTGTTATAATAACCAGAGTTTTGGTATAATTGGCTCCAGTAGAGAAAACATGAAATTTTGAAAAAAAAACTTTTCTCGAAAAAGTCGTCTATTTTTCAAGATATTGGAAATAATACATATATTGTTTTTGTCGTGCTTTTTTATAGTTTCCTCAATTGTACTGACTATATGGACTGTGACTTGTACCAAAATTCCGTCGAAATCGTAAAATTGCAACAATTGTTGTCATTTTCAAGGAATTTCAGTTTTTTGATAATTAGGTAAATATTTTTAGTTTTTCTCTAGCTCCCAATGAAAAAATTTTTGGTTTCTTAGGCTTTATTGGTGTTTCCCACACTCACAGTGCCTATGAAGACGGCCGAATCGTATGTAATCTCGGTTTTGTCTCTTTATTGATTATTTCGTAGTTAGGAGAACTAGGTGTCTTTTTTCTTCTAAAATAGGGCTTCTTTTTTCGCCAATTTCTCTCTAGACTTGACTCTTTTGTGTTCTTTGGGTTTAGAACCTGTTAGTTGTCACAAGTATACGTCTCTATAAGCAAAAAGAACTAGAGTTTCTGTTTCATTGGCTCCAGTATAGAGAAACTTGAAATTATGAGAAAAAACTCTTCTCGAAAAATTCTTCTATTTTTCAAGATATTGGAAATAATACATATATTGCTTTTATCGTGCTTTTTTATAGTTTTCTCAGTTGTACTGACTATATGAACGGTAATTTGTACCAAAATTCCGTCGAAATCGTAAAATTGCAACAATTGTTTTCATTTTCAAAGAATTTCAGTTTTTTGATAATTAGGTACATATTTTTACTTTTTCTCTAGCTCCCAATGAAAAAATTTTTGGTTTCTTAGGCTTTATTGGTGTTACCCACACTCACAGTGCCTATGAAGACGGCCGAATCGTATGTAATCTCGGTTTTGTCTCTTTATTGATTATTTCGTAGTTAGGAGAACTAGGTGTCTTTTTTCTTCTAAAATAGGGCTTCTTTTTTCACCAATTTCTCTCTAAACTTGACTCTTTTGCCTTCTTTGGGTTTAGAACCTGTTAGTTGTCACAAATATACGTCTCTATAGGCAAAAAGAACTAGAGTTTCTGTTTAATTGGCTCCAGTATAGAGAAACTTGAAATTATGAGAAAAAAAACTCTTCTCGAAAAAGTCTTCTATTTTTCAAGATATTGGAAATAATAGATATTTTGTTTTTTGTTGACTTTTTTCTAGTTTTCTCTGCTGTACCGACTATATGAACTGTGAATTGTACCAAAATTCCGTCGAAATCGTAAAATTGCAACAATTGTTGTCATTTTCAAAGAATTTCAGTTTTTTGATAATTAGGTACATATTTTTAATTTTTCTCTAGCTCCCAATGAAAAAATTTTTGGTTTCTTAGGCTTTATTGGTGTTACCCACACTCACAGTGCCTATGAAGACGGCCGAATTGTGTGTTTTTTCGGTTTTGTCTTTTTATTGATTATTTCGTAGTTAGGAGAACTAGGTGTCTTTTTTCTTCTAAAATAGGGCTTCTTTTTTCGCCAATTTCTCTCTAAACTTGACTCTTTTGCGTTCTTTGGGTTTAGAACCTGTTAGTTGTCACAAATATACGTCTCTATAGGCAAAAAGAACTAGAGTTTCTGTTTAATTGGCTCCAGTATAGAGAAACTTGAAATTATGAGAAAAAAACTCTTCTCGAAAAAGTCTTCTATTTTTCAAGATATTGGAAATAATAGATATTTTGGTTTTTGTTGACTTTTTTCTAGTTTTCTCTGTTGTACCGACTATATGAACTGTGAATTGTGTAAAAATTCCGTTGGAATCGGAAAATTGCAAAAATTGTTGTAATTTTCAAAGGATTTCAGTTTTTTGATAGATAGGTGCATATTTTTACTATTTCTCTAGCTCCCAATGAAAAATATTATAGTTTCTTAGACTTTATTGGTGACTCTCACTCTCACAGTGTCTGTGGAGACGGCCGATTCGTATGTAATTTCGGTTTTGTCTTTTTATTGATTATTTCCTAGTTAGGAGAACTAGGTGTATTTTTTCTTCTAAATTAGATCTTCTTTTTTCGGCAATATCTCTCGAAACTCGACTATTTTGTCTTCTTTGGGTTTAGAACCTGTTAGTTCGTACTAATATACGTCTTTATATGCTAAAAGAACTAGAGTTTCTGTTTAAGTTCATCCAGTATAGAGAAACTTAAAATTATGAGAAAAAGAACTCTTCTCGAAAAAGTCTTCTATTTTTCAAAATATTGGAAATAATAGATATTTTGTTTTTTGTTGACTTTTTTCTAGTTTTCTCAGTTGTACCAACTTTATGAACTGTGAATTGTACCAAAATTCCGTCGGAATCGGAAAATTGCAAAAATTGTTGTCTTTTCAAAGGATTTCAGTTTTTTTTGATAGATAGGTGCATATTTTTACTATTTCTCTAGCTCCCAATGAAAAATATTTTAATTTCTTAGGCTTTATTGGTGTTACCCACACTCACAGTGCCTATGAAAACGGTCGAATCGTATTTAATTTCGGTTTTATCTCTTTATTGATTCTTTCGTAGTTAGGAGAACTAGGTGTCTTTTTTCTTCTAAAATAGAGCTTCGTTTTTCGCCAATTTCTCTCTAAACTTGACTCTTTTGTGTTCTTTGGGTTTAGAACCTGTTAGTTGTCACAATTATACGTCTCTATAGGCAAAAAGAACTAGAGTTTCTGTTTAATTGGCTCCCATATAGAGAAACTTAAAATTATGAGAAAAAAAACTCTTCTCGAAAAAGTCTTCTATTTTTCAAGATAATGGAAATAATAGATATTTTGTTTTTTGTTGACTTTTTTATAGTTTTCTCAGTTGTACAGACCATATGAACTGTGAATTGTACCAAAATTCCGTCGAAATCGTAAAATTGCAACAATTGTTGTCATTTTCAAAGAATTTCAGTTTTTTGATAATTAGGTACATATTTTTAATTTTTCTCTAGCTCCCAATGAAAAAATTTTTGGTTTCTTAGGCTTTATTGGTGTTACCCACACCCGCAGTGCCTATGAAGACGGCCGAATCGTATGTAATTTCGGTTTTGTCTCTTTATTGATTATTTCGTAGTTAGGAGAACTAGGTGTAATTTTTCTTCTAAAATAAAGCTTCCTTTTTCGGCAGTTTCTCTCTAAACTCGACTCTTTTGTGTTCTTTGGGTTTAGAACCTGTTAGTGGTCACTAATATACGTCCTTTTATGCACAAAGAACGAGAGTTTCTGATTTATTGGCTCCAGTATAGAGAAACTTGAAATTATGAGAACAAAAACTCTTCTCGAAAAAGTCTTCTATTTCTCAAGATAATGGAAATAATAGATATTTTGTCTTTTATTGTCTTTTTTGTACTTTTCTCAATTGTACCAACTATATGAGCCGTGATTTGTACTAAAATTCCATCGGAATTGTAAAATTGCGACAATTGTTGTCATTTTCAAAAGATTTTAGTTTTTTGATAATCATGTACATATTTTTACTTTTTCTCTAGCTCCCAATGAAAAAATTTTTGGTTTTTTAGGCTTTATTGGTGTTACCCACACTCGCAGTGCCTATGAAGACGGCCGAATCGTGTGTAATTTCGGTTTTGTCTCTTTATTGATTATTTCGTAGTTAGGAGAACTAGGTGTAATTTTTCTTCTAAAATAGAGCTTCCTTTTTCGGCAGTTTCTCTCTAAACTCGACTCTTTTGTGTTCTTTGGGTTTGGAACCTGTTAGTGGTCACTAATATACGTCCTTTTATGCACAAAGAACGAGAGTTTCTGATTTATTGGCTCCAGTATAGAGAAACTTGAAATTATGAGAACAAAAACTCTTCTCGAAAAAGTCTTCTATTTCTCAAGATAATGGAAAAAAAAGATATTTTGTCTTTTATTGTCTTTTTTGTACTTTTCTCAATTGTACCAAATATATGAGCCGTGATTTGTACCAAAATTCCATCGGAATTGTAAAATTGCAACAATTGTTGTCATTTTCAAAAGATTTCAGTTTTTGATAATCATGTACATATTTTTACTTCTTCTTTAGCTCCCAATGTCCCTTTTTTGATTATTTCCCTTTAGCTCCCAATGTCCCTTTAGCTCCCAATGTCCCTTTCTTCTTTAGCACCCAATGTCCCTTTTTCGATTATTTCGTTGTCAGGAGAACTAGGTGTATTTTTTCTTCTAAAATAGAGCTTATTTTTTCGCCAATTTCTCTTTAAATTCGACTCTTTTGTGTTCTTTGGGTTTAGAACCTGTTAGTTCTCACTAATATACGTCCTTTAATGCAAAAAGAACGAGAGTTTCTGATTTATTGGCTCCAGTATAGAGAAACTTGAAATTATGAGAAAAAAAACTCTTCTCGAAAAAGTCTTCTATTTTTCAAGATATTGGAAATAATAGATATTTTGTTTTTTGTTGACTTTTTTCTAGTTTTCTCTGTTGTACCGACTATATGAACTGTGAATTGTATCAAAATTCCGTCGGAATCGGAAAATTGCAAAAATTGTTGTCATTTTCAAAGGATTTCAGTTTTTTGATAGATAGGTGCATATTTTTACTATTTCTCTAGCTCCCAATCAAAAATATTTTAGTTTCTTAGGCTTTACTGGTGATTCTCACTCTCACAGTGTCCATGGAGACGGCCGATTCGTATGTAATTTCGGTTTTGTCTCTTTATTGATTATTTCCTAGTTAGGAGAACTAGGTGTATTTTTTCTTCTAAATTAGATCTTCTTTTTTCGGCAATATCTCTCGAAACTCGACTATTTTGTCTTCTTTGGGTTTAGAACCTGTTAGTTGTCACAAGTATACGTGTCTACAGGCAAAAAGAACCAGAGTTTCTGTTTAATTGGCTCCAGTATAGAGAAACTTGAAATTATGAGAAAAAACTCTTCTCGAAAAAGTCTTCTATTTTTCAAGATATTGGAAATAATAGATATTTTGGTTTTTCTTGACTTTTTTCTAGTTTTCTCAGTTGTACCAACCATATGAACTGTGAATTGAACCAAAATTCCGTCGGAATCGGAAAATTGCAAAAATTGTTGTCATTTTCAAAGGATTTCAGTTTTTTGATAGATAGGTGCATATTTTTACTATTTCTCTAGCTCCCAATCAGAAATATTTTAGTTTCTTAGGCTTTACTGGTGATTCTCACTCTCACAGTGTCCATGGAGACGGCCGATTCGTATGTAATTTCGGTTTTGTCTCTTTATTGATTATTTCCTAGTTAGGAGAACTAGGTGTATTTTTTCTTCTAAATTAGATCTTCTTTTTTCGGCAATATCTCTCGAAACTCGACTATTTTGTCTTCTTTGGGTTTAGAACCTGTTAGTTGTCACAAGTATACGTGTCTACAGGCAAAAAGAACCAGAGTTTCTGTTTAATTGGCTCCAGTATAGAGAAACTTGAAATTATGAGAAAAAAATTTCTTCTCGCAAAAGTCTTCTATTTTTCAAGATATTGGAAATAATAGATATTTTGTTTTTTGTTGACTTTTTTCTAGTTTTCTCAGTTGTACCAACCATATGAACTGTGAATTGAACCAAAATTCCGTCGGAATCGGAAACTTGCAAAAATTGTTGTCATTTTCAAAGGATTTCAGTTTTTTGATAGATAGGTGCATATTTTTACTATTTCTCTAGCTCCCAATCAAAAATATTTTAGTTTCTTAGGCTTTACTGGTGATTCTCAGTCTCACAGTGTCCATGGAGACGGCCGATTCGTATGTAATTTCGGTTTTGTCTCTTTATTGATTATTTCCTAGTTAGGAGAACTAGGTGTATTTTTTCTTCTAAATTAGATCTTCTTTTTTCGGCAATATCTCTCGAAAATCGACTATTTTGTCTTCTTTGGGTTTAGAACCTGTTAGTTGTCACAAGTATACGTGTCTACAGGCAAAAAGAACCAGAGTTTCTGTTTAATTGGCTCCAGTATAGAGAAACTTGAAATTATGAGAAAAAAAACTCTTCTCGAAAAAGTCTTCTATTTTTCAAGATATTGGTAATAATAGATATTTTGGTTTTTGTTGACTTTTTTCTAGTTTTCTCAGTTGTACCAACCATATGAACTGTGAATTGAACCAAAATTCCGTCGGAATCGGAAAATTGCAAAACTTGTTGTCATTTTCAAAGGATTTCAGTTTTTTGATAGATAGGTGCATATTTTTACTATTTCTCTAGCTCCCAATCAAAAATATTTTAGTTTCTTAGGCTTTACTGGTGATTCTCAGTCTCACAGTGTCTATAGAGACGGCCGAATTGTATGTAATTTCGGTTTTGTCTTTTGATTGATTATTTCGTTGTTAGGAGAACTAGGTGTCTTTTTTCTTCTAAAATAGAGCTTCTTTTTTCGCCAATTTCTCTCTAAACTTTACTCTTTTGTCTTCTTTGGGTTTAGAACCTGTTAGTTGTCACAAATATACGTGTCTACAGGCAAAAAGAACCAGAGTTTCTGTTTAATTGGCTCCAGTATAGAGAAACTTGAAATTATGAGAAAAAAAACTCTTCTCGAAAAAGTCTTCTATTTTTCAAGATATTGGAAATAATAGATATTTTGGTTTTTGTTGACTTTTTTCTAGTTTTCTCAGTTGTACCAACCATATGAACTGTGAATTGAACCAAAATTCTGTCGGAATCGGAAAATTGCAAAAATTGTTGTCATTTTCAAAGGATTTCAGTTTTTTGATAGATAGGTGCATATTTTTACTATTTCTCTAGCTCCCAATCAAAAAGATTTTAGTTTCTTAGGCTTTTTTGGTGATTCTCACCCTCACAGTGTCTATAGAGACGGCCGAATTGTATGTAATTTCGGTTTTGTCTTTTTATTGATTATTTCGTTGTTAGGAGAACTAGGTGTCTTTTTTCTTCTAAAATAGAGCTTCTTTTTTCGCCAATTTCTCTCTAAACTTGACTCTTTTGTGTTCTTTGGGTTTTTAACCTGTTAGTTGTCACAAATATACGTGTCTACAGGCAAAAAGAACCAGAGTTTCTGTTTAATTGGCTCCAGTATAGAGAAACTTGAAATTATGAGAAAAAAAACTCTTCTCGAAAAAGTCTTCTATTTTTCAAGATATTGGAAATAATAGATATTTTGGTTTTTGTTGACTTTTTTCTAGTTTTCTCAGTTGTACCAACCATATGAACTGTGAATTGAACCAAAATTCTGTCGGAATCGGAAAATTGCAAAAATTGTTGTCATTTTCAAAGGATTTCAGTTTTTTGATAGATAGGTGCATATTTTTACTATTTCTCTAGCTCCCAATCAAAAAGATTTTAGTTTCTTAGGCTTTTTTGGTGATTCTCACCCTCACAGTGTCTATAGAGACGGCCGAATTGTATGTAATTTCGGTTTTGTCTTTTTATTGATTATTTCGTTGTTAGGAGAACTAGGTGTCTTTTTTCTTCTAAAATAGAGCTTCTTTTTTCGCCAATTTCTCTCTAAACTTGACTCTTTTGTGTTCTTTGGGTTTTTAACCTGTTAGTTGTATTAAATATACGTGTCTACAGGCAAAAAGAACTAGAGTTTCTGTTTGATTGGCTCCAGTATAGAGAAACTTGAAATTATGATAAAAAAAACTCTTCTCGAAAAAGTCTTCTATTTTTCAAGATATTGGAAATAATAGATATTTTGTTTTTTGTTGAGTTTTTTCTAGTTTTCTCAGTTGTACCGACCATATAAACTGTGAATTGTACCAAAATTCCGTCGGAATCGGAAAATTGCAAAAATTGTTGTCATTTTCAAAGGATTTCAGTTTTTTGATAGATAGGTGCATATTTTTACTATTTCTCTAGCTCCCAATCAAAAAGATTTTAGTTTCTTAGGCTTTTTTGGTGATTCTCACCCTCACAGTGTCTATAGAGACGGCCGAATTGTATGTAATTTCGGTTTTGTCTTTTTATTGATTATTTCGTTGTTAGGAGAACTAGGTGTCTTTTTTCTTCTAAAATAGAGCTTCTTTTTTCGCCAATTTCTCTCTAAACTTGACTCTTTTGTGTTCTTTGGGTTTTTAACCTGTTAGTTGTATTAAATATACGTGTCTACAGGCAAAAAGAACTAGAGTTTCTGTTTAATTGGCTCCAGTATAGAGAAACTTGAAATTATGAGAAAAAAAAACTCTTCTCGAAAAAGTCTTCTATTTTTCAAGATATTGGAAATAATGAATATTTTGTTTCTTATTGTCTTTTTTGTACTTTTCTCAGTTGTACCAACTATATGAGCCTTGATTTGTACCAAAATTCCGTCGGAATTGTAAAATTGCAAGAATTGTTGTCATTTTCAAAGGATTTCAGTTTTTTGATAGATAAGTGCATATTTTTACTATTTCTCTAGCTCCCAATCAAAAATATTTTAATTTCTTAGGCTTTTTTGGTGATTCTCACTCTCACAGTGTCTATAGAGACGGCTGATTCGTATGTAATTTCGGTTTTGTCTTTTTATTGATTATTTCGTAGTTAGGAGAACTAGGTGTCTTTTTTCTTCTGAAATAGGGCTTCTTTTTTCGCCAATTTCTCTCTAGACTTGACTCTTTTGTGTTCTTTGGGTTTAGAACCTGATAGTTGTCACAAGTATACGTCTCTATAAGCAAAAAGAACTAGAGTTTCTGTTTAATTGGCTCCAGTATAGAGAAACTTGAAATTATGAGAAAAAAGCTCTTCTCGCAAAAGTCTTCTATTTTTCAAGATATTGGAAATAATAGATATTTTGTTTTTTATTGTCTTTTTTGTACTTTTCTCAGTTGTACCAACTATATGAGCCTTGATTTGTACCAAAATTCTGTCGGAATTGTAAAATTGCAAGAATTGTTGTCATTTTCAAAGGATTTCAGTTTTTTGATAGATAGGTGCATATTTTTACTATTTCTATAGCTCCCAATCAAAAATATTTTAGTTTCTTAGGCTTTTTTGGTGATTCTCACTCTCACAGTGTCTATAGAGACGGCCGAATTGTATGTAATTTCGGTTTTGTCTTTTTATTGATTATTTCGTAGTTAGGAGAACTAGGTGTCTTTTTTCTTCTGAAATAGGGCTTCTTTTTTCGCCAATTTCTCTCTAGACTTGACTCTTTTGTGTTCTTTGGGTTTAGAACCTGATAGTTGTCACAAGTATACGTCTCTATAAGCAAAAAGAACTAGAGTTTCTGTTTAATTGGCTCCAGTATAGAGAAACTTGAAATTATGAGAAAAAAGCTCTTCTCGCAAAAGTCTTCTATTTTTCAAGATATTGGAAATAATAGATATTTTGTTTTTTGTTGACTTTTTTCTAGTTTTCTCAGTTGTACCAACCATATGAACTGTGAATTGTACCAAAATTCCGTCGGAATCGGAAAATTGCAAAAATTGTTGTCATTTTCAAAGGATTACACTTTTTTCATAGATGGGTGCATTGCTTTTTTTTTGCTTTTGTTCGCTTTTGGAATACCAAGACCACCCAGCCCCGGGTATCAGGGGACACCACCAAGTGTAAACTGGTATCGCCCACCACATTTGGCATAAGTGGGACCACCCAGCCCCGGGTATCAGGGTTTTTTTTTTAGCTCTTAGGGGTTAATTTAGGCTCTAGGTTAATTTTTTTAATCAAGATTTTGCCACTCTTTCTTTGTTTTAGAACCGTAAAGTCAGCCAATCGGATAAAGAAAACGCACTGAAGAAAGGAGGCAATAAGAAACGGGTCCAGAAGACCAATCTCTACGCAAAAGCTATTTCCCTTCGCTTCAATTGTTTTCACCCATCCTCCTCTGATGGACTAAGAGCGGCAAAGAGTGAACTAATTGAGCATTATCCACTAATAAAAAGTGTTTCTTTCCTGTGCTCAAGGAGAAACGAAAGTGGTCTGAACGGTTGGATGAACTTTCGCAACCCTTCCGATTGCGAAATCACAAAGCAACAGATGACAAACCAGCCAATCAGTAAAATTGAAATACTCAAAGATGGAGACGTTAGTAAACCATGGTTCAAAGAGTCGATGATCTCCCAACCAGTTACCTTTAAAAAAAACGAGTGGTGTTGCCTGATGTCGATAACTTTTATAGTAGTGATGTGATGAAGTTTCCATGCAATAATTCTACTTGGTTTAGTGAACGTAATTGATTATTTATACGAAACGTGTTCATTTCATGTTTGTCTTTATAAAGGTGTATCACAGAGTAGCTCTTTTTACGTATGTGCGCAATTTAGGACTTTGTGGCTTGGGTCTCAAATTTTTTTATTGTTTTTAGTAAGGTAGGACATTTTGAGTCGCAGTGGCAGGTTTATTATGGTTAGTCGGGGCAGTTATTTTAACACCAGAACACCGGAGTTTGGGAATTTGAGGCTGAATTAAGTTTAAAGTCTAATCTTAGCGCAGGTTGTGTGAAATAATATTAGCGACAGGCCAGATATTTTTGTTTTTCTTCGAGGATGCCTATATAATACTTGCTTCATTTTTGAACTACCATACGTTGTCTTTTGTAATTAGAATCTCTACTGATCTTCAGTTTCAATGAGCGAGCTGCAGAAGCTAGAGAGGGCACTTCAGCGCCTTGAAAGAAGCACAAGACGATCAGAGAATGAGCATCGATTGTTCGTGGGAACAGTTAGAAGACTGAGAAAGAAACGTGATGTTGCTGTACAGAGAAGTAGAAATGAGCCCGTTGCCGTCCCAAGTATACCGGACGAAAATGTCAATCCCAGTGATTTGCCATCGGCAGGAACTGAATCAGAAGAGTTATATCTAAAAACAGCAGTTTCGGCTACACAACTCGGGATTAATCTGGCTATCGAAAATTTTACTGAGGACGAGCTAATCATTTTTATTGTCAGCCCACAAAAAACATCCCGTGATCCTTTAGACAAGAACAAAATTTTGGAAAATAAGAAGCAGGTGAATTTTCATTTTCCCGGATGCTGGCCAGAGGCAAGGTGTGCTATAAATCAAAAGGGCAGAGACCTAAAAAGAGCAAAGTTGAGATCAGTGAAAGAGCCAGCTGCGCAGCCAATTGCTGAGAGTGACGACTCCTCAAGAAATCTTGATAACATTGATGATTTTCTTGGAGCTAAGTAAATATTGTCAACTTTGTAGTTCGCGTTGAATGAATTTGTAAATTTGCTCTGCCGAATTGAAGTGGTTGAAATATGTTTTACTAGTCACATTTGAGCTAGTATGAAAGTAGATTGAAGCCAGTGAAGGCATCATTTGTGTATAGGCGGAAGAATTTTCTAGATTGTGTAATTCTTATCACCCAATTGTTATTCTTGAATTTTTTTCCAGAAATGGCAATGTTTCCAAAGGCGGTTAATTTTCTGGGCAGTGACTCGAATTCCAAATCTGCGCGTTTAAACGATAAAAAACTGCTTGAGAACTTCCAGGGGATAGACTTTTTGTTTTTTTTTGAAGACGGAAACTATAGAGAAATTGGCCTTGACCATAAGGCATGGCCGGACAAAATGAGCTACACATGTCGTAGCCAAGTAAAGAAGGGAGATGTTCTCAGACTCTATTGGACGAACAAGTTTTACAACGCTCCTTTCATTACCAAAGGCGATAGCAACTTTATAAAAGTTGTTTGCACTCAAATGGACAACAGGTTGGACAAGGCCAATACATCAACAGAGAAGGCGAATCTCCCCTTTTCTGCAGAAACAGAAGCCGCGATCGAGACAATCTCGCAGCAAAGTCGAAAACGGCTTTTGAGTGAATTGAACCTGTCATGCATTGACCCAAGTGCACAAAGAAAAAGGCCAAAGACTTCAGGAGATCAGGACATTGAAGTTGTCCGAACTGTCAAGGAGTCCAGTTCGTCGAATGCCCAAAAAAACCTTGTGCAGTCAAAACTGAAAACAATCTCCACGGTGAGTTTGCCGAACGAAAGCGCTGATGAACAGAGCGATGATCAGTGTGAAGATGCCAATTCCACTATTCCGCAAGTTCAACACGGAAATAGTCCAACTATTTTTGATGAGAACAATGACAATAGCCAGGAATCAGAAATCGAAGAAGTTGAGACCGAAGGTGAAGAGGCAATTGATGCTTCCAGTGACACTTCGATTCTGAACAGAGTGTGTAAAGCGATTCGCTCTGTAACGAAGGTTATAGACAATCAGCGAAGAGAGACTAGGGAGCTTAGGTTACATCTCGAAAATGAATTGAAAGCTGCGACCCCTGCTCCAAGTAGCGTTGTTAGTGAGGTCTCCAATGTAGAGAAAGGGCAATTTTTTTAAAAGGAGAGGACATGTCGCTGGTCGAAGGGAAGACTGCAAAGAAATATGGAAGGAATCTGGCGAGGAAATATTTTACAATTGAAGAGCTAAAAGACCAAAGAACCAGTCCTAGGAAGTCAACATCCCTAGCATCACTTGATGGAGAAAAATTGCAGGAAACTAAGGTGCTAATCGAGTGACGGTTTCCGGGCGAATTTATGCAGGCGTGTGATGCAATAGACGATTTGGGGCGCGATATCAAGAAAGATATTATTAGAAAAAGTAAGAAAGCTGCTGATGGAAATGATTGTAGTAGCAGACAGGAAGCAGAGTAAAAATGGCTATCGATGTCTCATCTGACTTCAGATGTCTACCTTAACTTTTCCATCTTTGTTGTATCTTATTTTAAACTTTGTCTTTAATGTTGTTTCTAATATAGCTCGTGCATTGACAATTATTTGGATGAGTATTTGATGTTCATAGCTGTGTTTTTTTTTCCTTAACTCTTTCATCATTGTTGTATCTTATTATAAACTGTGTCTTTAATTTTGTTACTAATATAGCTTGTTGCTTGTGCATTGACAATTAATCGGATGAGTACTTGATGTTCATAGCTCGCAGCTTCACAAAAAATTTACGCTATCAATTTATTTTGATTCTTTATGCAATTTGTTGCTAACAATATTGAAACTAGTTGTTGCCGTAAGTTCTTTTCGTGCTCAATGCTAAAGTTTTTGTCAAATTGGTTTCCCTGATTATACCAGTTCAAATTAAAAAATCATTACCGTTTCATTTTTTTCTGTAGAATTGAGGTTTTCTTGGTCGTTCTAAATTTTTTCATAGTTCGTTGAAATATTTAAGTTTAAATGCAATGGTTGATAACATTGCTTGGACAGATCTTGCTCAAGTCGACGCAGTCCTTACAGCTGAGCTTTTGGATAACGGGAATGTGCAAACGCATAAGATTCCAAGTGTTGGTCCAACTGTCTGTGAGTCAAACCGAAAAAAACTTGAAAGCCTTATGAGACGAGATTACTTGAATTTTCTAGAAAATTTCGATCTCCAACCCGGGAAAAAATCATTTTCAAAAGACGCTGCCCATACAAGTTTAGGCGTATTTGCCAAGCAGATGTTTGTTTTTAACGAAATTTTGTTTGGTTTAACTGGCTTCCTTGCTCCGATGCCTTCGTCTGAAATCATTGCGGGTGTCAATGATGTCTCTATTTGTGATCATTCGACGGGACCAAAATTGATGCTCGGTGGTGTTTCGTTTATTAATTCCTCATGTAGGGAAAATTCTGTTTATGTGCCTAACAGGTGCCGATCAAAAGTGCAAATTCGCGTTACTGCTATCAAAGGGATAGAAGTCGGAGAAGAAGTTACTGTGCGGTATGGAGGTGACTTTTTTGGACCTGATAGAATGTTCTGTGAGCGCCCACATGCTGAATTTCATGGTGCATCGTCTGTTATACTCCATAATTGGACAAGATCAGGAAAAGTCAAACCAATTATACACTACCCCGAGACCCCAGTGAAAGCAATATCAACTTTGACTCCGAAATCTGGAGTGATTTCGCCTCTTTCAAGCGCCGAGAAATCAGAAAGTCACAACTCAAAGCGTAAATTTAAAGCTCGTAGCTTTGCAAGCTATTGTAGCAGAATAAAACCAAAAAAGTCTCGTTACCTCTCAAGAAAAAAAGACTTCTCGTGTCAAGCTCCGGATCAAGCAGTGAAGAGCTAATGATTTCCAGTGAGGAAGCCGCCATCGCTCTACAAGAGGATTTTGCAAACACTGATTCTCCTTCGCCAGCACCGATTGAGTTCTCTACACCTTTGTTGTTGCGTCAAGTTGACAATTTTGTTGAAACTTCTAGTTCAGAGTCCTCAGACAGCTCAACAGAAACACCGTTGACAGAGTCAGAAGATGCGCTATGTGATGGATCACGAGTCTCGATGCCCGATTTTGTGGAGCAGTTCATTGGCATTGCTGATCAATTTGCATTGAGTGAACGAGCTGTCAAATCTCTTTTAAATCTGGTTGAACGTTCCTTGCCTTCTAAGAACAATTTGCCGAGTTTTTATCGTCTGCAACAGATGGAAGTCAATTCCAACAATCTAGAAGAGGAGGAATTACCGAATTGAGTAATTTTTCATTTGAACGTCAAATCTCAATTAAGCGCTTTGATTGAACGAAACATCGATTTAATTTATTCCAAGAATTGGCAGCTGCAGGAAGATATTCACTTGGAGCACAAAGAAAATTACCAAGTTTTACACTTTAGTTTAAGCACGGACGGCGTTTTGCCTGCGAAGTCCGCAAAGTTCAGTTTGTACCCAGTTTGGTTGATGTTGCTCAACTTGCCGCAAAAGCGCAGAGTTTGTTATCGTAATCTTTTATTAGTATCTTTGTTTGGGGGCAACAGCAAGCCTGATTGCTCATCACTTATGAAAAACTTGATTTATTTTGTTCACAGTTTCAACCATGAGCGCGTACTTCTAATTGGGGACAAAGAGTTCCAAGTCGAAATCAACATCCGACTTGTTACGGTTGATGCTGTCATGAAAGCCCCACTCGTAAACCAGACCCAATTTAACGGTTTGTACGGTTGCCCCAACTGCCTGGTACCAGGCCAGAGCCATTCGACTGGTAAGCCTTGGATCTATCCATACCAAGAGAGCAAGTCGGAAATGAGGACAAACAAACACCGTTTAGAAGTTTTAGCTAAGGAGCCTACAGAAAAAAAAAACCTATCTTTTGTTTGAGAGGCGTGTCTGCTATTGAAAGTTTAGTATCAGTTCCCGAAGACGTGGTCATTGACTATATGCACCAAGTTTTGCTGGGTGTTGTGAAGAAGACTGTTAGCAATATCGTTCGTCAGAGAAATTTTTCGGCACAACAGAAGGGGCTTGTTTCCCGTCGGCTTACACTTTGTAGACTGCCTTCTCAAGAACATAATCGTCAGTTGCGTCCACTTGACACGCTCAAACTTTGAAAGCCTCTGAGTTAAAGTTGTTTCTTCTATATGGGATTTTATCTTTTCTCGGCACAATATCTGATCAGTTGTTTATTCATTTTTTCTTGTTGAGTACTGGAATTCGTGTATTATTAGAGCATAAATCGGAGAAGGAGATTGATATTGCTGGGAAATGTATTGACTGTTTTCAACGGCAGCTATCGCGGTTCTACAGTGACAAGTCAGAAACGTACAATGCGCATAGTTTGGGTCATCTTGCGGACCAGGTGAAACGTTGTGGCCCGCTGTCTGTGTGTTCTACTATTGCTTTCGAAGCAGCTCATTTTCAATTAAAAAGAAAACTTGGTGAAACAGTTTGGACCAAGTTATTCACTCGTTTAGCTGTGAAACGGCGTCAAAGAATTTTCTATAGAAGAAAACCGTTTGTTGAACAGGCTTTGAAAATTGGACCTCTATTGCTAAAACGGTGCAAAGATGTTCAGGCTCGAATTGGCATGGTAACGTCCGTCCTCAAAACTTGTTCCTCCTTTTCTAAACACGGGAAAAATTATCACTGCCACACGTCAAGCTGTAGTTTTGACATAAATGGTTCGTGCGAACATATTGTTATGATTAATTCTGGTGAGGGAATTAGTGTTGGACAATTACATGCGATTTATGTCGATCTAGATAATTTGTGCGGCGTTGTTCAAGTAAAAATGTTCGAGTCTGTGACTGCTTTAAGACAAAATTTACGTGACCGTCTAACTACTCTTGAATCAAGTGTGGATGTTATTGAAATGGATTTGGCAATGGATGAAGTATTAGAGATCTTAGAATCTCTTGACGATGCTCATTTTGTTGTCGGTTCTTTGAAAAATGAATTAGTTGATATAGACGTAATGAATTTGGTGGCACCGTGCATCCTGCGAGTTGTTGGCGTTTTGAATTTTGTGTCAGAACTCTGTTGCGTCTTCCAGAGAGATTGACTTGTTATATTTTCTGCAATGTAATGAAAACTGCTGATATAAAATAAGATGATAGAACTAGTATTGTACATGACAGAGGGCTTGTACTCAAAGCTTCTTTAGTGTTCTTATTTGTTAAAAGCAATTGGTGTCTGTTGATCTTAGTGTACGTATGTTATTACCAGTTGTTTTCTTTATAGCCTTGACAGGAAGTCTTATCTGTTTGTAATTGGACTTTTAATTGGAGTGTTTTCTCCTGTGTGGAATGCTTTGAAAATGAGGCTATTATGTTTGTGGGTTACACTCAATACTTCTCCTGTTTTAGAGAGAAATTATGCCTAGAAATTATACTCGAACAACTAAAAGAAAATATTCGCAGTACGATATCGACACTGCTTTGTATCTTGTAAGGCATGAGGACTACGAAATTCGTGCTGTTGCTGAGTCAACCGGGGTACCTTATTCGACTATAAGGAGGAATGTCAAACGTTCCAATGAGAATTCAAAGTGTGTGTTCACCCCAGCTCAGGAGTCGGATTTGAAAATCTGGATCCAGAACTTATGCGTTTCAAAGAAGAAGGCCTTGAAACAAGTTCTGGGAAGTGTGTACATGAGGGCAAAGGCTACGGAGGTGTCAATGCCAAAGCAGTGGGAGGGAAAAAAGAAGCTGGTATCGATTGGTGGAGAGGCTTCTGTAGTAGGCAAAAGTTCAGATTGCCCTTTCCTACCCTTCGCTGCGTGGCGTGCAAAATAAATGTAAAAAACTCGGAAATCGATTTCATTTGCTGCAGTAAGTGTAACAGTTTTGCCTGTGAAAACTGCATTAATATATGCCAAAGCAGGGCTTTTTGCCAAAAGTGCTTTGAAAGTGTTCTGCTCTAAATTGTAGAGTCAATGCGCTGTTATCTTTTGTGTTAAATTACTGAACTAACCATACAATGAAATATGTGTTTTCGAAATTGTAAAATTTCTCCGATTTGATCTTTCTATTTTTTTTACAAGTATTTTTCTGCCAATGTGCTAATGAGAGATTTGCTACGGTTTTGGTTGCTGACTTAGCGTTGCAAATGGGGTGAAACGGACCCCAAAAAAATATTTCCGTTTCGTCAGTGCAGAGACATTGTGTGCAAAGAACCCTAATTTGGGATGACGATGTGGCACCACAGGTCTTCACTACCCATTAGATTAGACTGCTTACCAAATACGGTAAGGTTTTTGGAAAAAATGCCCAGCAAACTTGTTTCAATTTTATTTTTTTTGTCAAAATAATGAGTTTTTAAAGATGTTTCTGACAATTTAATCTTGTGGAATGGGCAATGGGTATGAAGCAGTCATGGAAACGTGCTCTTTTGGCTAGTGGTCCATGCAAAAAAGTAACAGTTTTGCAACAATTGTTCTGGTTTACATTTAGGAAAAAAGATATCAATGGATTCTATGATCTCGGCCATGATATCAGACAATTACTCCAAAAACAAATCACCAGTGGGCCTTAGGGCCCACTGGGGATTTTTTTTGACCCCCCACTATCAGAGGACTTTGTGTGCGTCATTTTGCGCTAATAAAAACTTTGCTGCGGTTTTGGTTGCTGACTTAGCGTTGCAAATGGGGTGAAACGGACCCCAAAAAAATATTTCCGTTTCGTCAGTGCAGAGACATTGTGTGCAAAGAACCCTAATTTGGGATGAAGATGTGGCACCACAGGTCTTCACTACCCATTAGATTAGACTGGTTACCAAATACGGTAAGGTTTTTGGAAAAAATGCCCAGCAAACTTGTTTCAATTTTATTGTTTTTCAAAATAATGAGTTTTTAAAGATGTTTCTGACAATTTCATCTTGTGGAATGGGCAATGGGTATGAAGCAGTCATGAAAACGTGCTCTTTTGGCTAGTGGTCCATGAAAAAAAGTAACAGTTTTGTAACAATTGTTCTGGTTTACATTTAGGAAAAAAATATCAATGGATTCTATGATCTTCTCTGCCATGATATCAGACAATTACTCCAAAAACAAATAGGGCCCACTGGGGATTTTTTTTTGACACCCCACTATCAGAGGACTTTGTGTGCGTCATTTTGCGCTAATAAAAACTTTGCTGCGGTTTTGGTTGCTGACTTAGCGTTGCAAATGGGGTGAAACGGACCCCAAAAAAATATTTCCGTTTCGTCAGTGCAGAGACATTGTGTGCAAAGAACCCTAATTTGGGATGAAGATGTGGCACCACAGGTCTTCACTACCCATTAGATTAGACTGGTTACCAAATACGGTAAGGTTTTTGGAAAAAATGCCCAGCAAACTTGTTTCAATTTTATTGTTTTTCAAAATAATGAGTTTTTAAAGATGTTTCTGACAATTTCATCTTGTGGAATGGGCAATGGGTATGAAGCAGTCATGGAAACGTGCTCTTTTGGCTAGTGGTCCATGAAAAAAAGTAACAGTTTTGCAACAATTGTTCTGGTTTACATTTAGGAAAAAAATATCAATGGATTCTATGATCTTCTCGGCCATGATATCAGACAATTACTCCAAAAACAAATCCCCAGTGGGCCTTAGGGCCCACTGGGGATTTTTTTTGACCCCCCACTATCAGAGAACTTTGTGTGCCTCATTTTGCGCTAATAAAAACTTTGCTGCGGTTTTGGTTGCTGAATTAGCGTTGCAAATGGGGTGAAACGGACCCCAAAAAGATATTTCCGTTTCGTCAGTGCAGAGACATTGTGTGCAAAGAACCCTAATTTGGGATGAAGATGTGGCACCAAAGGTCTTCACTATACATTAGATTAGACTGGTTACCAAATACGGTAAGGTTTTTGGAAAAAATGCCCAGCAAACTTGTTTCAATTTTATTTTTTTTTCAAAATAATGAGTTTTAAAAGATGTTTCTGACAATCTCATCTTGTGGAATGGGCAATGGGTATGAAGCAGTCATGGAAACGTGCTCTTTTGGCTAGTGGTCCATGAAAAAAGTAACAGTTTTGCAACAATTGTTCTGGTTTACATTTAGGAAAAAAATATCAATGGATTCTATGATCTTCTCGGCCATGATATCAGACAATTATTCCAAAAACAAATCCCCAGTGGGCCTTAGGGCCCACTGGGGATTTTTTTTTTGACACCCCACTATCAGAGGACTTTGTGTGCGTCATTTCGCGCTAATAAAAACTTTGCTGCGGTTTTGGTTGCTGACTTAGCGTTGCAAATGGGGTGAAACGGACCCCAAAAAAATATTTCCGTTTCGTCAGTGCAGAGACATTGTGTGCAAAGAACCCTAATTTGGGATGAAGATGTGGCACCACAGGTCTTCACTATACATTAGACTAGACTGGTTACCAAATACGGTAAGGTTTTTGGAAAAAATGCCCTGCAAACTTGTTTCAATTTTATTTTTTTTTCAAAATAATGAGTTTTTAAAGATGTTTCTGACAATCTCATCTTGTGGAATGGGCAATGGGTATGAAGCAGTCATGGAAACGTGCTCTTTTGGCTAGTGGTCCATGAAAAAAAGTAACAGTTTTGCAACAATTGTTCTGGTTTACATTTAGGAAAAAAATATCAATGGATTCTATGATCTTCTCGGCCTTGATATCAGACAATTACTCCAAAAAAAAATCCCCAGTGGGCCTTAGGGCGCACTGGGGATTTTTTTTTGACACCCCACTATCAGAGGTCTTTGTGTGCGTCATTTTGCGCTAATAAAAACTTTGCTGCGGTTTTGGTTGCTGACTTAGCTTTGCAAATGGAGTGAAACGGACCCCAAAAAAATATTTCCGTTTCGTCAGTGCAGAGACATTGTGTGCAAAGAACCCTAATTTGGGATGAAGATGTGGCACCACAGGTCTTCACTATACATTAGATTAGACTGGTTACCAAATACGGTAAGGTTTTTGGAAAAAATGCCCAGCAAACGTGTTTCAATTTTATTTTTTTTCAAAATAATGAGTTTTTAAAGATGTTTCTGACAATTTCATCTTGTGGAATGGGCAATGGGTATGAAGCAGTCATGGAAACGTGCTCTTTTGGCTAGTGGTTCATGAAAAAAAGTAACAGTTTTGCAACAATTGTTCTGGTTTACATTTAGGAAAAAAATATCAATGGATTCTATGATCTTCTCGGCCATAATATCAGACAATTACTCCAAAAAAAAATCCCCAGTGGGCCTTAGGGCCCACTGGGGATTTTTTTTTGACACCCCACTATCAGAGGTCTTTGTGTGCGTCATTTTGCGCTAACAAAAACTTTGCTGCGGTTTTGGTTGCTGACTTAGCTTTGCAAATGGAGTGAAACAGACCCCAAAAAAATAATTCCGTTTCGTCAGTGCAGAGACATTGTGTGCAAAGAACCCTAATTTGGGATGAAGATGTGGCACCACAGGTCTTCACTATACATTAGATTAGACTGGTTACCAAATACGGTAAGGTTTTTGGAAAAAATGCCCAGCAAACTTGTTTCAATTTTATTTTTTTTTTCAAAATAATGAGTTTTTAAAGATGTTTCTGACAATCTCATCTTGTGGAATGGGCAATGGGTATGAAGCAGTCATGGAAACGTGCTCTTTTGGCTAGTGGTCCATGAAAAAAAGTAACAGTTTTGCAACAATTGTTCTGGTTTACATTTAGGAAAAAAATATCAATGGATTCTATGATCTTCTCGGCCATGATATCAGACAATTACTCCAAAAACAAATCCCCAGTGGGCCTTAGGGCCCACTGGGGATTTTTTTTGACCCCCCACTATCAGAGAACTTTGTGTGCCTCATTTTGCGCTAATAAAAACTTTGCTGCGGTTTTGGTTGCTGACTTAGCTTTGCAAATGGAGTGAAACAGACCCCAAAAAAATAATTCCGTTTCGTCAGTGCAGAGACATTGTGTGCAAAGAACCCTAATTTGGGATGAAGATGTGGCACCACAGGTCTTCACTATACATTAGATTAGACTGGTTACCAAATACGGTAAGGTTTTTGGAAAAAATGCCCAGCAAACTTGTTTCAATTTTATTTTTTTTTTCAAAATAATGAGTTTTTAAAGATGTTTCTGACAATCTCATCTTGTGGAATGGGCAATGGGTGTGACGCAGTCATGGAAACGTAGTAGCTCCCAAACAAAGTTTGAAGCAATTGTTTTGGTAGGTTGTCTTTTGCACATTATGCTAAATCGATATGTTAAATATTTGTTTTTTTATATAATACTAATATTCTAAGGTGAGGGCCTCGGGCCCGCATGAGGTGCACCACCCCTCCCTGCCCCGTTGAGACGCCGGTTAGTCGGTTTCCCCCCCTCTGGGCTTTTGTGCATCTCAAGTTGGGGACGTCTTCGGTCTGGTTTATAAAAGTAAGGTTTTCGTACGGATGTTTACGATTATTTCAAATAGGTACTTTTAAAAAGAGGTCTTTTTGTTTAGGTCATAGAGTTGTCTAAAGTGAACCCTGATAAGATCCGTTTTTCCCTGCTTTCCTGTGGGAAATCCTATTTTTCCCGAGAGCGCTGGTAAGATCTGGGGTTTTTCCCGGTTTTCCTGTTGAGAATCTTATATCCCCCTGAAACCCTGATAAGATGCAGGGAAAAAACCCTGGGTTTTCCTGGTAAGTTTCCCTGGTAAGAAAACCCGAAATTACCTGAAACCCTGATAAGATGCAGGAAAAACCCTGGGTTTCCTGGTAAGTTTCCCGCTTTTTTCCCGGTTTCCCTGCCAGGAAACACTGGTTCCCGGAAACCCTGCCTGGAAATGCGGGATCTTACTCAATCTTTGCATATCTTACGAACCCTGGAAAGTTTCCCGGTAAGTTTCCCGGGACTTTCCCTTGTTTTTCCTGGGTCTTGCCGGGAAATTTTCCGGGAACTTATTAAGATTTCCGGGAATCGGTGCACTGGGCATTGTTATTCAACTCTCCAGGCACGTCAGTTGTGTTTGCTAACAATCGAGGATGCTGGTCCAAAAGACAAAGGAACAACGGAATGCGTTACGGACTAAGCTGCGTCATTTATTGCTATCGGGGAATGAAGAGCTCACAAATGTTCTCATCATAGAGTATAGGGTCACCCAAGTTGAACGCCAGGCTCAACTTAGGAAGATGAAAATTCTCATGAAAGAAATAGTTGTCGCGTTAAGTGAATATCAATTGATAGTCATCGGATTGGCGTTCAAAGTAGGATCCTAGAACTGTCTCACTACCATGCCATCAAATTTCTGTGGTTTCTAGCTGACATCTCTTGCATTCCGAGACGTTCGTACAATCGGTACGAGCTTAAAGCAGAAAACATTCCTATCAATGGCCAATGCGTACTAAAATTCGCATCAGCACACATCAGATGTTCAAAGTGCTTGACGGCCATATTCCACGCAATTGACTGATCCTTTTTAATTAAACAATTGGCGAAACAACAATTTGATCAGAACAGCTAAATGGTTTTTCTATATGACCCCCTATTAGTAGTATAAAAAATGACTAGAACCTCAACGGGGGGGACGGACATTTTTGGAAGCCTGATTTTCTCGGCCCGACAACAACGGGGTGGGACAATTTGAAATTTTTGCGGGGTGGCCATCTACAACGGGGTGGGACAATTAGAATTTTTTAAAATGAAGTAAAATGTCCCCCCTATTTTACATATTTACATACATATATACATATACACAATATATACATACATGCATATATATGTATATATGTATATGTATGTATGTATGTATGTATGTATGTATGTATGTATGTTTGTGTGTATTGTTGTATGCATGTATGAATGTATTTATGTATGTATATGTATGCATGTTTGTGTATGTGAGTATCTATATATGTATGTATGGATGTATGTATGTATGTATTATGTAAATATATATATATATATATATATATATATATACATATATATATATATATATGTATATGCATGTATATATGTAACGTGTATATGTATATATGTATATGTACGTATGTATGTATGCATGTATGTATGTATGTATTATGTAAATGTATATATGTATATGCATGTATATATGTAACGTGTATATGTATATATGTATATGTACATATGTATGTATGTATATATGTATGTATGTATGTATGTATGTATGTATGTTTGTGTGTATTGTTGTTTGCATGTATGAATGTATTTATGTATGTATATGTATGCATGTATGTGTATGTGAGTATCTATATATGTATGTATGTATGTATGTATGTATGTATGTATGAATGTATTATGTAAATGTATATATGTATATGCAAATATATATGTAACGTGTATATGTATATATGTATATGTATGTATGTATGTAGGTATGTATGTATGTATAAATGTATGTATGTATGTATGTATGTATGTATGTATGTTTGTGTGTATTGTTGTATGCATGTATGAATGTATTTATGTATGTATATGTATGCATGTATGTGTATGTGAGTATCTATATATGTTTGTATGGATGTATGTATACATACACACACATTCATACATACATAGATACATACATACATACATACATACATACATACATACCTACATACACACATACATACATACATACATACATACATACATACATACATACATACATACATACATACATACATACATACATACATACATACATACATACGTACATACATAAAAATTTGTACAAGAAAAACAAATTTTTACCTAAGTATTTAACAATTATGGTCATAATCACCTATGTCCAAAAATGCATACATAAATTGGTGAAAACAACACTAACACAACTAACCTGTTAGTAGACGTATAAAATCAATAATTATATATCAATTGGGGGGTGATCGGATCATGCCCAAAAATGTTCAGGGTCACAAAACTTTCCAAAATAAGTTGACCAATCGCAGTGCCGGATTTATTATTCGAGTTAACAACCAATCAGAATTGAAAGATTTATAAACAAAAACTCTAAACGCTCACGTTCAGTAAACAGTAAAAAATGAACACAATAGGAACAAAAGACATCAAGCTCATTCATAAGAAAGTTTTATCACTGAGAGCTAACATAAATTATACACACATATCTTATCGACAATTAAATTTCGTAGTTGCTTGTTCTTTGTTAGATCCAGAAGTTGACGGAGAAATAGCACTTAAATTTAGACCCTATGGTGGTTTCATTGGAATCGATAGTTCAGGACTCGATCCTTTACTGAAACGGAGCAAAGTGCTACGACTTCATGCTGCATTGCATGACGCCGCTGGATTTATAAAAGATTGCAGAAACAAAGGTCCTGGATATGTTTACGCTTTCCGTTACTCACCAGTAAACAATTGTCTTTTTGGACACCTGACAGGAATATTATTCATTCTATCAGTGAAAATTTTTCATTCACATTTGTTTCGTGAGTTGGAATGCTAGAAAATTTTGGCAGCAAAAACACAAATATTATTGTCCTCGATCTCGAAGGTTTCAAAATCAAGTCACTTGGATTCATTTTAAAAGAACTCAGTTTGTGTTCCAGTTACAACGATACAATATTATTCAAACCCCCACTTAAATTCGCTGATTTACCCGCACACGATAGACAAACTGTTATCTGGCTGACCAATAACCTACACGGTCTTGATTGGGACGAAGGTGATATAACTTACTGTGATTTAAAAACAATCTCTCGGAGTTTCAGTTTCCGATTCACACGGAAAAATTTTTTTGCCAAAGGCATTGAAAAAGGTGAGCTCCTCAGTAAGCTTTTACAAAAAAATGTTTATAATCTGGAGGATCTAAATTGTCCCCGAATCTCAGAGATAATATCAGAAGAACAAGTTCCCTCCTGTTATCTTCATTCAAACTTTCGTTCAACAAACGATCAATTATCAAATCACTGCGCGGAACGTAAAGCAAGAATATTTTCACAGTGGACACAAAGTGATGCACAGAGAAGGCACAGCAACTTTAACAACTTATCTGTCAGAAAACTTGAAGATATTCACTTGCTTGACTCCACTTGACGATCAGCCGATTGTAATATTCAACAGAGTTCAGGATCCCTCTCCACCAATACAGAAAAATTTTTCAAGTGATCAACAGAACCGAGCGAACTATCTCAACAATAAGCCAAACACAGCACAACAACCGCGTTACAACTCGCTTTATAGCGCAGCAGCAAAACGTTATTTTGCAACCATTACTCTTTCTCCCGACGAGCTAGACAGCTTTAGGGCTTTCCTGCCCGTGATAGACAATTTGTATCACTTCCAACTGTACGTAAAAAATAAACAGAGAGCTCGAGAACATCGGAATCAGTTCAATGATGGCTATGAACAAAACAAACCAGAAGCCTATGCAGTCCCCCAAAGAGCAGCGAATCCCACGTTGGAAGCAGTGGGCGGACAAAAAAGTTCCTCAATTTAGATAGAAAAAATAACCACCAGAACGTGAGATATCACTTAATGAGAGGCCGAATGAGTTGCGATTATATGTCTTGGAGCACCCTGAAGTTGGAAAAGTCTTCAATCAACCATCGTTCGAGGAAAATGACTCATCAACCGTTTGTTATAAACAAGAGATAAAAAGTCATATTAAAGGTTTCAATTTGTTTGAGTTCTGGTACATGAAACAGTTGCCCAGTGAATAAATCAAAAATTATGAAGTAAAATGTCCCCCCTATTTTACATATTTACATACATATATACATATACACAATATATACATACATGCATATATATGTATATATGTATATGTATGTATGTATGTATGTATGTATGTATGTATGTATATATGTCTGTATGTTTGTGTGTATTGTTGTATGCATGTATGAATGTATTTATGTATGTATATGCATGCATGTTTGTGTATGTGAGTATCTATATATGTACGTATGGATGTATGTATGTATGTATTATGTAAATATATATATATATATATATATATATATATATGCATGTATATATGTAACGTGTATATGTATATATGTATATGTACGTATGTATGTATGCATGTATGTATGTATGTATTATGTAAATGTATATATGTATATGCATGTATATATGTAACGTGTATATGTATATATGTATATGTACATATGTATGTATGTATATATGTATGTATGTATGTATGTATGTATGTATGTATGTATGTATGTTTGTGTGTATTGTTGTTTGCATGTATGAATGTATTTATGTATGTATATGTATGCATGTATGTGTATGTGAGTATCTATATATGTATGTATGTATGTATGTATGTATGTATGAATGTATTATGTAAATGTATATATGTATATGCAAATATATATGTAACGTGTATATGTATATATGTATATGTATGTATGTATGTAGGTATGTATGTATGTATGTATGTATGTATTTATGTATGTATGTATGTATGTATGTATGTATGTATGTTTGTGTGTATTGTTGTATGCATGTATGAATGTATTTATGTATGTATATGTATGCATGTATGTGTATGTGAGTATCTATATATGTTTGTATGGATGTATGTATACATACACACACATTCATACATACATAAATACATACATACATACATACATACATACATACATACCTACATACATACATACATACATACATACATACATACATACATACATACATACATACATACATACATACATACATACATACATACATACATACATACATACATACATACATACATACATACATACATACATACATACATACATACATACATACATACGTACGTACATACATAAAGATTTGTACAAGAAAAACAAATTTTTACCTAAGTATTTAACAATTATGGTCATAATCACCTATGTCCAAAAATGCATACATAAATTGGTGAAAACAACAGTAAAACAACTAACCTGTTAGTAGACGTATAAAATCAATAATTATATATCAATTGGGGGGTGATCGGATCATGCCCAAAAATGTTCAGGGTCACAAAACTTTCCAAAATAAAATGACCAATCGCAGTGCCGGATTTATTATTCGAGTTAACAACCAATCAGAATTGAAAGATTTATAAACAAAAACTCTAAACGCTCACGTTCAGTAAACAGTAAAAAATGAACACAATAGGAACAAAAGACATCAAGCTCATTCATAAGAAATTTTTATCACTGAGAGCTAACATAAATTATACACACATATCTTATCGACAATTATATTTCGTAGTTGCTTGTTCTTTGTTAGATCCAGAAGTTGACCGAGAAATAGCACTTAAATTTAGACCCTATGGTGGTTTCATTGGAATTGATAATTCAGGACTCGATCCTTTACTGAAACGGAGCAAAGTGCTACGACTTCATGCTGCATTGCATGACGCCGCTGGATTTATAAAAGATTGCAGAAACAAAGGTCCTGGATATGTTTACGCTTTCCGTTACTCACCAGTAAACAATTGTCTTTTTGGACACCTGACAGGAATATTATTCATTCTATCAGTGAAAATTTTTCATTCACAATTGTTTCGTGAATTGGAATGCTAGAAAATTTTGGCAGCAAAAACACAAATATTATTGTCCTCGATCTCGAAGGTTTCAAAATCAAGTCACTTGGATTCATTTTAAAAGAACTCAGTTTGTGTTCCAGTTACAACGATACAATATTATTCAAACCCCCACTTAAATTCGCTGATTTACCCGCACACGATAGACAAACTGTTATCTGGCTGACCAATAACCTACACGGTCTTGATTGGGACGAAGGTGATATAACTTACTGTGATTTAAAAACAATCTCTCGGAGTTTCAGTTTCCGATTCACACGGAAAAATTTTTTTGCCAAAGGCATTGAAAAGTGTGAGCTCCTCAGTAAGCTTTTACAAAAAAATGTTTATAATCTGGAGGATCTAAATTGTCCCCGAATCTCAGAGATAATATCAGAAGAACAAGTTCCCTCCTGTTATCTTCATTCAAACTTTCGTTCAACAAACGATCAATTATCAAATCACTGCGCGGAACGTAAAGCAAGAATATTTTCACAGTGGACACAAAGTGATGCACAGAGAAGGCACAGCAACTTTAACAACTTATCTGTCAGAAAACTTGAAGATATTCACTTGCTTGACTCCACTTGACGATCAGCCGATTGTAATATTCAACAGAGTTCAGGATCCCTCTCCACCAATACAGAAAAATTTTTCAAGTGATCAACAGAACCGAGCGAACTATCTCAACAATAAGCCAAACACAGCACAACAACCGCGTTACAACTCGCTTTATAGCGCAGCAGCAAAACGTTATTTTGCAACCATTACTCTTTCTCCCGACGAGCTAGACAGCTTTAGGGCTTTCCTGCCCGTGATAGACAATTTGTATCACTTCCAACTGTACGTAAAAAATAAACAGAGAGCTCGAAAACATCGGAATCAGTTCAATTATGGCTATGAACAAAACAAACCAGAAGCCTATGCAGTCCCCCAAAGAGCAGCGAATCCCACGTTGGAAGCAGTGGGCGGACAAAAAAGTTCCTCAATTTAGATTGAAAAAATAACCACCAGAACGTGAGATATCACTTAATGAGAGGCCGAATGAGTTGCGATTATATGTCTTGGAGCACCCTGAAGTTAAAAAAGTCTTCAATCAACCATCGTTCGAGGAAAATGACTCATCAACCGTTTGTTATAAACAAGAGATAAAAAGTCATATTAAAGGTTTCAATTTGTTTGAGTTCTGGTACATGAAACAGTTGCCCAGTGAATAATTCAAAAATTTAACATTTTATATCATTTTTTATTTCAGTTCACTTTTCAATTAATTATTTTTCCCAAATGAATCAAAGAGACGAGGTTGACACCGGTATCAGTAATTTAGTCTTCGATGTAAACAACAAGGAGAGGCCCCCATGGCGTTGTTGTTCAAATTCAACAGTGCCAAGGTCCGAAGTAATATTTTTTGTTCAAATTATTATCATTATCTTAATGATCACTCTTTGCTTCTCTATGCTCTTTCTATTATCAGAAAGCTGTGAAGAGAAATCAATTTGGATTGCTCTCTTATCGAGTTTAGTTGGTTACATTTTACCTAATCCCAAACTATGAACAAAGTTATTCTTACACATGACAGGGTATTCATGTCAATTGTAGGACCAAGTGGTTGTGGTAAAACAGAACTCTTGTTACGAATGCTAAAAAGTTCGACCTTTTATCCACGCTTTGAAAAAATTTATTATTTTTACAAAGAGTACCAACCACTTTTCAAAGATAAGCAACGAGTTATACCAGGGATTGAGTTTCTAAAATACTCAGGCTTTGATATAACAAAAAATCTGTCACATTGTCTGCTTATCTATGACGATTTATGTGAAGAAATCTTCAACGATAAAGAATTTGTAACAATAGCTACCTCAGGACGTCATCGCAAATTACATGTTATATAAGTCAAGCATAATTTGTTCCATCAAAGCAAATGGTCAAGAACCAATGATCTGAATACAACACACATAATATTATTCAAGTCGCTTCGTGACATTCAACAAATTGAATATCTTGGAAAACAGTTGAATTGTCTCCAACTGATAAGAGAAGCATAAAAACTAGCAACTGCGGAGCCCTTTGGAAATTTGATGATTGATCTCGACCCAAAAACCAGTCAGGGTTTACGTTTTTCATCGCAACTAATTGGAGTGGATCCTTCTTTTTTTTACATTTGGTCCCCATACAGTCATTACAACAATTACAAATGAAAAAGAAACATTTGCTTATGCTCAAGCAATGGGCAAATAAGAGGAATGAAGAAACCGCTCAAATATAAACATTACAATAGGGCGAATTCATTCGGTTCCTGAGTGAGTGTGTGATGAACGTACGCTCTGGAGTTGTACCAATCAATAAAGTTGAATTAAAAAAATTCGAGAAACCACTACGTAAACTTGCAGACAGGCGAGTTGAAAAAAGTGAGAGAATCAAAATTTTTCGATCAGATTCTGGAATCCGTCTAATTAAACTGATTGCGTTACCTTGTATTGCTTTTCTGGAGCAAAATGCACACTGAAGAGTTTGTGCTAATTCCTCGTCAAATGTATGCGAATGAACAACCTCAAATTGCTAAACTTCTCAACAATAAAAATGTCCGAGAGAAAGCAAAACAAATATCACTGTTGCAAAGAAGCAAGTCTCCACCAGCACCGTCAACCACGCAACAAGACACGCAACAGCAGACCGATTATATTTTGGAGAATGTCAAAGATGAGTTGAATGAGACTAGAGATGACAAAATTGATACAAAAGTTTCCAGGGAGCGAGTTTTGAGAGATATTAAACACCTTGACAGAAAAAAATTTGAAAAAGCGAGCATAATATTGGAAAAAATAGAAGAGTCAGAATCTCTATCGCTGGATCAGACATCAAGACTAATGGTTAATATGTCAAGCACGGGAATTCTTGCCGCAGATTTTCTTTACGATCTACAACAAACAATATCTAAGCTTTCAGTTGAACATTACAAAGTCCTGACTTTTCTAGATATCAGTTCACAACTAACTTGTAATACATACGCAACAAAGTTTCTTGCCTTATCATTAAACGAAAAGTTACAGTTGTTTGAGGATGAACCAGAAAACGAAGAATCAGGAGTCTCGAGAACAGAAGAATCAAAAGCTTCTGGCGACGATGAAGGAAGCTTTGAAGATGCGAAAGACGAAATCCAACCGTCTAGCTCGTGGACAAATTACTTCCTCTCACGTTAAACAATTGAACAAATTATACAGAAAAGGTAGTGCAGCTTTTGGTAGCATTGCTAATTTGAAGAAAACCAGTGGTTTACCAAGGTCCAAAGTGGTTCAATACCTTCAGTTGAAAGCCCCATACACAAAATACAAACAATTCAGAAAAATTTTTCCGAGACTAAAAGCTGTTGCATACAGAATAAACGAAATCTGGTCCGTCGATGTGGCGTATATGGATAAAATTGCCCAACACAACAATGGAGTCAAATATTTACTGGTGGCTGTTGTTGTTTTATCGCGATACCTACGGGTGCAACCAATGAAAGCTTTATATGCAAAGGATGCTGTTGAAGCGTTCAAAAAAATGATAAAGCAGAAAAAACCAGAAAGGGTTTGGACAGACAAGGGATCCGAGTTTAAAGGTGAATTCAAAACATTTTGTGAAAAGAAGGAGATTCATTTATATACAACAGAAAACGAATCCAAGTCGGCATTTGCTGAGAGGAATATTCTGGAATATATTGCCCCAGTTTGTAAATACTATGAACAGTCGTGTTAATCGTGTTACACAACTTGCACCTAATAAAACTTTTAAAAAACATGAACCGTTTCTAATATCCCTAGCAATTAGCACAAAAAAGTACAAGCCGAAATACGAAGAAGGAGACCTGGTTCGGATTGCAAAGCCAGACAAAATATTTAGGAGAGGTTATAAAAAAAATTACACAGACGAAGTCTTCACAGTATTCAAAGTTGCCACCCTCAGTCCACCAACAAACAACCTTATAGACGCAAACAACGTTATAATTGAAGGTAAATTTTATGAAACAGAATTAGTCCAAGTGAACGTCATTCCTGTCGAAGACTAAACATGAGTATTAATAACGAATTTACTATTGATTTGATATCGAATGCATCAATGGGAATTTTTACCAATAATACTATGGCCAAGTTCCGAAACCAACTTGCCCAATTATTACAGTTAGATGGAGATTGGCAAGTTGCCCTTGCTTCAATATCATTTCAATCAAACATCAATAATGTAAACTCAGCTGAAATAGTTGCGTATGTCAGTTCTGGCGCTGAACTTGATGCTTCACATAACCGCACCGGACAATTCCAAAGAATTCGCAAAGGTATATAAAACAGTTCAGAAGAGCTTCTGGAAGAAATTTTTCGAATCGCTCAGTTGAAACAATTTGACTATGATTTTGACACTGTAACGCAAAATTAAATTTTTACGGTTTTGAAATTTGGACTTAACGATGGTTTGTCATTCGAAGATGAAGAAGTACCCAGTCTTCTTGGTTTTAAAGGAATAAGAGATATTTCGAATCATGGTTTTATTCATATTGGTTACAAGTCAGAAAATGCAGGCAACTCTTTGAACCGACATGTTGGAGATTTTCCAGTTGATATCACTTGTGGATCACAGTTAATATTTGTATACATTGATATAATTGAACAACAGAACGTTGGTGATGTGAGAGCTCCGGTAATAAAAATCATTGAGTCTGAAAGACGTTTGAGAAACGGTAGCATAAACACAGTGACACCCATACACCACAAGTCCTACACAAATTTGGATTACAAGCCAATATTATCAAACAATATTCAAAACATCCAGGTAGAGTTGAGAAACGAAACTGGAAAACTGATTCCTTTCACTGGCACCGGAAAAGTTATAGTCAGTTTAAAATTTCAAAAAATTATTTGATATGGAGGCATACTACAGCAATCAAGCATCTCAATCAATGCCGCATTTTTCCGGACAATACAGACAAAGAGGCAGCGGTTTTGGAGCCCCGGCTGCAGGTATTGGAAGAGTTGCTCTGCCATTAGCACGCAAATTTCTCTGGCCCGCAGCAAAAAAGATTGGTCGTGATTTATTGGTTCAAGGAGCGCCAGAGTTAGTAGAAGTTGCAACCAAAAGAAAGTCAGCAAAACAAGCACTGAAAAGTACAGTAGCCAAAACAGCTCGCAAACAAATAGGTGGATCTCTTCAATCACGTATCGCATCAGGTCGTAAAATAATTAGACGATAAAGACGACAATACACGAGACCTCGCTCAAATCAAAAACGAAAAATCTCAACCAGAAGAATCATTTCTCAAAAACCCCGTCCAAAAAGGAGTCGTCTGGATTTTTTCTCGCGAGTGAAAAATGCGAACTAAGATTGTAGTACCATCTGAAGCCACTCACAGTTCTTTAGACTTACTTGAAAAACCACCTTTGCTGGTAACATTTGATCAATCATTCGAGCAAAAAACAGGACCACTTTATTCGCCTTCAGGATCATCATTGGAATTTGAAGTTGTTGGTGATTGCAACAATTTTGATGACTTGCAAAAAATTTACCTGGAGATCAAGTGTCGAATACTTCAAACAGATAGGACGGATTTGCGCTACACAACTGGTAACGTTAATGCCAGTGATCTTCCATATTTTGCTAATAATATCCTTCTTTCACTTTTCGCCGATTGTACTGTTTCTGCAAATGGTATCAAAATTTCAACAGCTAATGGACACTATGCACACAAAAGTTTCATAGAAACTGAATTCTCTCATGGGATAGACGCAAAGAAAACCTGGCTGAAATGTCAGTGTTACGAGTATGAAGAAAACCCCGGCACTATTCCAGCAGCAATATCAGATATAAGAAAAAGAACAGTGCGACAATCCGCACGCATAACATTATATGGAAAGTTGGCGGTTGATTTCTTTTCATTTGAGAAACATTTGGTTAGTGGAGTTACGTTACGTTCACGTTCAGTAAACAGTAAAAAATGAACACAATAGGAACAAAAGACATCAAGCTCATTCATAAGAAATTTTTATCACTGAGAGCTAACATAAATTATACACACATATCTTATCGACAATTATATTTCGTAGTTGCTTGTTCTTTGTTAGATCCAGAAGTTGACCGAGAAATAGCACTTAAATTTAGACCCTATGGTGGTTTCATTGGAATTGATAATTCAGGACTCGATCCTTTACTGAAACGGAGCAAAGTGCTACGACTTCATGCTGCATTGCATGACGCCGCTGGATTTATAAAAGATTGCAGAAACAAAGGTCCTGGATATGTTTACGCTTTCCGTTACTCACCAGTAAACAATTGTCTTTTTGGACACCTGACAGGAATATTATTCATTCTATCAGTGAAAATTTTTCATTCACAATTGTTTCGTGAATTGGAATGCTAGAAAATTTTGGCAGCAAAAACACAAATATTATTGTCCTCGATCTCGAAGGTTTCAAAATCAAGTCACTTGGATTCATTTTAAAAGAACTCAGTTTGTGTTCCAGTTACAACGATACAATATTATTCAAACCCCCACTTAAATTCGCTGATTTACCCGCACACGATAGACAAACTGTTATCTGGCTGACCAATAACCTACACGGTCTTGATTGGGACGAAGGTGATATAACTTACTGTGATTTAAAAACAATCTCTCGGAGTTTCAGTTTCCGATTCACACGGAAAAATTTTTTTGCCAAAGGCATTGAAAAGTGTGAGCTCCTCAGTAAGCTTTTACAAAAAAATGTTTATAATCTGGAGGATCTAAATTGTCCCCGAATCTCAGAGATAATATCAGAAGAACAAGTTCCCTCCTGTTATCTTCATTCAAACTTTCGTTCAACAAACGATCAATTATCAAATCACTGCGCGGAACGTAAAGCAAGAATATTTTCACAGTGGACACAAAGTGATGCACAGAGAAGGCACAGCAACTTTAACAACTTATCTGTCAGAAAACTTGAAGATATTCACTTGCTTGACTCCACTTGACGATCAGCCGATTGTAATATTCAACAGAGTTCAGGATCCCTCTCCACCAATACAGAAAAATTTTTCAAGTGATCAACAGAACCGAGCGAACTATCTCAACAATAAGCCAAACACAGCACAACAACCGCGTTACAACTCGCTTTATAGCGCAGCAGCAAAACGTTATTTTGCAACCATTACTCTTTCTCCCGACGAGCTAGACAGCTTTAGGGCTTTCCTGCCCGTGATAGACAATTTGTATCACTTCCAACTGTACGTAAAAAATAAACAGAGAGCTCGAAAACATCGGAATCAGTTCAATTATGGCTATGAACAAAACAAACCAGAAGCCTATGCAGTCCCCCAAAGAGCAGCGAATCCCACGTTGGAAGCAGTGGGCGGACAAAAAAGTTCCTCAATTTAGATTGAAAAAATAACCACCAGAACGTGAGATATCACTTAATGAGAGGCCGAATGAGTTGCGATTATATGTCTTGGAGCACCCTGAAGTTAAAAAAGTCTTCAATCAACCATCGTTCGAGGAAAATGACTCATCAACCGTTTGTTATAAACAAGAGATAAAAAGTCATATTAAAGGTTTCAATTTGTTTGAGTTCTGGTACATGAAACAGTTGCCCAGTGAATAATTCAAAAATTTAACATTTTATATCATTTTTTATTTCAGTTCACTTTTCAATTAATTATTTTTCCCAAATGAATCAAAGAGACGAGGTTGACACCGGTATCAGTAATTTAGTCTTCGATGTAAACAACAAGGAGAGGCCCCCATGGCGTTGTTGTTCAAATTCAACAGTGCCAAGGTCCGAAGTAATATTTTTTGTTCAAATTATTATCATTATCTTAATGATCACTCTTTGCTTCTCTATGCTCTTTCTATTATCAGAAAGCTGTGAAGAGAAATCAATTTGGATTGCTCTCTTATCGAGTTTAGTTGGTTACATTTTACCTAATCCCAAACTATGAACAAAGTTATTCTTACACATGACAGGGTATTCATGTCAATTGTAGGACCAAGTGGTTGTGGTAAAACAGAACTCTTGTTACGAATGCTAAAAAGTTCGACCTTTTATCCACGCTTTGAAAAAATTTATTATTTTTACAAAGAGTACCAACCACTTTTCAAAGATAAGCAACGAGTTATACCAGGGATTGAGTTTCTAAAATACTCAGGCTTTGATATAACAAAAAATCTGTCACATTGTCTGCTTATCTATGACGATTTATGTGAAGAAATCTTCAACGATAAAGAATTTGTAACAATAGCTACCTCAGGACGTCATCGCAAATTACATGTTATATAAGTCAAGCATAATTTGTTCCATCAAAGCAAATGGTCAAGAACCAATGATCTGAATACAACACACATAATATTATTCAAGTCGCTTCGTGACATTCAACAAATTGAATATCTTGGAAAACAGTTGAATTGTCTCCAACTGATAAGAGAAGCATAAAAACTAGCAACTGCGGAGCCCTTTGGAAATTTGATGATTGATCTCGACCCAAAAACCAGTCAGGGTTTACGTTTTTCATCGCAACTAATTGGAGTGGATCCTTCTTTTTTTTACATTTGGTCCCCATACAGTCATTACAACAATTACAAATGAAAAAGAAACATTTGCTTATGCTCAAGCAATGGGCAAATAAGAGGAATGAAGAAACCGCTCAAATATAAACATTACAATAGGGCGAATTCATTCGGTTCCTGAGTGAGTGTGTGATGAACGTACGCTCTGGAGTTGTACCAATCAATAAAGTTGAATTAAAAAAATTCGAGAAACCACTACGTAAACTTGCAGACAGGCGAGTTGAAAAAAGTGAGAGAATCAAAATTTTTCGATCAGATTCTGGAATCCGTCTAATTAAACTGATTGCGTTACCTTGTATTGCTTTTCTGGAGCAAAATGCACACTGAAGAGTTTGTGCTAATTCCTCGTCAAATGTATGCGAATGAACAACCTCAAATTGCTAAACTTCTCAACAATAAAAATGTCCGAGAGAAAGCAAAACAAATATCACTGTTGCAAAGAAGCAAGTCTCCACCAGCACCGTCAACCACGCAACAAGACACGCAACAGCAGACCGATTATATTTTGGAGAATGTCAAAGATGAGTTGAATGAGACTAGAGATGACAAAATTGATACAAAAGTTTCCAGGGAGCGAGTTTTGAGAGATATTAAACACCTTGACAGAAAAAAATTTGAAAAAGCGAGCATAATATTGGAAAAAATAGAAGAGTCAGAATCTCTATCGCTGGATCAGACATCAAGACTAATGGTTAATATGTCAAGCACGGGAATTCTTGCCGCAGATTTTCTTTACGATCTACAACAAACAATATCTAAGCTTTCAGTTGAACATTACAAAGTCCTGACTTTTCTAGATATCAGTTCACAACTAACTTGTAATACATACGCAACAAAGTTTCTTGCCTTATCATTAAACGAAAAGTTACAGTTGTTTGAGGATGAACCAGAAAACGAAGAATCAGGAGTCTCGAGAACAGAAGAATCAAAAGCTTCTGGCGACGATGAAGGAAGCTTTGAAGATGCGAAAGACGAAATCCAACCGTCTAGCTCGTGGACAAATTACTTCCTCTCACGTTAAACAATTGAACAAATTATACAGAAAAGGTAGTGCAGCTTTTGGTAGCATTGCTAATTTGAAGAAAACCAGTGGTTTACCAAGGTCCAAAGTGGTTCAATACCTTCAGTTGAAAGCCCCATACACAAAATACAAACAATTCAGAAAAATTTTTCCGAGACTAAAAGCTGTTGCATACAGAATAAACGAAATCTGGTCCGTCGATGTGGCGTATATGGATAAAATTGCCCAACACAACAATGGAGTCAAATATTTACTGGTGGCTGTTGTTGTTTTATCGCGATACCTACGGGTGCAACCAATGAAAGCTTTATATGCAAAGGATGCTGTTGAAGCGTTCAAAAAAATGATAAAGCAGAAAAAACCAGAAAGGGTTTGGACAGACAAGGGATCCGAGTTTAAAGGTGAATTCAAAACATTTTGTGAAAAGAAGGAGATTCATTTATATACAACAGAAAACGAATCCAAGTCGGCATTTGCTGAGAGGAATATTCTGGAATATATTGCCCCAGTTTGTAAATACTATGAACAGTCGTGTTAATCGTGTTACACAACTTGCACCTAATAAAACTTTTAAAAAACATGAACCGTTTCTAATATCCCTAGCAATTAGCACAAAAAAGTACAAGCCGAAATACGAAGAAGGAGACCTGGTTCGGATTGCAAAGCCAGACAAAATATTTAGGAGAGGTTATAAAAAAAATTACACAGACGAAGTCTTCACAGTATTCAAAGTTGCCACCCTCAGTCCACCAACAAACAACCTTATAGACGCAAACAACGTTATAATTGAAGGTAAATTTTATGAAACAGAATTAGTCCAAGTGAACGTCATTCCTGTCGAAGACTAAACATGAGTATTAATAACGAATTTACTATTGATTTGATATCGAATGCATCAATGGGAATTTTTACCAATAATACTATGGCCAAGTTCCGAAACCAACTTGCCCAATTATTACAGTTAGATGGAGATTGGCAAGTTGCCCTTGCTTCAATATCATTTCAATCAAACATCAATAATGTAAACTCAGCTGAAATAGTTGCGTATGTCAGTTCTGGCGCTGAACTTGATGCTTCACATAACCGCACCGGACAATTCCAAAGAATTCGCAAAGGTATATAAAACAGTTCAGAAGAGCTTCTGGAAGAAATTTTTCGAATCGCTCAGTTGAAACAATTTGACTATGATTTTGACACTGTAACGCAAAATTAAATTTTTACGGTTTTGAAATTTGGACTTAACGATGGTTTGTCATTCGAAGATGAAGAAGTACCCAGTCTTCTTGGTTTTAAAGGAATAAGAGATATTTCGAATCATGGTTTTATTCATATTGGTTACAAGTCAGAAAATGCAGGCAACTCTTTGAACCGACATGTTGGAGATTTTCCAGTTGATATCACTTGTGGATCACAGTTAATATTTGTATACATTGATATAATTGAACAACAGAACGTTGGTGATGTGAGAGCTCCGGTAATAAAAATCATTGAGTCTGAAAGACGTTTGAGAAACGGTAGCATAAACACAGTGACACCCATACACCACAAGTCCTACACAAATTTGGATTACAAGCCAATATTATCAAACAATATTCAAAACATCCAGGTAGAGTTGAGAAACGAAACTGGAAAACTGATTCCTTTCACTGGCACCGGAAAAGTTATAGTCAGTTTAAAATTTCAAAAAATTATTTGATATGGAGGCATACTACAGCAATCAAGCATCTCAATCAATGCCGCATTTTTCCGGACAATACAGACAAAGAGGCAGCGGTTTTGGAGCCCCGGCTGCAGGTATTGGAAGAGTTGCTCTGCCATTAGCACGCAAATTTCTCTGGCCCGCAGCAAAAAAGATTGGTCGTGATTTATTGGTTCAAGGAGCGCCAGAGTTAGTAGAAGTTGCAACCAAAAGAAAGTCAGCAAAACAAGCACTGAAAAGTACAGTAGCCAAAACAGCTCGCAAACAAATAGGTGGATCTCTTCAATCACGTATCGCATCAGGTCGTAAAATAATTAGACGATAAAGACGACAATACACGAGACCTCGCTCAAATCAAAAACGAAAAATCTCAACCAGAAGAATCATTTCTCAAAAACCCCGTCCAAAAAGGAGTCGTCTGGATTTTTTCTCGCGAGTGAAAAATGCGAACTAAGATTGTAGTACCATCTGAAGCCACTCACAGTTCTTTAGACTTACTTGAAAAACCACCTTTGCTGGTAACATTTGATCAATCATTCGAGCAAAAAACAGGACCACTTTATTCGCCTTCAGGATCATCATTGGAATTTGAAGTTGTTGGTGATTGCAACAATTTTGATGACTTGCAAAAAATTTACCTGGAGATCAAGTGTCGAATACTTCAAACAGATAGGACGGATTTGCGCTACACAACTGGTAACGTTAATGCCAGTGATCTTCCATATTTTGCTAATAATATCCTTCTTTCACTTTTCGCCGATTGTACTGTTTCTGCAAATGGTATCAAAATTTCAACAGCTAATGGACACTATGCACACAAAAGTTTCATAGAAACTGAATTCTCTCATGGGATAGACGCAAAGAAAACCTGGCTGAAATGTCAGTGTTACGAGTATGAAGAAAACCCCGGCACTATTCCAGCAGCAATATCAGATATAAGAAAAAGAACAGTGCGACAATCCGCACGCATAACATTATATGGAAAGTTGGCGGTTGATTTCTTTTCATTTGAGAAACATTTGGTTAGTGGAGTTACGTTACGTTCACGTTCAGTAAACAGTAAAAAATGAACACAATAGGAACAAAAGACATCAAGCTCATTCATAAGAAATTTTTATCACTGAGAGCTAACATAAATTATACACACATATCTTATCGACAATTATATTTCGTAGTTGCTTGTTCTTTGTTAGATCCAGAAGTTGACCGAGAAATAGCACTTAAATTTAGACCCTATGGTGGTTTCATTGGAATTGATAATTCAGGACTCGATCCTTTACTGAAACGGAGCAAAGTGCTACGACTTCATGCTGCATTGCATGACGCCGCTGGATTTATAAAAGATTGCAGAAACAAAGGTCCTGGATATGTTTACGCTTTCCGTTACTCACCAGTAAACAATTGTCTTTTTGGACACCTGACAGGAATATTATTCATTCTATCAGTGAAAATTTTTCATTCACAATTGTTTCGTGAATTGGAATGCTAGAAAATTTTGGCAGCAAAAACACAAATATTATTGTCCTCGATCTCGAAGGTTTCAAAATCAAGTCACTTGGATTCATTTTAAAAGAACTCAGTTTGTGTTCCAGTTACAACGATACAATATTATTCAAACCCCCACTTAAATTCGCTGATTTACCCGCACACGATAGACAAACTGTTATCTGGCTGACCAATAACCTACACGGTCTTGATTGGGACGAAGGTGATATAACTTACTGTGATTTAAAAACAATCTCTCGGAGTTTCAGTTTCCGATTCACACGGAAAAATTTTTTTGCCAAAGGCATTGAAAAGTGTGAGCTCCTCAGTAAGCTTTTACAAAAAAATGTTTATAATCTGGAGGATCTAAATTGTCCCCGAATCTCAGAGATAATATCAGAAGAACAAGTTCCCTCCTGTTATCTTCATTCAAACTTTCGTTCAACAAACGATCAATTATCAAATCACTGCGCGGAACGTAAAGCAAGAATATTTTCACAGTGGACACAAAGTGATGCACAGAGAAGGCACAGCAACTTTAACAACTTATCTGTCAGAAAACTTGAAGATATTCACTTGCTTGACTCCACTTGACGATCAGCCGATTGTAATATTCAACAGAGTTCAGGATCCCTCTCCACCAATACAGAAAAATTTTTCAAGTGATCAACAGAACCGAGCGAACTATCTCAACAATAAGCCAAACACAGCACAACAACCGCGTTACAACTCGCTTTATAGCGCAGCAGCAAAACGTTATTTTGCAACCATTACTCTTTCTCCCGACGAGCTAGACAGCTTTAGGGCTTTCCTGCCCGTGATAGACAATTTGTATCACTTCCAACTGTACGTAAAAAATAAACAGAGAGCTCGAAAACATCGGAATCAGTTCAATTATGGCTATGAACAAAACAAACCAGAAGCCTATGCAGTCCCCCAAAGAGCAGCGAATCCCACGTTGGAAGCAGTGGGCGGACAAAAAAGTTCCTCAATTTAGATTGAAAAAATAACCACCAGAACGTGAGATATCACTTAATGAGAGGCCGAATGAGTTGCGATTATATGTCTTGGAGCACCCTGAAGTTAAAAAAGTCTTCAATCAACCATCGTTCGAGGAAAATGACTCATCAACCGTTTGTTATAAACAAGAGATAAAAAGTCATATTAAAGGTTTCAATTTGTTTGAGTTCTGGTACATGAAACAGTTGCCCAGTGAATAATTCAAAAATTTAACATTTTATATCATTTTTTATTTCAGTTCACTTTTCAATTAATTATTTTTCCCAAATGAATCAAAGAGACGAGGTTGACACCGGTATCAGTAATTTAGTCTTCGATGTAAACAACAAGGAGAGGCCCCCATGGCGTTGTTGTTCAAATTCAACAGTGCCAAGGTCCGAAGTAATATTTTTTGTTCAAATTATTATCATTATCTTAATGATCACTCTTTGCTTCTCTATGCTCTTTCTATTATCAGAAAGCTGTGAAGAGAAATCAATTTGGATTGCTCTCTTATCGAGTTTAGTTGGTTACATTTTACCTAATCCCAAACTATGAACAAAGTTATTCTTACACATGACAGGGTATTCATGTCAATTGTAGGACCAAGTGGTTGTGGTAAAACAGAACTCTTGTTACGAATGCTAAAAAGTTCGACCTTTTATCCACGCTTTGAAAAAATTTATTATTTTTACAAAGAGTACCAACCACTTTTCAAAGATAAGCAACGAGTTATACCAGGGATTGAGTTTCTAAAATACTCAGGCTTTGATATAACAAAAAATCTGTCACATTGTCTGCTTATCTATGACGATTTATGTGAAGAAATCTTCAACGATAAAGAATTTGTAACAATAGCTACCTCAGGACGTCATCGCAAATTACATGTTATATAAGTCAAGCATAATTTGTTCCATCAAAGCAAATGGTCAAGAACCAATGATCTGAATACAACACACATAATATTATTCAAGTCGCTTCGTGACATTCAACAAATTGAATATCTTGGAAAACAGTTGAATTGTCTCCAACTGATAAGAGAAGCATAAAAACTAGCAACTGCGGAGCCCTTTGGAAATTTGATGATTGATCTCGACCCAAAAACCAGTCAGGGTTTACGTTTTTCATCGCAACTAATTGGAGTGGATCCTTCTTTTTTTTACATTTAGTCCCCATACAGTCATTACAACAATTACAAATGAAAAAGAAACATTTGCTTATGCTCAAGCAATGGGCAAATAAGAGGAATGAAGAAACCGCCCAAATATAAACATTACAATAGGGCGAATTCATTCGGTTCCTGAGTGAGTGTGTGATGAACGTACGCTCTGGAGTTGTACCAATCAATAAAGTTGAATTAAAAAAATTCGAGAAACCACTACGTAAACTTGCAGACAGGCGAGTTGAAAAAAGTGAGAGAATCAAAATTTTTCGATCAGATTCTGGAATCCGTCTAATTAAACTGATTGCGTTACCTTGTATTGCTTTTCTGGAGCAAAATGCACACTGAAGAGTTTGTGCTAATTCCTCGTCAAATGTATGCGAATGAACAACCTCAAATTGCTAAACTTCTCAACAATAAAAATGTCCGAGAGAAAGCAAAACAAATATCACTGTTGCAAAGAAGCAAGTCTCCACCAGCACCGTCAACCACGCAACAAGACACGCAACAGCAGACCGATTATATTTTGGAGAATGTCAAAGATGAGTTGAATGAGACTAGAGATGACAAAATTGATACAAAAGTTTCCAGGGAGCGAGTTTTGAGAGATATTAAACACCTTGACAGAAAAAAATTTGAAAAAGCGAGCATAATATTGGAAAAAATAGAAGAGTCAGAATCTCTATCGCTGGATCAGACATCAAGACTAATGGTTAATATGTCAAGCACGGGAATTCTTGCCGCAGATTTTCTTTACGATCTACAACAAACAATATCTAAGCTTTCAGTTGAACATTACAAAGTCCTGACTTTTCTAGATATCAGTTCACAACTAACTTGTAATACATACGCAACAAAGTTTCTTGCCTTATCATTAAACGAAAAGTTACAGTTGTTTGAGGATGAACCAGAAAACGAAGAATCAGGAGTCTCGAGAACAGAAGAATCAAAAGCTTCTGGCGACGATGAAGGAAGCTTTGAAGATGCGAAAGACGAAATCCAACCGTCTAGCTCGTGGACAAATTACTTCCTCTCACGTTAAACAATTGAACAAATTATACAGAAAAGGTAGTGCAGCTTTTGGTAGCATTGCTAATTTGAAGAAAACCAGTGGTTTACCAAGGTCCAAAGTGGTTCAATACCTTCAGTTGAAAGCCCCATACACAAAATACAAACAATTCAGAAAAATTTTTCCGAGACTAAAAGCTGTTGCATACAGAATAAACGAAATCTGGTCCGTCGATGTGGCGTATATGGATAAAATTGCCCAACACAACAATGGAGTCAAATATTTACTGGTGGCTGTTGTTGTTTTATCGCGATACCTACGGGTGCAACCAATGAAAGCTTTATATGCAAAGGATGCTGTTGAAGCGTTCAAAAAAATGATAAAGCAGAAAAAACCAGAAAGGGTTTGGACAGACAAGGGATCCGAGTTTAAAGGTGAATTCAAAACATTTTGTGAAAAGAAGGAGATTCATTTATATACAACAGAAAACGAATCCAAGTCGGCATTTGCTGAGAGGAATATTCTGGAATATATTGCCCCAGTTTGTAAATACTATGAACAGTCGTGTTAATCGTGTTACACAACTTGCACCTAATAAAACTTTTAAAAAACATGAACCGTTTCTAATATCCCTAGCAATTAGCACAAAAAAGTACAAGCCGAAATACGAAGAAGGAGACCTGGTTCGGATTGCAAAGCCAGACAAAATATTTAGGAGAGGTTATAAAAAAAATTACACAGACGAAGTCTTCACAGTATTCAAAGTTGCCACCCTCAGTCCACCAACAAACAACCTTATAGACGCAAACAACGTTATAATTGAAGGTAAATTTTATGAAACAGAATTAGTCCAAGTGAACGTCATTCCTGTCGAAGACTAAACATGAGTATTAATAACGAATTTACTATTGATTTGATATCGAATGCATCAATGGGAATTTTTACCAATAATACTATGGCCAAGTTCCGAAACCAACTTGCCCAATTATTACAGTTAGATGGAGATTGGCAAGTTGCCCTTGCTTCAATATCATTTCAATCAAACATCAATAATGTAAACTCAGCTGAAATAGTTGCGTATGTCAGTTCTGGCGCTGAACTTGATGCTTCACATAACCGCACCGGACAATTCCAAAGAATTCGCAAAGGTATATAAAACAGTTCAGAAGAGCTTCTGGAAGAAATTTTTCGAATCGCTCAGTTGAAACAATTTGACTATGATTTTGACACTGTAACGCAAAATTAAATTTTTACGGTTTTGAAATTTGGACTTAACGATGGTTTGTCATTCGAAGATGAAGAAGTACCCAGTCTTCTTGGTTTTAAAGGAATAAGAGATATTTCGAATCATGGTTTTATTCATATTGGTTACAAGTCAGAAAATGCAGGCAACTCTTTGAACCGACATGTTGGAGATTTTCCAGTTGATATCACTTGTGGATCACAGTTAATATTTGTATACATTGATATAATTGAACAACAGAACGTTGGTGATGTGAGAGCTCCGGTAATAAAAATCATTGAGTCTGAAAGACGTTTGAGAAACGGTAGCATAAACACAGTGACACCCATACACCACAAGTCCTACACAAATTTGGATTACAAGCCAATATTATCAAACAATATTCAAAACATCCAGGTAGAGTTGAGAAACGAAACTGGAAAACTGATTCCTTTCACTGGCACCGGAAAAGTTATAGTCAGTTTAAAATTTCAAAAAATTATTTGATATGGAGGCATACTACAGCAATCAAGCATCTCAATCAATGCCGCATTTTTCCGGACAATACAGACAAAGAGGCAGCGGTTTTGGAGCCCCGGCTGCAGGTATTGGAAGAGTTGCTCTGCCATTAGCACGCAAATTTCTCTGGCCCGCAGCAAAAAAGATTGGTCGTGATTTATTGGTTCAAGGAGCGCCAGAGTTAGTAGAAGTTGCAACCAAAAGAAAGTCAGCAAAACAAGCACTGAAAAGTACAGTAGCCAAAACAGCTCGCAAACAAATAGGTGGATCTCTTCAATCACGTATCGCATCAGGTCGTAAAATAATTAGACGATAAAGACGACAATACACGAGACCTCGCTCAAATCAAAAACGAAAAATCTCAACCAGAAGAATCATTTCTCAAAAACCCCGTCCAAAAAGGAGTCGTCTGGATTTTTTCCCGCGAGTGAAAAATGCGAACTAAGATTGTAGTACCATCTGAAGCCACTCACAGTTCTTTAGACTTACTTGAAAAACCACCTTTGCTGGTAACATTTGATCAATCATTCGAGCAAAAAACAGGACCACTTTATTCGCCTTCAGGATCATCATTGGAATTTGAAGTTGTTGGTGATTGCAACAATTTTGATGACTTGCAAAAAATTTACCTGGAGATCAAGTGTCGAATACTTCAAACAGATAGGACGGATTTGCGCTACACAACTGGTAACGTTAATGCCAGTGATCTTCCATATTTTGCTAATAATATCCTTCTTTCACTTTTCGCCGATTGTACTGTTTCTGCAAATGGTATCAAAATTTCAACAGCTAATGGACACTATGCACACAAAAGTTTCATAGAAACTGAATTCTCTCATGGGATAGACGCAAAGAAAACCTGGCTGAAATGTCAGTGTTACGAGTATGAAGAAAACCCCGGCACTATTCCAGCAGCAATATCAGATATAAGAAAAAGAACAGTGCGACAATCCGCACGCATAACATTATATGGAAAGTTGGCGGTTGATTTCTTTTCATTTGAGAAACATTTGGTTAGTGGAGTTACGTTACGTTCACGTTCAGTAAACAGTAAAAAATGAACACAATAGGAACAAAAGACATCAAGCTCATTCATAAGAAATTTTTATCACTGAGAGCAAACATAAATTATACACACATATCTTATCGACAATTATATTTCGTAGTTGCTTGTTCTTTGTTAGATCCAGAAGTTGACCGAGAAATAGCACTTAAATTTAGACCCTATGGTGGTTTCATTGGAATTGATAATTCAGGACTCGATCCTTTACTGAAACGGAGCAAAGTGCTACGACTTCATGCTGCATTGCATGACGCCGCTGGATTTATAAAAGATTGCAGAAACAAAGGTCCTGGATATGTTTACGCTTTCCGTTACTCACCAGTAAACAATTGTCTTTTTGGACACCTGACAGGAATATTATTCATTCTATCAGTGAAAATTTTTCATTCACAATTGTTTCGTGAATTGGAATGCTAGAAAATTTTGGCAGCAAAAACACAAATATTATTGTCCTCGATCTCGAAGGTTTCAAAATCAAGTCACTTGGATTCATTTTAAAAGAACTCAGTTTGTGTTCCAGTTACAACGATACAATATTATTCAAACCCCCACTTAAATTCGCTGATTTACCCGCACACGATAGACAAACTGTTATCTGGCTGACCAATAACCTACACGGTCTTGATTGGGACGAAGGTGATATAACTTACTGTGATTTAAAAACAATCTCTCGGAGTTTCAGTTTCCGATTCACACGGAAAAATTTTTTTGCCAAAGGCATTGAAAAGTGTGAGCTCCTCAGTAAGCTTTTACAAAAAAATGTTTATAATCTGGAGGATCTAAATTGTCCCCGAATCTCAGAGATAATATCAGAAGAACAAGTTCCCTCCTGTTATCTTCATTCAAACTTTCGTTCAACAAACGATCAATTATCAAATCACTGCGCGGAACGTAAAGCAAGAATATTTTCACAGTGGACACAAAGTGATGCACAGAGAAGGCACAGCAACTTTAACAACTTATCTGTCAGAAAACTTGAAGATATTCACTTGCTTGACTCCACTTGACGATCAGCCGATTGTAATATTCAACAGAGTTCAGGATCCCTCTCCACCAATACAGAAAAATTTTTCAAGTGATCAACAGAACCGAGCGAACTATCTCAACAATAAGCCAAACACAGCACAACAACCGCGTTACAACTCGCTTTATAGCGCAGCAGCAAAACGTTATTTTGCAACCATTACTCTTTCTCCCGACGAGCTAGACAGCTTTAGGGCTTTCCTGCCCGTGATAGACAATTTGTATCACTTCCAACTGTACGTAAAAAATAAACAGAGAGCTCGAAAACATCGGAATCAGTTCAATTATGGCTATGAACAAAACAAACCAGAAGCCTATGCAGTCCCCCAAAGAGCAGCGAATCCCACGTTGGAAGCAGTGGGCGGACAAAAAAGTTCCTCAATTTAGATTGAAAAAATAACCACCAGAACGTGAGATATCACTTAATGAGAGGCCGAATGAGTTGCGATTATATGTCTTGGAGCACCCTGAAGTTAAAAAAGTCTTCAATCAACCATCGTTCGAGGAAAATGACTCATCAACCGTTTGTTATAAACAAGAGATAAAAAGTCATATTAAAGGTTTCAATTTGTTTGAGTTCTGGTACATGAAACAGTTGCCCAGTGAATAATTCAAAAATTTAACATTTTATATCATTTTTTATTTCAGTTCACTTTTCAATTAATTATTTTTCCCAAATGAATCAAAGAGACGAGGTTGACACCGGTATCAGTAATTTAGTCTTCGATGTAAACAACAAGGAGAGGCCCCCATGGCGTTGTTGTTCAAATTCAACAGTGCCAAGGTCCGAAGTAATATTTTTTGTTCAAATTATTATCATTATCTCAATGATCACTCTTTGCTTCTCTATGCTCTTTCTATTATCAGAAAGCTGTGAAGAGAAATCAATTTGGATTGCTCTCTTATCGAGTTTAGTTGGTTACATTTTACCTAATCCCAAACTATGAACAAAGTTATTCTTACACATGACAGGGTATTCATGTCAATTGTAGGACCAAGTGGTTGTGGTAAAACAGAACTCTTGTTACGAATGCTAAAAAGTTCGACCTTTTATCCACGCTTTGAAAAAATTTATTATTTTTACAAAGAGTACCAACCACTTTTCAAAGATAAGCAACGAGTTATACCAGGGATTGAGTTTCTAAAATACTCAGGCTTTGATATAACAAAAAATCTGTCACATTGTCTGCTTATCTATGACGATTTATGTGAAGAAATCTTCAACGATAAAGAATTTGTAACAATAGCTACCTCAGGACGTCATCGCAAATTACATGTTATATAAGTCAAGCATAATTTGTTCCATCAAAGCAAATGGTCAAGAACCAATGATCTGAATACAACACACATAATATTATTCAAGTCGCTTCGTGACATTCAACAAATTGAATATCTTGGAAAACAGTTGAATTGTCTCCAACTGATAAGAGAAGCATAAAAACTAGCAACTGCGGAGCCCTTTGGAAATTTGATGATTGATCTCGACCCAAAAACCAGTCAGGGTTTACGTTTTTCATCGCAACTAATTGGAGTGGATCCTTCTTTTTTTTACATTTAGTCCCCATACAGTCATTACAACAATTACAAATGAAAAAGAAACATTTGCTTATGCTCAAGCAATGGGCAAATAAGAGGAATGAAGAAACCGCTCAAATATAAACATTACAATAGGGCGAATTCATTCGGTTCCTGAGTGAGTGTGTGATGAACGTACGCTCTGGAGTTGTACCAATCAATAAAGTTGAATTAAAAAAATTCGAGAAACCACTACGTAAACTTGCAGACAGGCGAGTTGAAAAAAGTGAGAGAATCAAAATTTTTCGATCAGATTCTGGAATCCGTCTAATTAAACTGATTGCGTTACCTTGTATTGCTTTTCTGGAGCAAAATGCACACTGAAGAGTTTGTGCTAATTCCTCGTCAAATGTATGCGAATGAACAACCTCAAATTGCTAAACTTCTCAACAATAAAAATGTCCGAGAGAAAGCAAAACAAATATCACTGTTGCAAAGAAGCAAGTCTCCACCAGCACCGTCAACCACGCAACAAAACACGCAACAGCAGACCGATTATATTTTGGAGAATGTCAAAGATGAGTTGAATGAGACTAGAGATGACAAAATTGATACAAAAGTTTCCAGGGAGCGAGTTTTGAGAGATATTAAACACCTTGACAGAAAAAAATTTGAAAAAGCGAGCATAATATTGGAAAAAATAGAAGAGTCAGAATCTCTATCGCTGGATCAGACATCAAGACTAATGGTTAATATGTCAAGCACGGGAATTCTTGCCGCAGATTTTCTTTACGATCTACAACAAACAATATCTAAGCTTTCAGTTGAACATTACAAAGTCCTGACTTTTCTAGATATCAGTTCACAACTAACTTGTAATACATACGCAACAAAGTTTCTTGCCTTATCATTAAACGAAAAGTTACAGTTGTTTGAGGATGAACCAGAAAACGAAGAATCAGGAGTCTCGAGAACAGAAGAATCAAAAGCTTCTGGCGACGATGAAGGAAGCTTTGAAGATGCGAAAGACGAAATCCAACCGTCTAGCTCGTGGACAAATTACTTCCTCTCACGTTAAACAATTGAACAAATTATACAGAAAAGGTAGTGCAGCTTTTGGTAGCATTGCTAATTTGAAGAAAACCAGTGGTTTACCAAGGTCCAAAGTGGTTCAATACCTTCAGTTGAAAGCCCCATACACAAAATACAAACAATTCAGAAAAATTTTTCCGAGACTAAAAGCTGTTGCATACAGAATAAACGAAATCTGGTCCGTCGATGTGGCGTATATGGATAAAATTGCCCAACACAACAATGGAGTCAAATATTTACTGGTGGCTGTTGTTGTTTTATCGCGATACCTACGGGTGCAACCAATGAAAGCTTTATATGCAAAGGATGCTGTTGAAGCGTTCAAAAAAATGATAAAGCAGAAAAAACCAGAAAGGGTTTGGACAGACAAGGGATCCGAGTTTAAAGGTGAATTCAAAACATTTTGTGAAAAGAAGGAGATTCATTTATATACAACAGAAAACGAATCCAAGTCGGCATTTGCTGAGAGGAATATTCTGGAATATATTGCCCCAGTTTGTAAATACTATGAACAGTCGTGTTAATCGTGTTACACAACTTGCACCTAATAAAACTTTTAAAAAACATGAACCGTTTCTAATATCCCTAGCAATTAGCACAAAAAAGTACAAGCCGAAATACGAAGAAGGAGACCTGGTTCGGATTGCAAAGCCAGACAAAATATTTAGGAGAGGTTATAAAAAAAATTACACAGACGAAGTCTTCACAGTATTCAAAGTTGCCACCCTCAGTCCACCAACAAACAACCTTATAGACGCAAACAACGTTATAATTGAAGGTAAATTTTATGAAACAGAATTAGTCCAAGTGAACGTCATTCCTGTCGAAGACTAAACATGAGTATTAATAAAGAATTTACTATTGATTTGATATCGAATGCATCAATGGGAATTTTTACCAATAATACTATGGCCAAGTTCCGAAACCAACTTGCCCAATTATTACAGTTAGATGGAGATTGGCAAGTTGCCCTTGCTTCAATATCATTTCAATCAAACATCAATAATGTAAACTCAGCTGAAATAGTTGCGTATGTCAGTTCTGGCGCTGAACTTGATGCTTCACATAACCGCACCGGACAATTCCAAAGAATTCGCAAAGGTATATAAAACAGTTCAGAAGAGCTTCTGGAAGAAATTTTTCGAATCGCTCAGTTGAAACAATTTGACTATGATTTTGACACTGTAACGCAAAATTAAATTTTTACGGTTTTGAAATTTGGACTTAACGATGGTTTGTCATTCGAAGATGAAGAAGTACCCAGTCTTCTTGGTTTTAAAGGAATAAGAGATATTTCGAATCATGGTTTTATTCATATTGGTTACAAGTCAGAAAATGCAGGCAACTCTTTGAACCGACATGTTGGAGATTTTCCAGTTGATATCACTTGTGGATCACAGTTAATATTTGTATACATTGATATAATTGAACAACAGAACGTTGGTGATGTGAGAGCTCCGGTAATAAAAATCATTGAGTCTGAAAGACGTTTGAGAAACGGTAGCATAAACACAGTGACACCCATACACCACAAGTCCTACACAAATTTGGATTACAAGCCAATATTATCAAACAATATTCAAAACATCCAGGTAGAGTTGAGAAACGAAACTGGAAAACTGATTCCTTTCACTGGCACCGGAAAAGTTATAGTCAGTTTAAAATTTCAAAAAATTATTTGATATGGAGGCATACTACAGCAATCAAGCATCTCAATCAATGCCGCATTTTTCCGGACAATACAGACAAAGAGGCAGCGGTTTTGGAGCCCCGGCTGCAGGTATTGGAAGAGTTGCTCTGCCATTAGCACGCAAATTTCTCTGGCCCGCAGCAAAAAAGATTGGTCGTGATTTATTGGTTCAAGGAGCGCCAGAGTTAGTAGAAGTTGCAACCAAAAGAAAGTCAGCAAAACAAGCACTGAAAAGTACAGTAGCCAAAACAGCTCGCAAACAAATAGGTGGATCTCTTCAATCACGTATCGCATCAGGTCGTAAAATAATTAGACGATAAAGACGACAATACACGAGACCTCGCTCAAATCAAAAACGAAAAATCTCAACCAGAAGAATCATTTCTCAAAAACCCCGTCCAAAAAGGAGTCGTCTGGATTTTTTCTCGCGAGTGAAAAATGCGAACTAAGATTGTAGTACCATCTGAAGCCACTCACAGTTCTTTAGACTTACTTGAAAAACCACCTTTGCTGGTAACATTTGATCAATCATTCGAGCAAAAAACAGGACCACTTTATTCGCCTTCAGGATCATCATTGGAATTTGAAGTTGTTGGTGATTGCAACAATTTTGATGACTTGCAAAAAATTTACCTGGAGATCAAGTGTCGAATACTTCAAACAGATAGGACGGATTTGCGCTACACAACTGGTAACGTTAATGCCAGTGATCTTCCATATTTTGCTAATAATATCCTTCTTTCACTTTTCGCCGATTGTACTGTTTCTGCAAATGGTATCAAAATTTCAACAGCTAATGGACACTATGCACACAAAAGTTTCATAGAAACTGAATTCTCTCATGGGATAGACGCAAAGAAAACCTGGCTGAAATGTCAGTGTTACGAGTATGAAGAAAACCCCGGCACTATTCCAGCAGCAATATCAGATATAAGAAAAAGAACAGTGCGACAATCCGCACGCATAACATTATATGGAAAGTTGGCGGTTGATTTCTTTTCATTTGAGAAACATTTGGTTAGTGGAGTTACGTTACGCATTTCAATGAGAAGATCTCAAGACGACTTTGCCGTCATCAGCGAAGACGCAGCGAAACACTACAAGGTTAAAATAGATGAGGCTAATTTAATTATCAGGAAGATGACGGTGTCAGATAATGTTGCAGGTGCAATTGAGAAGACATTTTTGAAAACTCCGGCATTTTGCCGATACAATGAAGTAAATACCAAAACATTCTTGGCTACAACAGGCCAACAAAGCTGGAAACATGAGGATATTTTCACTAAAGAGCCAATCAGAAGAGTCATTGTTGCATTATGCGTTGGTACAGCATTCATCGGTACCAACACCGCTAATCCATTCCATTATCAAAAATTTGGTTTAAGAGAGATAACCATTTATCGAAATGGTTTTGCAACGGCTGGAACTCCAATGGCAACAACTGACAACAAAAGGTTGAACTACAATTAAATGACTGCATTAGCTTATGTAGAAAATGGCCATGGAATACCTCCGAGTGAGTTCGCAAACCATTATATAATGGTATTTGATCTGACCAGCACTCAAGAGGCAACTCAATACTTTATTCATCCAGATCTCACAATTTCATCATTGTCTGTCGAACTCCAGTTCGATGCAGCGTTAGCTCATAACATTGAAATAATTTTTCTTGGGGAAAAAGCATCTACTATCTACATTGACTCTGCAAGAAACGCTACTAAAAACGCTCTTCCCATGATCACATACTAATGGACGAAGACCAAATTCATCTTCAAGTGAAGAAGTGTAAACACCTCAAATTCAAATTCAGAGGGGTTTATGTCGCTGATAATTATCCTCTGAACTTGCAAACCAACACATTTATTATTTTTAATGCATCACGATCCAACTCTATTGGAACCCACTGGGTAGTGCTAGCTAAACAAAATGCATACCCGATAATATATTTGCGGATCCACTGGCTCTACCCTTGACTAACTACAAGGATATTTCCAACCGTTTACAACAGTGTAAAGACTTGGAGATAATGATGGATATCATGGAACATAGAAGAGACATTCAGTCTCTATTGCAATCCTCAGACTCCCAGCTTTGTGCTTTATTTTGCATATATAATGTTCATTTTTTTTATAGTGAGAAATTTCCATTCATACCTGATGCAAATGAATTAGAGTTGCTAGCTTTTGTAAAACATATGAAGTAAAAGTTAATTTAATTTTGAAACAACAACAACATTTTTTGAGTATCAATTTTTACAAAACTGAAAAGTTATGAAAGAGTTTGAGGTTTTTCGCACAACAACTAAGCAGAATATCCATTATCTGATAAAGAGTTGACGAGTGTTCACCTAGCATAAGCTGGCAAAATCGTTTCATAGTTACATCAGGGACTGTAGAAGAACGTTTGTTTGCCGTAAAAGTACTAATAGATTCCGCTGTTGCCTCACTCAATGGTGCTGGAAGTTGTTTTTGGTTCTTGGTAACTGAAGAATAAGTTAACTTTGAAAAGTACTAAACAGCAACATGTATTCGTGAAATTATTGCACCACGTTTAACAAAGTCTTTTTGCGTTGGCTGAATAAGTAATTTGAAACAGTTAACGAGACACGGTATCATCGCAGGTACATAGAGAGAATCGAATGTATTATCATCCTGAGAACCAAATTCATACATAACATGATAATGATTGGAGCCAAATGTGCAACCTTCGATAACTGTTGCAGATGAATGATAACCATATGCATAATTTTCAATTGTTGTGTTTTCAAGTTTTGGTTCCGTCTCACAAATATTGTACTTGAAACGTTTTTGAAATTTCTTGAAATATTCAGGACTGTTCTCATACATTGCCTCAACCATAACGAACAAAAAAGAAAAAGCTAATGAACAAACGTTGAAAGCATAAACAAGGACAGGAAGCAAAAAGTATAATAGAAATTATTCCGAATCCTCATCGACTTTTACAGACGTTTTTGGTATCTTCTTTTGGCGCTGAGTCGGTGTTTTGCCAGCCCGTTTTCCTGGACGTTTTGAGTCATCAGTTGAATTCGGTTTTAGAAGAGAGTCGATCAACCCAACTGGTTGATCAAGCATTTGCTCTAGTTTTTCTATGTTCTGACATAGCAACCAAAACTCTCGCGCCGAAAGCTTAATTTTTTGATTGAAATCTCAATCGACCTGTTCACTATCACGTTTGAACATTTTCAAGGATAAGTAGGTGCCAGTGGTATGATAAGTCTTAACAGCAGCCCTAACAAGCCGTTTTTCATTGAGCGAGAGATCCAAATGAAAGTCGCTTTTCTCAGCATCCTTAGATAAAACATTATTCATAATGCTGCATATATTGAGACAAACTGTATCAAAGTAATCTGAAATGACAAATGACTAATACATCACTGTTTATTGGAATGTGAACAATTTCAAACCCCACGCAAACACGCGTGTAAACAAATTTATACTCCTTTATCTTAGTTAGATGTTTATACGAAATATGAAATTCAAAAGATCGGAAAAAATATACCCTGCTGAATCAAGACCCATTCAATGTCACAATTGTCCAAGGCAATTTAAAAATTTCCATTCACTAATGCAACATCGCCGGGCCAAGCATTATAAAGGCCATAGCAGAAAACAGTTTTACAAGTCCCAACCTTTAAATCTAAAAACTGACAAATTTTCATTAGCAATGGATAAATTAGCTCGCCTCCTCGAGTCTATTTATATTTCCCGAGAGCACCCCAATTCAACTTAGTTCCATATGACATAATTCTATTTATAGACATGAGGGAATAATGATGAAATGGCTAAGTCAAATAAACAAAAACGTCTGCAACAATTTTTCACTCTATCCGCCATTATTCTTTCTTGTTGTTCAATATAAGTTTTGTGAAAATTCTTTAGTTCTTTGGCATTTTATTACATTACTGCAAGTCTTTTGTTACTTAACCTTCTAGATTTTGCTTTCATCTTCGAACCTGCTTTTCCTTGCAGTTCCATACCATATAAAAAACAATTTTTCAGTTCTGTTCTTACTAGAATTGGTTCTAGACTCTGCTGTTAAGTCTTTATAAAAACTTCATTTGAAAGACAACTGTTTCCTTTGTTACCGCTTGAATCCGTAAAATCAGAAAAAAACATCTCAATTGTTTAATCTATCACCTGCAATATGGATGCTGAATATTTAGAAGTTGCAGAGACAAGTGAGCGAGGCACTCTAACCCTTGTGCGAACGTGTCACAACTTCAAAAATATTGTCCTTGTGCAGGAAAGCTTTGATGAAAGGACAGAATTATGGCACATAAAAAACAGCTTTATTGTTCCAATTAATTACATTGAACCAATACTTGAATACACAAAACAGAACGATTTGTTTCAACTTACAAAAACGCCAGAAAAATCGTTACGACAAGAAGAGTCTCCATATGCTCATCGATATTATGGATGTACTACTCCCATTCAAACAAAAAAGCAGGATGTGAAAAAATTGGCAAAGCGAACAAGAAAACTTTTTGCAGACTGCATTGAAATCTGGGAGAATCAATTGGGGCAGCTAGAAGAAGTTGAGCAAATATCTGGTTTTTGGAATTTTTGATCAGTCGCCATGCGATGAAGCCAAAACACCGGAAAGCCTCCCGTTGCTTGCCAACAAATTTTCTGATGATGTCAGTATCAATGAAACACCTCCTTTGAGCCAATGCTATGCCCCCGTCAAGAATGTCATCAAGTTATCTCGACTCTAAAGTACAACAAAACTCTTTAAACTCATTGTACATGTAGTATTTGTTGCTTATCACAATGTTTAATCATGGTAATTTTGTTAAAATCTTGAAACCAGTTCTTAATTAAACTTTAACTAAAGATTCATCTTAGCACTAGACAAACATTGTGAGACAGAATTAAGCGCTGCTGAAAATTTCAGACATTGAACAAACAAGTATGCAAAACAATGTTTTAAACAAATAAGCAAAATGAGACTGGGTTGAATTAAACCCAGCTGAATCATGGATTTTTCAAAAATCACGGCAAGCGATCAATAAACAATTTTCATCAGAAAATTGTATGCTGAAAAACTGACATTGAACAAACAAGTATGCGAAACAATGTATTAAACAAATAAGCAAAATGAGACTGGGTTGAAATAAACCCAGATGAATCATGGATTTTTCAAAAATCACGGCAAACGATCAATAAACAATTTTCATCTGAAAATTGCATGCTGAAAAACTCAGACATTGAACAAACAAGTATTCGACACAATGTCTTAAACAAATAAGCAAAATGAGACTGGGTTGAAATAAACCCAGCTGAAGCTTGGATTGTATTGAAATCACAGTAAACAATCAATAAACAATTTTTTACCAGATAGTTGTGCAGCGTACCTAAATTAGGGTAGACAAATAAGAAGTAAAACTGTGAACTCATTATCACCTGTTTTAAACAAACGAAAAGTAGAAAAACGGTTGAGCATATAAATCTATGTGTTGATTACACAACAGTCTGCGAGTTGTGTTCCCCTCTACTGCTGTTTGCGGAGCAGTAGCTTACTGTTGCAAAATTATCCAAAAAAGACGCGCACTCTGATTGGATGAAACAAGTTTAAACTACAGTTTGCCCGATAATAAAATTCTTACATTTGCTTTTTGCCTTAACCTGAAATTCACATGATTGAAAAACTTCAACTCTTTTCATTCCATCATAATTTTATAGTCTTTTTGCGTTCCTATTCTTTCTCTTTTTCTCCTGTTCACAATGAACGCTGAAACGTGTACAGTTTGTCGGAAAAAACTTGTAGATAGGCACAGCCTCTGACGTCATATGCAAACAATTCATGAACAATACGTCCAAACCAACCGATTTGAGTCCGATGAATGTGTGTTTGCTCACAAAGAAATCTTAGAACTCGAAACGCATCGTTCTTTTGATGTTTACATAAAACAAGAGAAGTTGTAACTGGTTAAATACTTGCTCACCATAACATTTTATTTCTTCCTTTCTTGGACCGAGTTTAATTGCATGTAAACAAATTTCGTAGCCTGACGCTTACATTTCTGGACAGTGCTAAACTTGGTCGAACAAAAGTTAAGCGGTGCAAGCGTTCTTCTAATGTTTACATAAAACAAGAGAAGCTGTACTGGTTAAATACATGCTCACCATAACAGTTTAATTCTGGCTTGCTTAAGCAGAGTTTACTTGCTTGTAAACAAATTGCGCTGCTTGACGGCTACATGTATGGACAGTGGTACATTGAACAGACAAAAGTTGAGCAGCTTCAGCTTTTCTTTAAATTGTAAACAAAACAGGGGAAACTGTAACTGGTTCAAAATTTAATCGTTTTAACGGTTTGTTTTTGTCTTTCGTGAAGATGGAAGTTCAGAAAAAGACTTGAATTAGAAAAATATAAAAAAGTTCATCCTGCTGCCAAATCCATTCAATGTCACAATTGTCCAAGGCAGTTTGACACCTTCCATTCCTTGATGCAACACTGCCGCGCTAAGCATTATAAGACATATTTCAAAAAACATTATCAGAAGTACCAACCAACGCAATTGAAGTCAACGGCAAGTTGTTTTTCATCAACAACGGATAAGCTGGTTCGGCTTATGGAAACTGTTTTATACATATCAAAAGAAAATTTAGCGCGCTCATAGAAAACCTTACAATAAGAGATGACGTAATTCTATTTTTAGACATGATGCAAAGATTATGCATTCCAAACAAATAAACAAATCATTCTATTCATAACGCTTATCATTCCGTCATTTCGCAGTTCCTGTTTATCGATTTTGAAACTGAAATTCAACTCTATCCGATTTGACAAAATTTTTCACCGTTATAATTGATAAACTTGTTTATCTTGCTTTTTCACTACAAAGATACAATTTCGAGAATTGATATTCAGTTTCCAGTTACAAACCACATACTGCTGAAAAGATTTTTTCTGAAAATTATGGCCGCTGAATATTTAGAAATAAAAAACCAACGATTCTCAAACTTGAACACTGGTTCGTGCATGCCACAATTACAAGAGTGTCGCATTGGTGAAGGAAATGTTCGATGAAAACACGGGTTTATGGCGCAGTGATAACAACTTTATTATCCCTGTAATTTATATCAAACCAATCGTCGATAAGATGTGTGTATAATTTGTGTTACCTCTCAGTGATAATGAATGAGCTTGATGTCTTTTGTTCCTATTGTGTTCATTATTTACTGTTTACTGAACGTGAGCGTTTAGAGTTTTTGTTTATAAATCTTTCAATTCTGATTGGTTGTTAACTCGAATAATAAATCCGGCACTGCGATTGGTCAATTTATTCTGGAAAGTTTTGTGACCCTGAACATGTTTGGGCATGATCCGATCACCCCCCAATTGATATATCATTATTGATTTTATACGTCTACTAACAGGCTAGTTGTTTTACTGTTGTTTTGACCAATTTATGTATGCATTTATGTACATAAGTGATAATGACCATAATTGTGCACATAATTACGTGAAAAGTTATTTCCTTGTACATCTCTGGTTTTTTTTATCAATGTGTATATTTACGTATGTATGTGTATGAATGTATGTATGTATGTATATATGTATTTGTGTGTGTATTTATGTATGTATGTATGTACGTATGTATGTATGTATGTATGTATGTATGTATGTTTGTATGTATGTATGTATGTATGTATGTATATATGTATGTATGTATGTATGTATGTATGTATGTATGTATGTATGTATATATGTATGTATGTATGTATGTATGTATGTATGTATGTATGTAGGTATGTATGTATGTATGTATGTATGTATGTTTGTATGTATATATGTATGTATGTATGTATGTATGTATGTATGTATGTATGTATGTATGTATGTATGTATGTATGTATGTATGTATGTAAGTATGTATGTATGTATGTATGTATATATGTATGTATGTATGTATGTATGTATGTATGTATGTATGTATGTATGTATGTATGTATGTATTTATGTATGTTTGTATGTATGTGTTTATGTATGTATGTATGTATATATGTATATGTGTATGCATGTTTGTATATGCATATATGTAGTTTTGTTTGATGTGTGCAAGTTCCTATATATGAGTGTATATGTATGTATATATATATATATATATATATATATATATATATATATATATATATATATATATATATATATATATATATATATATATATACAAATGGATGTATATAGGTACTTATTTAAATGTTTATTATTGATCTCTCTATGTTTTTAGGTGTTCATAAAGGTGTTCATTCGTAAGTTTGTATTAAAGCAGGATGGCGCAGGGGAAGCGCGCTGTGCCCATAACCCAGAGGTCGGTAGATCAAAACTATCTCCTGCTCAATCTTTTTACGTAAATTTATAGATTTTTTTTGAATGCATATATATACTGCAGTTGAAATATTTTAATTAAATCGAAGGTTGTTTTTGGGTGTTGTTGGTGTAGGTGCGTGGCGCTTGTGTGTGAGTGTTTGGTGGTTGTGTTTGGGTGTGGTTAGTGTTTTGCGTGGCTCGTGTCTCTGTGTGTATTTGGGTGTGTGTGTGTGTGTGTGTGTGTGTGTGTGTGTGTGTGGTTGTGTGTGTATGTGCATGCGTGGTTGTGTGTGTGTGGTTATTGTAATTGGCTGATGTTTAGCGGAGTGTTTGGGGTGTGTCGGAGAGACGAAAGTTTATCACACCAAAGGTGTTTCACAACTTCTCATATTGATTGAAAGTGAAATAGCGTTGAAAACTTTCCTAAATTTTGGACCCCATTTTCCAAAAAATTTTACAAGTGTTTGTCCCCCTATGAGACCAAAAATTCAATTTTTGAAAAAATTGTTTCCGACAACTTTTTTCACTCACAAACCATGTTTTGCATCATTTTACATTGATTAAAGCCAAAAAATCAACACAAAAAAAGTTTAGACCCCACTTTTCAAAAAATTTTACAAGTTATTGTCCCCCTATGGGACCAAAAATTCAGTTTTTGAGAAAAGTGTTTCGACAATTTTTTCACTCACAAAACATGTTTCACAACATTTTACGTTGATTGAAGCCAAAAAATTGACAAAAAATTCTTCGAACCAATTTTTCAAAAACTTTTACAAGTTGTTGTCCCCCTATTGGACCAAAATTTCAATTTTTGAAAAAAGTGTTTCCGACCAATTTTTCACTCAAAAAACATGTTTCACAACATTTCACATCAATATAAGCCAAAAAATTGACAAAAATTTTTTCGAACCAATTTTTCAAAAATTTTTACAAGTTATTGTCACCCTATGGGACCAAAACTTCAATTTTTGAAAAAAGTGTTTCAGACAATTTTTTCACTCACAAAACATGTTTCACAAAATTTCACGTTGATTGAAGCCAAGAATTCGACAAAAATTTTTTCGAACCAATTTTTCAAAATTTTTTACAAGTGATTGTCCCCCTATGGGACCAAAAATTCAATTTTTGAAAAAAAGTGTTTCCGACCATTTTTTACACTCACAAAACATGTTTCACAACATTTCACGTTGATTGAAGCCAAAAACTCGACAAAAATTTTTTCGAACCAATTTTTCAAAATTTTTTACAAGTGTTGGTCCACCCTTATATGAGGAACAAAAAAATTTTTTTTAAAAATTTGCATTTTCGGCAAAAAAAATAGGGGGGACATTTTATTCAGATTTTTTAAATTTTCAAGTGTCCCACCCCGTTATTGTCGGGCCGAGAAAATCAGGTTTCCAAAAATGTCCGTCCCCCCCCCCCCCCCGTTGAGGTTCTAGTCATTTTTTTATACTACTCCTATTGAGTAATTTTGATTACTGTCATAGTTTTTGTGGATCTTCAAAATTCCAGAATGTCCTTTAGTCCTGCCAGTTCTGCTTCTCTATTACAGAAATCTTTTCTCTGTTTCCTGTTAAATAGGGCTCTGATTTGGGTCGTAATTCAGGTCTTCTTGAAAGTGGTTGTTGTGTGATTCTAATATAAAGATCATCTTTTCAGCCTCTTATCACTATGCAAGTAAATTCACCGGCCTTAACTGCATATCTTTCTCAATTTTTCGCATTTTGTAATTTAATGCAATTATAAGATTTTCAATCAATTTGAATCGTTCTTGTGAGAATGGTTGGAACTTTATTTGGCTTCCTCTCGGAACGCTGATGAAAGATTTGTAAATGAATATACACTTCCTGAATCTAGAATTACGGAGCAGTTTGTTTCGCGCATAAATAAATTCCTGTTTTTTGGGATAAGTGATGTTTTTGTCAAAGTTAGACTTGAAGCACTTTATTATCAGTATGGGCCACATTTCTTCGCAAGATTGGTTGTTGAGTGGAATTCCGTGTAGGCGGCTCAAATTGTTTTTTTTTTGTTAATTTGTCTTGGTTTAAAATTCAAATTTTCTTGTTTTCTGTCATTTTTTGCACTTGACTTGGCTCCACTGTTTAACGTAGCAATTTTTTCTGAATTTGATTATCTAGCAGTTAAGTTATGAAAAAGTCTCCTTCTACCTTGTTTTCGTAAATAGCAGATCCAGTTTTCTGCTGATGCCTTCAAAGGACTGTAGAATTTTTCCACTGTGTCGTTTTTCTGTTGCATTTCCCCAGTTGCAAGAGGGCAATTTATAACAGTGCCCATAGTATTTTAATGTTAAATCATAGATGACTTCATGAGGAAATTTTGGGATAAGGATTTGTCTGCCTTCTGTTTCCTTGAATAGAAAAGGGAAGTACGTATTAAAAAAACGAAAATTTGTGCTGTTTTTCTTGTTTGGCTGAAGAGTCCGAGACAGTCACAATCAACCTGTTCGTTGCCGTGAATTAGTTGGCAGTCCAAAGATGGTACGTAGCAGGGGGATGATTCTGCATTGGCAAGGTACGGTATGTATTCATATATATTCATATTCCATATGTTCATATATCCTACTGCTTAATGACCTCTTTTGCTAATCGAACGTAACGGAAAGTCAGTAATCGAACGGCGGCAGTGCAGTTAGATCTTTGAAGAAATTACAAATCTTTTAGTTATAAATTTTCTAACAATATATGCAATCCATGTATCAAATTAGGACACCATGTTGATGGGTCGAAACGCTAATTGTTTTTAAAAGGCAACGCAAAATCAAGAAGTCATCAGGCAACTGATGTCATCTTGGCAGACGATTGCCTTTCTTTGAAATTAGTCGTTAATAACGGAGAATTGCGTGCATCACTCCCAGCGGCGGCACTCCATGAGTTTTCTAATCTGCTTTAAAGTACAAAAAAAAGTAAAACGCCTCCGCAAAACACCTACTGTAGCTCCACTGGAGGGGTTCAGCAAATTTTTTTCAATCTCTTGTGATATTTTTTATAAGTTGAGGTTTTTTGAGATTTTTAGTGCAGGTGTTATTCAACTCTCCAGGCACCTCAGTTGTGTTTGCTACCAACCCAGGATGGTGGTCCAAAAGACAGCGAAAAAACGGAATGCGACACTGACTACGCCGCGTCATTCAGATCTATCGGGGAAAGAAGAGCTCACAAATGTTCCCATCAAGGAGTATAGGGTCAACCTAGTAGAACGCCAGGCTCAACGTAGGAGGAGGATAGAAATTCTCATAAAAGAGATAGTTGGCTCTTTAAGCGAAGACCAACTGTTCGTCATCAGATTGGCGTTCAAAGTAGGTTTCTAGAACTGTATCACTACCATGCCATCACTTCCAGTCTATAGGACTAGAAAGTCGTGTTCTCGAGATCATGTGCAGATTTGTCAATAAAACATTTTGTGAAACAAACATCTGCACGTGGCAAATTGGCTGCGACTGCTCATGGTGTAAAAAACCGGACAATGTTTTAGTTAAGGCGACAGGGGCCAGGTCCCCACAGCGGTAGTTGAAAATGACCAACAACAACAACAGGTTTCTGCGGTTTTACGCTGATATGTTTTGCATTCCGAGACGTTCGTACAATCGGTACGAGCTTAAAGCAAAAAACACACCTATCAATGGCCAATGTTTGCTAAAATTCACATCAGCACATGACATCAAATGTTCAAAGTGCTTTACGGCCATATTCCGCGCAACTTAGAGATGTGTTCTTCAAAATGAGTCAAAAGTGAGTCACCATGTTAGCTGTTAGAGTTCAAGAGCTGTTAGTCTGGTCCGATCAAGTTTTTCTGCGTGTGACGCGCATGAATGTCAGAAAAATGAACTATTAAGCAATGAATATCATAGATCTATGAAATATAAAACAATAACATGTGTTCGCACGAAGGTAAATTTGCATTCCTACGCAGCGCAATTATCTTTCAGAACATGCCGTCCGAAACGTGAAACAGGCTGAAGAGAAAAGGGACTTGTCAATTAAAAATTTACATAAAACTGATTTCACAATCGATTAAAATGATTTACAAAGGATATAAAATGGACATTGACTCTATCTATCGAATTTTATAAATTGAATTCAAATAACAACAATTTTTTAATTATAAACATCTCCCACAACCCCTATGCTCCCACAAACAGAAGTAAAGACAACAAAGATTCATATTTACTACATAAAAAATTTAAAACGCCTTTAATATCTAGACAGAATTGTGGACATTGAACATGGATCTCTTTCACCGTTGATATTTGACACCACAGGTGGAGCCAGTCCTATCACACAGACTCATCAGACGCATTGCTTCCCTCATAGCCTAAAAATCAAATGAACGATACTCAGAAGTCATTAATGTTATCCGTACCCGTGTCAGCTTTAGTCTTTTAAAGAGCACTTTTTTATGCATTCGTGGATGTAGAGGTCAAAAGTCCAAAACGTCAGATGACATCACCATGGAAACTTTCAACGAGGAATTCAGATCCTAATTATCTCAAATTTTTAATTTATTGAAACCATATGACCTCTAATGGCACACAGTCTTCGCATTCAATGCCAAAACGACCTCTAAATGACCTCACGTTGACCTCCAAGGACTGAAGCCAAGCTGCATGTTCCAAAACCATATCATAGATAACTACTTTTTTCATGGCTAGTGCTGCATTTATTCACCCGGTGTTGGGAAAGGGTTAAAAACATAATTTACTTGTTTTAATTATCACTTGTTGAAGAACATCAGAACTATTTAACATACAGAAACAAGACATCAGATGGATTTTTAATGACTGAAAGTTAATACTAAATAGCAAGGATTCCTTGCTTTTGTGAGAAATGAGTTTGCTTTTTGACAACAATTTTTTGATGCATAATGCTTTTAGTCAGTTTGAAAACATGTAAAGCACTAAAGATGCTTGTTTTTGCGAAAACATTTCTCTTTTAAGTGACTATCTTCAATCATTTCTTGACTTTAACTCCGGTCGAAAATCTCGCCTCTGCGGTCTGCTAGATAGAAAATAGAAAAGAAGAACTTCTGTTTGGAATGATCTTAAATCAAATGACTGCTTTGGAATGATTATTATAAAAATGGATAGGTGTTTTAGAGATGGCTTGTATAAATAGCCCGAAGGATTTGAACCATAACATTAAATTAGAGAACACAATTTCGAATGAATCTTCGGACCGAACCGTCGCTCAGGGGCGTGAATCAATTGAAGACGACGATGATCTAATTGTAGTTTGGGATGAACTAGCTCCGTTAGCAAAAGAAAAGCGTGCATCACTTGCGATTTCCAATGACAACGGATCCAATAATTTCCAGGCACTCACTGACCAAGAAAACTCTCCTCTGATCCTTTTAAGTCAACCCCAAAAAATTGAGCAAGAGCCATCTCAGTGTTCGACATCAACTGGAAACGTTACTGAAGAGACGGGTGAGCAGAATCTGGAGCTTTAGTCTTTTAAAGAGCACTATTTTATGCATTCGTGGATGTAGAGGTCAAAAGTCCAAAACGTCAGATGACATCACCATGGAAACTTTGAACGAGGAATTCAGATCCTAATTATCTCAAATTTTTAATTTATTGAAACCATATGACCTCTAATGGCACACAGTCTTCGCATTCAATGCCAAAACGACCTCTAAATGACCTCACGTTGACCTCCAAGGACTGAAGCCAAGCTGCATGTTCCAAAACCATATCATAGATAACTACTTTTTTCATGGCTGGTGCTGCTGCGCGCACAATAAAAACCTGTTCGTTTGCTTTCGCTCTTCGCCTCAACCGTCTCGCATTAATTGTCATTCAGTTTGCTCTTTCTGTTTCTTTCATGTTATTTTGCAATTTGTTGGTCATTACGACATTTATAGTTCAAGTCTTTTCATCTGAAAAAATATTATAAACAGCTATGATAAGATTTACAACATTTTATTTAAATTCAACACATCAACAAATTTCCATTCTTTTTTGAGGAGTTTTTGAAAGTCTCGGTTATTTCTTTTTCAATTCCTAAAAGTAGAAGAAGAAGAAGATTGAATTAAACATCAGATCACACTGACAAATTGTCCAAATTTTTTACAGATTCAGAAATGAGCATTAAATTTAACTGTCTAAGAGTTTATAGAACTTCTGTAAAGGAGTCAAATTTAAAAAGTGACTACAATAAAGAATATGGTCTGTTGATAAAATAGTTCTTTCGCAAAATCTGCACACACATAAGTTTTCCTCCCATTGATAACAACCTTCCATACAACAAAAATTATTGTGCAGTCCATTGGCATAGAACTTTGCAATTATTCTCCTGTGTTTTGGCGGGCAGTCCTTCAGTCCGTGTATATCATGAAACATCAATTTGTTTAAAAGCGTTGTGGTTGAGGTGTACTTGCTTACTCCGCACCAACTTTTCCAAAAAACGGCTTCTGATTTCCGGTAATGTTGTTTTATATCTATTTCAAAAAGTTCATCGGTGTACGTCTCTAATCCGTAAGTTGAGGCTGGAAAAACAATTGAATTAAAGAGATGTTGTGCTGAGTTGAAGTTGACTTTCTGCAGATTTAGTTTCTGGTTTATTGAAGCTACTGATTGATAGGCTTTGTTCATTAGATGTCTTAGATGGTGACTGGGAGATAACGTGCTCGAAAAAATTACACCTAGATAACAGAAGGTGTTAGCAAATTCAACTTCTTTTTTCGATATATAGAATTTGTCATCGACAGCTAAGCGGCCACCTCTTCTAAATTTCATGCATTTTGTCTTGTTCACATTAATATTCAAATAATTCCTGCTACAATACGTGTTCAGATTATTCAAACTTTTTTGTAGCTGGCCTTGGCTATGGCTCCCAAGTACTAAGTCATCAGCGTAAAATATAACATCTAGACCCTTGCATTTCAACTCAAAAAATAAATCAGCTATGAATAAACTAAACAAGAGTGGTGAGAGTTTGTCTCCTTGTGCTACTCCTGTTTTCTGTTCAATCTCGTTTGACAGGAATTCTCCATCAAGGATCTGCTGAAAGTTGCATTTTAGCACTGATTGTATTGTGTGTAGAATGTTCCCATGGAGCCCCATTTTGATCAGTTTTGTAAGCAGCAGGTTTCTATTCACGAAGTCGAAAGCTTTTTCGTAGTCAATGAAGCAGGCATAGTATTTGCCACTGCAGCTGATGTTATGCTTGATTGCTCTTTTTAAGTGCGAAACTGCGTCGATTGTTGACAGTTTGCGTCTAAAACCATATTGGCTTGGTGGTAAAATTTGATTTTTCTCGACCCATGATCGCAAACGCTGGTAAATGATACCCGTGAACAACTTGTACATGCAACATAATAGGCTAATGCCTCTGTAGGAACTTGGTTCTGCTTTGCTCCCTTTGCCTTTGTACAGTGGTTTAATATATGATAACTTCCAAATTCGGGGTACATTATGCTCCGCAAAGCAGAGGTTAAATAAATGGAATACGTATCTTTGCATTGGATGAAAACCTAATTTAATAGTAGTGTTGGTTATTCCATCTGGTCCCGCTGCTTTACCAGCTTTTAACTTTGAAGCTTCATCGGTAATTTCTTCCAGTGTTATTGGATCATTCAAATACCCGGTATTTTTCCAGTTTGAAAAACAATAATCGTGGTTTCCTAAGGTTTGCTCGTCTAGAAGTTTATCCGATATTTCGCCCTCAGCTTTAAATAGACCTTCGAAATATGATTCCCAAACTGGAATTGTAATTCCAGATACTTTTGTTAAAACTTTCTTTGATTTCAGAATTTTCCAAAATTCTCGCCTTTCCGATTCCGCTTTTCTGATTATGAAACTTTTGCGATCTATTTCATGCATCATTTTGTGTTTTCTGCAAAGTTTCTTAAAGGCTCTTTTCATTTTAAAGTAATCAGAATCTGCTTTATGTCTCTGTCTGTATCCAGCTTTCAGCTGCTTATGCAATATGTACAGTTCTCTTTTGAACCATTTCGGTGATTTTCTTTCATGCATAACGGTTGCCGATTCTTGAATAGCCTTGGCGAATTCGTCATACGATGTGTCCAATGCGTTGCTATCGTGTGGATTTTGAACGCTTTTCATTCGTTCGTTCAATTATTCAATATCAAATTTACGCATTTGCTTCTTTCTGCTTTCAGCTATATCTTGTCTGTGTTTTAGATCAAAGCTGCAAGAAACCGTCTTGTGCTTTGTTAACAATGAATTGTTGATCTTTATCTCGTTAAAATGTTCTAGGAGTTCCTTGCTTACGAAAAATAAATCGATAACGCTTTTACCGTACTGAAACTCGTACGTTACCTCTTTAATATCGTTAACACAATGAAGATTCCAATTAATTAAAAATTCGCAAAGTGAGTTGCCTCTTTCGGATGAGTCAAGTCTGCAATTGAAGTCGCCGCCCAGGACCATACGTGCTTTGCCTTGACAGCATTGAAAAGCTTCGGTAAGTGCTTGATATATTGTGTCTAGATCTGTTTTTGGCGGAAAATATGCTACAATTATAATTAGGCTGAATTCTTTGATCTGCAATGCTAATAATTTATTGTTCTGATGGAGAACATTGCATGTAATTCTTAATTGTTTACTCAGTGCAATTGCTAAGCCGCTTTGCGGCCGCCCCTTCCCGCTTTTTATTGCCTTCGTGCAGAAGCATGTAAAACCAGGTATTTCGACTGAATTTACACTGAGAGTTTCTGTTAATAGCAGGATATCGTATGCGATTGCTTCACTTGTACACGTTGATAGTGTTCCTTTAGCACCTTCCACGTTCCATAAACAAATTGTTAGTCACGGTCCTCTGTTTTCAACGATTTGATTGCCTTTAATTTTGTACTTGGTGGAAGGATTCAGCAGTCTTTTCTCTTTTAATTCTGCCACCATTTTCTTTCTATTTTCTTGTTCGGTTTTTTTTAGATCGGGTTGTATAAATACGTACTTGAATCGTTCATTTTCTTTTAAACATTTTGCTTTCTTTAGCAGGTCCCATTTCATTTTTTCTGTCTCGCACTTTATTCGAAGCAGCTGTTTGCCTTCTGTATTTTGTTTGCCAATTCTTTGACATTCAAATTTCACGTTTACTTTCAGGGACTCGGCAATTTCAGAAACAAGACGATTGTCAGATGCTTCAATGTTCTCGCTGTCTGGCTTAGTCCCGAGGAGAACCAGGTTCTTTGAGCGCTTTTTCTGTTCAAGCTGTTCTTGGTTTACGCCGCTGACAACTTGGGCGAAGCTCAGCTTCGATGGGACTGCATTAGAGCTGGACTGGTTTGTTTCTTTTATCTTATCTAATGACTGGGTTACTTCTTCTAGTTTTTCCGAGGCCTTCTCGTAGCTTTCTATTTGCTTCTTCAGCTTCTTTATTTCTTTGGCTGCACAGAAACCGCAAGTGAAATCTAGCAATTCCGTTTGTGCTTTCATTTCAAGAGTGTACACGCGAATATCAGTCCACATTCCGCAGTCATTTTGACATTCTACCGTTACTTGATAGCCTTTATTCGCCGGCATTTGCGCCTTGAGGACTGATAATTTCGAATAGTTTATGACGTTACTGTACCCGAGTTCAATTTCGGCCAATAAGATTGAACAATGTTTCGGATTAAGTGATTCCTAAAAGTGATTCTTTACTTTCATTCCTATCTGTTATTCTCCATTACTTGTTGGGAATGACAAAATTTCGAATTAACTTGTTTCAGAATAATTTTAAATTAAAAAAAAAACAATCAATTTTTGCATGAACTAATACTTCAATGTGAACTCCTGCCCCCGGTACTCGTCGCGCGTATTTAGTTGCGGTTGCAACTTTTTGATCGCTTCTATTGTCATTGGATTTTTTTCAACCCCGCGACAATCATCGAGAATGTCCTATTCAATACTATGCGCCGTACCAAAAAAACATACACTATTAAGCAACCAGTATCACAGATCTCAGAAATAAAAGACAACATACGGCTGAAACAGGCTGAGAATACCTTGCCTATCTGATAGCACCTACCCTAGTGTTGTTTTATATGGACATATGGATATAAAATGGACATTGACTCTATCTATCGAATTTTATAAATTGAATTCAAATAACAACGATTTTTTAATTATAAACATCTCCCACAACCCCTATGCTCCCACAAACAGAAGTAAAGACAACAAAGATTCATATTTACTACATAAAAAATTTAAAACGCCTTTAATATCAAGACAGAATTGTGGACATTGAACATGGATCTTTTTCACCGTTGATATTTGACACCACAGGTGGAGCCAGTCCTATCACACAGACTCATCAGACGCATTGCTTCCCTCATAGCCTAAAAATCAAATGAACGATACTCAGAAGTCATTAATGTTATCCGTACCCGTGTCAGCTTTAGTCTTTTAAAGAGCACTTTTTTATGCATTCGTGGATGTAGAGGTCAAAAGTCCAAAACGTCAGATGACATCACCATGGAAAATTTCAACGAGGAATTCAGATCCTAATTATCTCAAATTTTTAATTTATTGAAACCATATGACCTCTAATGGCACACAGTCTTCGCATTCAATGCCAAAACGACCTCTAAATGGCCTCACGTTGACCTCCAAGGACTGAAGCCAAGCTGCATGTTCCAAAACCATATCATAGATAACTACTTTTTTCATGGCTAGTGCTGCATTTATTCACCCGGTGTTGGGAAAGGGTTAAAAATAATAATTTACTTGTTTTAATTATCACTTGTTGAAGAACATCAGAACTATTTAACATACAGAAACAAGACATCAGATGGATTTTTAATGACTGAAAGTTAATACTAAATAGCAAGGATTCCTTGCTTTTGTGAGAAATGAGTTTGCTTTTTGACAACAATTTTTTGATGCATAATGCTTTTATTCAGTTTGAAAACATGTAAAGCACTAACGATGCTTGTTTTTGCGAAAACATTTCTCTTTTAAGTGACTATCTTCAATCATTTCTTGACTTTAACTCCGGTCGAAAATCTCGCCTCTGCGGTCTGCTAGATAGAAAATAGAAAAGAAGAACTTCTGTTTGGAATGATCTTAATTCAAATGACTGCTTTGGAATGATTATTATAAAAATGGATAGGTGTTTTAGAGATGGCTGGTATAAATAGCCCGAAGGATTTGAACCATAACATTAAATTAGAGAACACAATTTCGAATGAATCTTCGGACCGAACCGTCGCTCAGGGGCGTGAATCAATTGAAGGCGACGATGATCTAATTGTAGTTTGGGATGAACTAGCTCCGTTAGCAAAAGAAAAGCGTGCATCACTTGCGATTTCCAATGACAACGGATCCAATAATTTCCAGGTACTCACTGACCAAGAAAACTCTCCTCTGATCCTTTTAAGTCAACCCCAAAAAATTGAGCAAGAGCCATCTCAGTGTTCGACATCAACTGGAAACGTTACTGAAGAGACGGGTGAGCAGAATCTGGAGCTTTAGTCTTTTAAAGAGCACTATTTTATGCATTCGTGGATGTAGAGGTCAAAAGTCCAAAACGTCAGATGACATCACCATGGAAACTTTCAACGAGGAGTTCAGATCCTAATTATCTCAAATTTTTAATTTATTGAAACCATATGACCTCTAATGGCACACAGTCTTCGCATTCAATGCCAAAACGACCTCTAAATGACCTCACGTTGACCTCCAAGGACTGAAGCCAAGCTGCATGTTCCAAAACCATATCATAGATAACTACTTTTTTCATGGCTGGTGCTGCTGCGCGCACAATAAAAACCTGTTCGTTTGCTTTCGCTCTTCGCCTCAACCGTCTCGCATTAATTGTCATTCAGTTTGCTCTTTCTGTTTCTTTCATGTTATTTTGCAATTTGTTGGTCATTACGACATTTATAATTCAAGTCTTTTCATCTGAAAAAATATTATAAACAGCTATGATAAGATTTACAACATTTTATTTAAATTCAAAACATCAACAAATTTCCATTCTTTTTTGAGGAGTTTTTGAAAGTCTCGGTTATTTCTTTTTCAATTCCTAAAAGTAGAAGAAGAAGAAGATTGAATTAAACATCAGATCACACTGACAAATTGTCCAAATTATTTACAGATTCAGAAATGAGCATTAAATTTAACTGTCTAAGAGTTTATAGAACTTCTGTAAAGGAGTCAAATTTAAAAAGTGACTACAATAAAGAATATGGTCTGTTGATAAAATAGTTCTTTCGCAAAATCTGCACACACATAAGTTTTCCTCCCATTGATAACAACCTTCCATACAACAAAAATTATTGTGCAGTCCATTGGCATAGAACTTTGCAATTATTCTCCTGTGTTTTGGCGGGCAGTCCTTCAGTCCGTGTATATCATGAAACATCAATTTGTTTAAAAGCGTTGTGGTTGAGGTGTACTTGCTTACTCCGCACCAACTTTTCCAAAAAACGGCTTCTGATTTCCGGTAATGTTGTTTTATATCTATTTCAAAAAGTTCATCGGTGTACGTCTCTAATCCGTAAGTTGAGGCTGGAAAAACAATTGAATTAAAGAGATGTTGTGCTGAGTTGAAGTTGACTTTCTGCAGATTTAGTTTCTGGTTTATTGAAGCTACTGATTGATAGGCTTTGTTCATTAGATGTCTTAGATGGTGACTGGGAGATAACGTGCTCGAAAAAATTACACCTAGATAACAGAAGGTGTTAGCAAATTCAACTTCTTTTTTCGATATATAGAATTTGTCATCGACAGCTAAGCGGCCACCTCTTCTAAATTTCATGCATTTTGTCTTGTTCACATTAATATTCAAATAATTCCTGCTACAATACGTGTTCAGATTATTCAAACTTTTTTGTAGCTGGCCTTGGCTATGGCTCCCAAGTACTAAGTCATCAGCGTAAAATATAACATCTAGACCCTTGCATTTCAACTCAAAAAATAAATCAGCTATGAATAAACTAAACAAGAGTGGTGAGAGTTTGTCTCCTTGTGCTACTCCTGTTTTCTGTTCAATCTCGTTTGACAGGAATTCTCCATCAAGGATCTGCTGAAAGTTGCATTTTAGCACTGATTGTATTGTGTGTAGAATGTTCCCATGGAGCCCCATTTTGATCAGTTTTGTAAGCAGCAGGTTTCTATTCACGAAGTCGAAAGCTTTTTCGTAGTCAATGAAGCAGGCATAGTATTTGCCACTGCAGCTGATGTTATGCTTGATTGCTCTTTTTAAGTGCGAAACTGCGTCGATTGTTGACAGTTTGCGTCTAAAACCATATTGGCTTGGTGGTAAAATTTGATTTTTCTCGACCCATGATCGCAAACGCTGGTAAATGATACCCGTGAACAACTTGTACATGCAACATAATAGGCTAATGCCTCTGTAGGAACTTGGTTCTGCTTTGCTCCCTTTGCCTTTGTACAGTGGTTTAATATATGATAACTTCCAAATTCGGGGTACATTATGCTCCGCAAAGCAGAGGTTAAATAAATGGAATACGTATCTTTGCATTGGATGAAAACCTAATTTAATAGTAGTGTTGGTTATTCCATCTGGTCCCGCTGCTTTACCAGCTTTTAACTTTGAAGCTTCATCGGTAATTTCTTCCAGTGTTATTGGATCATTCAAATACCCGGTATATTTCCAGTTTGAAAAACAATAATCGTGGTTTCCTAAGGTTTGCTCGTCTAGAAGTTTATCCGATATTTCGCCCTCAGCTTTAAATAGACCTTCGAAATATGATTCCCAAACTGGAATTGTAATTCCAGATACTTTTGTTAAAACTCTCTTTGATTTCAGAATTTTCCAAAATTCTCGCCTTTCCGATTCCGCTTTTCTGATTATGAAACTTTTGCGATCTATTTCATGCATCATTTTGTGTTTTCTGCAAAGTTTCTTAAAGGCTCTTTTCATTTTAAAGTAATCAGAATCTGCTTTATGTCTCTGTCTGTATCCAGCTTTCAGCTGCTTATGCAATATGTACAGTTCTCTTTTGAACCATTTCGGTGATTTTCTTTCATGCATAACGGTTGCCGATTCTTGAATAGCCTTGGCGAATTCGTCATACGATGTGTCCAATGCGTTGCTATCGTGTGGATTTTGAACGCTTTTCATTCGTTCGTTCAATTATTCAATATCAAATTTATGCATTTGCTTCTTTCTGCTTTCAGCTATATCTTGTCTGTGTTTTAGATCAAAGCTGCAAGAAACCGTCTTGTGCTTTGTTAACAATGAATTGTTGATCTTTATCTCGTTAAAATGTTCTAGGAGTTCCTTGCTTACGAAAAATAAATCGATAACGCTTTTACCGTACTGAAACTCGTACGTTACCTCTTTAATATCGTTAACACAATGAAGATTCCAATTAATTAAAAATTCGCAAAGTGAGTTGCCTCTTTCGGATGAGTCAAGTCTGCAATTGAAGTCGCCGCCCAGGACCATACGTGCTTTGCCTTGACAGCATTGAAAAGCTTCGGTAAGTGCTTGATATATTGTGTCTAGATCTGTTTTTGGCGGAAAATATGCTACAATTATAATTAGGCTGAATTCTTTGATCTGCAATGCTAATAATTTATTGTTCTGATGGAGAACATTGCATGTAATTCTTAATTGTTTACTCAGTGCAATTGCTAAGCCGCTTTGCGGCCGCCCCTTCCCGCTTTTTATTGCCTTTGTGCAGAAGCATGTAAAACCAGGTATTTCGACTGAATTTATACTGAGAGTTTCTGTTAATAGCAAGATATTGTATGCGATTGCTTCACTTGTACACGTTGATAGTGTTCCTTTAGCACCTTCCATGTTCCATAAACAAATTGTTAGTCACGGTCCTCTGTTTTCAACGATTTGATTGCCTTTAATTTTGTGCTTGGTGGAAGGTTTCAGCAGTCTTTTCTCTTTTAATTCTGCCACCATTTTCTTTCTATTTTCTTGTTCGGTTTTTGTTAGATCGGGTTGTATAAATACGTACTTGAATTGTTCATTTTCTTTTAAGCATTTCGCTTTCTTTAGCAGGTCCCATTTCATTTTTTCTGTCTCGCACTTTATTCGAAGCAGCTGTTTGCCTTCTGTGTTTTGTTTGCCAATTCTTTGACATTCAAATTTCACGTTTACTTTCAGGGACTCGGCAATTTCAGAAACAAGACGATTGTCAGATGCTTCAAGGTTCTCGCTGTCTGGCTTAGTCCCGAGGAGAACCAGGTTCTTTGAGCGCTTTTTCTGTTCAAACTGTTCTTGGTTTACGCCGCTGACAACTTGGGCGAAGCTCAGCTTCGTTGGGACTGCATTAGAGCTGGACTGGTTTGTTTCTTTTATCTTATCTAATGACTGGTTTACTTCTTCTAGTTTTTCCGAGGCCTTCTCGTAGCTTTCTATTTGCTTCTTCAGCTTCTTTATTTCTTTGGCTGCACAGAAACCGCAAGTGAAATCTAGCAATTCCGTTTGTGCTTTCATTTCAAGAGTGTACACGCGAATATCAGTCCACATTCCGCAGTCATTTTGACATTCTACCGTTACTTGATAGCCTTTATTCGCCGGCATTTGCGCCTTGAGGACTGATAATTTCGAATAGTTTATGACGTTACTGTACCCGAGTTCAATTTCGGCCAATAAGATTGAACAATGTTTCGGATTAAGTGATTCCTAAAAGTGAGTCTTTACTTTCATTCCTATCTGTTATTCTCCATTACTTGTTGGGAATGACAAAATTTCGAATTAACTTGTTTCAGAATAATTTTAAATTAAAAAAAAACAATCAATTTTTGCATGAACTAATATAGTCTGTCCCATAAAGTTGAAATAATCGAACGTTCGAAAACAACGAAAACATGCAATTGAGCATCAATGTGGTCATTTGAATGTCAACGTTTTGTCCATTAAGCTTTCATTCATCAAATTTTTCTATGTGTTTTAAAAATTGAACTTTGAACTCTAACCTGTGGCGTTTGAAACGTTCGCTTATTTCAACTTTATGGGACGCGCTATACTTCAATGTGAACTCCTGCCCCCGGTACTCGTCGCGCGTATTTAGTTGCGGTTGCAACTTTTTGATCGCTTCTATTGTCATTGGATTTTTTTCAACCCCGCGACAATCATCGAGAATGTCCTATTCAATACTATGCGCCGTACCAAAAAAACATACACTATTAAGCAACTAGTATCACAGATCTCAGAAATAAAAGACAACATACGGCTGAAACAGGCTGAGAATACCTTGCCTATCTGATAGCACCTACCCTAGTGTTGTTTTGTGGGAGGGAAGGCTCTTGTACACCTAATTAATTGCTGTCAAACGAGGTTTGTGGCACTTATATTTGTCATCTTGTCTCTCCTGTGGCCGTACGTGCTCTTAGCTGTCCGTCTTGCTTGACTCTAATTAGCAGTGGCATTGAAATCCCATGCGGTGACTTCAAAATTGAAAAAAAAAAAAACAGGTTGAGAACATCAGATGACAACTTTTTCTATTATTAAAAATTACTTCATAACATCATTATTAAAAATCTGAAAGCTGGCGACGAACTCTGCAAAAGTACAGTATCAAAGATCTATCGGCACTATTTTGCAACCGCGTTCAATGTCAATGACAAATGCACGTGGCGTGTTGTATGTAGACGTGGAACTTGCAATTCTAGGAAAAGGTTAATTTGTGTGTGGTCTAACAAACGGGGTTCAGACCACCCGTGGGTGTAAGTGATACCCAGAATCTTCAATTACTACTACTGGTATTATGAGATCCACTGAAACTGTTTTGGAGACAGATTCATCATGTTCTACATTTGTCCTCAGAGTTACCTCACTCTTCTGATAATGTTGATCTTCATTCTGTTGATAAATTTGGCAATACGAATTTTGTAGTCATTCAACTGGCAGGTCCCCTGACCATTTATTCACCCGGTGTTGGGAAAGGGTTAAAAACATAATTTACTTGTTTTAATTATCACATGTTGAAGAACATCAGAACTATTTAAAATACAGAACCAAGACATCAGATGGATTTTTTAATTACTGAAAGTTAATACTAAATAGCAAGGATTCCTTGCTTTCGTGAGAAATGAGTTTGCTTTTTGACAACAATTATTCGATGCATAATGGTTTTAGTCAGTTTGAAAACATGTAAAGCATTGACGATGCTTGTTATTGCGAAAACATTTCTATTTTAAGTGACTATCTTCAATCATTTCTTGACTTTAACTCCGGTCGAAAATCTCGCCTCTGCGGTCTGCTAGATAGAAAATAGAAAAGAAGAATTTCTGTTTGAAATGATCTTAATTCAAATGACTGCTTTGGAATGATTATTATAAAAATGGATAGGTGTTTTAGAGATGGCTGGTATAAATAGCCCGAAGGATTTGAACCATAACATTAAATTAGAGAACACAATTTCGAATGAATCTTCGGACCGAACCGTCGCTCAGGAGCGTGAATCAATTGAAGACGACGATGATCTAATTGTAGTTTGGGATGAACTAGCTCCGTTAGCAAAAGAAAAGCGTGCATCACTTGCGATTTCCAATGACAACGGATCCAATAATTTCCAGGCACTCACTGACCAAGAAAACTCTCCTCTGAACCTTTTAAGTCAACCCCAAAAAATTGAGCAAGAGCCATCTCAGTGTTCGACATCAACTGGAAACCTTACTGAAGAGACGGGTGAGCAAAATCTGGAGCAACAAAATGATGCAGTCAAGGAGAGCCGAATCGATTCGGCATGCTCATCACGGAAAAGAGATTATCCCGAGGAAAAAGAGGTGTTCCCAGAACGTTGCATAGGTCATTATGCTAAAAAATTGCAAGACTTTGATCTGAGAAGCATATCTGACATGTATTCGACAAGTATGCAAAAAGTTGTAGTTTGCTTAGAAGTTCTGGACCAAACGAAAGCTGCCTTAACTGAAATCTCTGACGAACTGTCTGCGCAGCGAAGGCTAATAGACCAAGCTGCCGTGGCAAAAGATTTCAATGAAATTGTGGATGCCATAGATAAACACGACTGCGACGTCGAAAGTATGTTTGGGGATGAACCTTGTAACGATTTTCGCAAAAGCTGGGACATGTTTTTACATTGCCGGTCCCTACTTGCAGGCATATCAGAGCAGTCTTTCAACCTAGCTGCCGTGGAGCTTACGAAAGGCAAAACTAGCCGCAATCCTTCAAAGGAATGCAAAATATACTTCTACCCTACCAAGTTACAGAGAGGTACCACTACAGTGAAGTCAAACTGGAAGTCTAACAATTACACTATGGGACAGTTTGTGTTCAATGCAGGGATGTATTTCAACAAAACAACCGAAAGAGCAATAATCGTGATAGATTGCTCTCGGGATCCGAAAATCAAAACCCCTCTCAAATGGACGTTAAAATGTAAAGGAGTGTTGCTCATTCGAAACAAGATTGAATCGGAAAATGGTCAGTACTATTATACAGAAAAGAGCATTAAACATAACTTCCACGTCACATTCTGTCGAACTTCAAAAAAATCAACTTCGAGACAAATCTTCACTCACCATACTGGACTGACCTTGTCAGAGATTGTGAACCTTGATAAGGGATGGATTGACTTGCACACTAGAACAATGGATATTGAAGTCGATGTCAAGGCTGAATGAAAGAAAGCATTGTTTGAGACCCCCACCCACCCAAACCCTACGCTTATGTTAGTTTATATATAACACAATGTTGAACTAATGATGTCTTGTGCAATATAAGAGCTTGGGCTGAACATTTCAGCTAAATGCCGTTATTAAATGTTATACAAGGAGGGATTCCAGAAAATGGGATTGATTAGAATAGCAATGGTCGAAATTATTCGGTTGACTCAAACATTTCAATTTCTCTATTGAGATTAAGAAGACATTAAGACAAAATGAGAATTTTCTCAAATGACTTATTTCCTTACCATGTGATATTTTTGCTTACAGTATTATTGAAAGCGTTTCATTATTCTCTGTGTGATTTCTTTTAGTCGATGCTTATAGCCTTTCAAGGTCAATTTATGAACATTTATTTTAACCGCGTGATAGTTGATTTCTTCACGGGGCTGTGTTGTATTTCCAGACTACGGTTGCCTTTCGTTTATTCGGACAATTGGTATAAAACTTGATTCCAAATGAAGTTTTTACTTCTAAAATCTATACTAACTTGAGGCAAAATCTCCATTCATATTATTATTGTTAACGATGTATTGTTGATATCAATTGATAGAACACTGTAAAGTCATTCCATAGCTTAATGATTTCGATATGCGATTATAGAAGGTTAAAATTTTGGCTATTTTCTCAGTTTTTTTGGCTTCAGTGTTTGTAACCTGTGCTGTTCTAAGCTACGCTTGTTAACGAAGTACGATGCCTGGCTGGTTCGTTTAAAACTGTTTTGAGAGAAGTTGATTTCTCGTTTTTGCACAGGGTTAAGTTCATCTACCTTTATTGTCAGTAAAGGGAAAGTTTAAGTACCTTTATTGGCAGAGAAATAAAGGGAAAGTATTTGAAATCAAGAGTTTTGTTCGGGTTCCGCGTGAGTCCATTTGTTGCGCCAGAATACGCATATCGTTCCTACCTCACCACGCAATCTCTTGTAACTGAGAAGCCGTATAAAATGGTTTATGAGAGAAACACAAACAGGTGCTGTCACTAGAAACTCGTTTAGTTTGCCTACAATTGATAAATCAGCATAGGACCACAAACTGACTGCGTACCATTTGAGATCCAAAGCAGCGCACTTTAACATCTAAGTTGTCATCCAAACAAAGCAGATTGTTGTGAATGATAGAGTGTTAGAGCCTTTCAGCTCACTAGTCTCCAAGTATGCTATTCACAGAAACTGTTTCGGAGACTTATGGTGTGAAAAGAGGTTCTTATAGGTTGAAGACCCCCCCCCCCCCACTGTTGCCCTCATCAGCCCCCCCCCCCCCCGCGGCTAGCTAATGACGAAGCCAACCACTCGCAGGTCGTTTGAGAGCAATATGCCCGTGTCGCTAGTCGGTTATGTTATATATTTTATTGCAAGATTAATGAATATGACTTGCTACTGTTTTCTTCATTTTGTTTAGGGTGTTTTCGTCCTAACAATTTCGTCAATTTCGCCAGTTTTAAATTATATCGCAACGTAGACTATGCAACGTTTATGAAACAAATTTTAGCTCTTATTTTTAGCAATTATACTGAACGTCAAAATAAAGTTAGCATCCACTTTTTTCTACAAAAATTCATAATTTGACCTGTTATAACTCTAACTTGATAAGGTTTTGAAAATAATTTTAGCACCGACGCTTACCTACACCTAGTGGTCTTGACGACCTATGACACAAAAGATGATACGGAATGACAACTTTCCAGTTATCCCAATTTAAAAATGATCAACTCCATACAGGTATCACTGAAAAGAATGTCACACAATCTTGCGTTCAACGTAAATGCAAACTCAATCATAGTTGAACAAACGTCAAAATATATAACACAATCTTGCGACCTATGACACAAAAGATGATACGGAATGACAACTTTCCAGTTATCCCAATTTAAAAATGATCAACTCCATACAGGTATCACTGAAAAGAATGTCACACAATCTTGCGTTCAACGTAAATGCAAACTCAATCATAGTTGAACAAACGTCAAAATATATAACAATTTCAAACAATATTTTAAAAATAAACGTGTGTGAAGTTCATCAATTTTGCACCAGTATGTAATTAGTCGGCATTCCATATTGCTCTCCACAACGCTCAAATTGCAAACTTAAATAAGTAAAATCTGTTTTTGATGTAAAATCTATAATTTTATTATTTAGGTGTTCTGTATGAGTTGACTTGGTGGAACCGGTAGTTGATGAGAACCGGTAGAACTTTTGTTTCTCTAAGTAAAAAGTGACAAGTTTTTAGGGAGAAAATCTGCATGAAAGTTTCCATTTTTCCATAAGTAGCAGTGCTTAGCAAATTTATTTCTACTTCAATTCCGTTTAGCCTGATAAGGAGCGTAAATCCACGTTGCAGAAATTTGTTTATGAGGGTGTAGGACTGGTCATGTTTAACAGCTTTTACGTGGAGCTCAACTTGCTGAGCACTGCTACTCCCGGAAAACTGGCAGAATTCTATCTGAGTTGTCTCCGTAAGTACTTTAGTCTTTTCTGGATTTTTTTTTTGGAAAATTAATTTCTTTTTCACTCGACCCATAAAATAATTATGAAAGCTTAGTAATAATTGCTTAAAACATGGAGTTTATTATATCTTTTTACGATTTGAACTCTTACTTTTGTTAACGATTTTATCTCAGTTTTATTGGTAGGCGAAACTATATGACATGAGTTCGTCTGCTTTCTCGAAATGTGATTGCAATTTGGTATATCATGCTTAGATTGACTTTTTGCTCCGTTAAATTGAGGGTGTCGTCTTACTTTTTTGATGTTCCTTTAAAATTAGTCCTGTTGGTTTGATTTTCGTAAACTGACTTTTTGTCTGATGGTTTTTTCGTCTGACCATTTGACTCTCCAAATCACATTAAACATTTAAAGCTCCGAGGGCATTAAGCTTTTCTCTTACAGATTTACTAGTCTGTCAGTTCACCAATCAACAAAGGTGATGCAAATACATAAAATCATGTCACCCCTTGGAGCCCCCACGACCGTCAACCCCCTCCGCACGCCTTAATTGAGCCCTTTCTTGTTTTTCTCTAAGCTTAAGCTAACTTCCCTCAACCCCAGCTAGCTACTGACGACGGCAAACCAATGAGAGCATATCAACCGACCTTGGTTTGTAATGTTAGCACTTTTATTTTAGATCTCTTTGGCGTATTTTCAAGTCATATGTTGCAGATTCTCCTAGTATTGTCTGTGGTTCATGTTGCACTTAATTGAAACTCGCACAATAAATCAGCTGATTAGAAGTGCTTACTTTCTATACGTGTAAGAATTTTGTGAGCAAGACATTAACTGAACAAAAGTTAAAGCACTCACGTGCACATTTTAAAATGACGAGAGTCGGCAGTGCCAGAAGTCGAAATTCCAGAAGTTGCTACTTAGCCAGAAGTTGATTTTCGTCGTCATTAAAGGTGCGAGTTTCGTGTTTTCAGCATGGTTACGTGACTCGGCGGAAATTCTGACTTGATATCCCGAACCGCTTCGCGGTTCTCAATAAACGCCAGAAGGTTTCAGTGACTTCAAGCAGAGTCACGTAACGATTACAGAAGAATCTTGATGCATAAAATTACGTAAAAGCGTGAAAAGTGCGTAATTTGTTCTTTGTTATGAAAATAGGTCAATTTGCTTATATTTTTTGATTGCTCTCGAACGAAGTTTAGCAATTATATTGTCCTGCGGTCTTTTTATGCGATTTTTTGTTTAACCAATTTTTTCTGAACAAACAGGTTGGATAGGTAGCGCTTGGAGGGAATTAAGTTCCCTTAGAGCCTATCGGCTTACTAGACTCTATGCGATTCACCGAAACTGTTTTGGAGACGTTGTGAATTTACGGTGTGAAGGGTGGTCCTCAGTTTTTGTTAACTCCTCGCTCCACTCCTCCCCCCCCCCCCACTTCACCCATTCCCTACCCCTACATATTCTCCACTCGCAACCTCGCGATTGACCCCCGCCGCTCTCATCCCACTCTTTCAATTAAGCTGCAGCTAGCCTCCTTAAACGCTAGCTGGCTACTGACAAAGCCAACTGATAGCGAGTCGTTTTTTTTTATTTCCAATCAGTTTTGAGATGTTGTCCTCAGTACTTATTGTACTTAATAATCATTTTCTTTGAGACCATGATATTTGAAACAATGGATAGATATTATATTTTATACGGACTTCATAATCTTTTAATCTTTGCCTCTTTATTTCTGAAGTAGATCTGGACAGAGCTGTCTTTTTCTTATTCTGAAATACTGTCTTTCTATATCCTTTTAAATGGATAAGTGCTTTGAAAAAAAATGTTTTTTAATCAATTTTTTTTATCTTAAAACATCTATTTCAAACAGATTTAAAAAGGTAAAAATGGTTTTATAATGGTTTTTTTTAGGTTGCTGAAACTTCTGATTCTTTATTGACAAAATAGTTTCGGGCTATCTATTTAGCTAAGTTTTTGTTTGACAGTTTTGACTTCTCGAGTGACTTTACGCCCATGAGCTTTGCGTGATCTAATTTCACTCATTCAGAAGTTTCAGCGGCTCAACTCATGACTTCATTACTAAATGTCAGTCTTGGTGATTGTTTAAAATTTTATCAGTGGTATATAGTAACCTCTAATGACGTCACATCTAATGAAGCCCCCCCCCTTAGTGAATTTGGACAGTTTTGATAATTCCAAGAACCAGCTCACACCTTATCATTTTCCGTGTTTTTCGACTTAATTGTGGTAAAATAAAGCAGATACAGAGGCAAATGTTTATGCAATAGTGTCTACCTAATGATATCATGTTAATAGTTACATATGTGGGAACTTTATGCCCCTCAGAGCAGCATGCGATCCTTCTTGTTAAACGTCCGTTGACAAAATAAGCTCTCAACGCATGTCTGAAAAAATAGGTTGCAGTTTCCTGTTTATTTTTTAAAAAATGTTCTGTTAGTGCAAAAAATAATTGATAAATTTTGGATTGACGCTTTTTTAATGCTTTCATCTCGAAATCAGCGCTCAACGCTTGTCTGTAAAAATGTTCAGCCTGCAGATTTTGAATTTTTTTCAATTAAAAAAAGTGTTTCTCTTTCAAAAGTAGTTGTGATTGTTGGATTAAAATGGTTTTAATGCTAAAACTGACCACAATTTTTACAACTTTGTAACGTATTTTGAAAATTGTTCAAAAGAGAAAGTAATATTGATCATTTAGTCCCCAGAATAGTCCCACCAAACCAAAGTGATTCGCAAGATTACCGTGCATACTTTCGCTACAATATCATGTTTCAGCTCACTTTCGTTTTATAAAGATTCACAGTGCAAAGGACTAATTCCAAAATTTTGTTGGTCTGATTTTTGGGAAAAAATTTTACAAGAATGTTGTGCTTATATAAATTTTCCGGTTTCGCTGTTACTTTATTTTGAGCCAAATCGTTTGTTTATGAAATAATTGTCCGTATAATATTTGGAACCATAATATTGTTTCTTTTTATTAATACTTTCAGCTTTGTTATTGGCATAGATTAGTTTTTGATTTTGAAGTTGCAGTCAAATCGGCAAAAATGCTTATAAAGAATTGAAAGAGAAGTACGATATTTGGAACCATAATATTGTGTTTCTTTTTTAATACTTTCAGTTTTGTTATTGGTACCGATTAGTTTCTGATTTTGAAGAAAATTGCACTCAGCTCGGCAAAAATGCTTGTGAAGAATTGAATGACAGTTTTAAAGTCCTGAAGTTATATTTGTTTTATGAATACTTGTCAATTAGGATTTTCTCGTTTCTTTGTATGTTTGGCTTATCTTTGTTTTGCGTGCTTTGTGCTTTAAAAATCAAATATTCCGTGTTTTTTGAGGTTCTGAAAATGTGAAACAAAGATAGGATGAATAATGGAACGGATTAAATCCATGAGTGTCAAAGAATTGTGACAAATTTGCGTTTGGAGCCTCGTTTTTAATTGCTCTCGAAAGAAGTTTGATTCAATTATTGAATACGTGTCGGTCTTTTTACGAATCGGAGAGGAGTAATAACATTACCCAGGTTACTTTTTTAGCGAAAGAAAGTTTTTTCCATGACTTCCCGACTTCTCGAATATTTAAACGATTATTTCTTCCTCTGTTTTTGAACGTTGCTTTAACAGTAGCAGTTTGAAATGAAGAGTAATTAGGAATTGCTGGTAATATTCAAGGTCAGAAAGGTGGTCGTTGTGATAGTTTTGATCCCAATTTAAGTACCTCCTACCGATCTAATTTACAGACCAACCGCCTAAATATCAAACCCTTTGCCTGCCCCCTCACCACTTACCCTGCTGCCAACACCATCACAACCACCCCACACATACCTAACACCCTATCAACTCCCCCCAGCACCTACCGACGTCACCCTCACAGTTACCTAATACTCCCGCGCCACCTAACCCCTGGACAACTGTCTGCCCCCTGTCTACCTTGTCAAACCCCCTCCACCTACCTAACCCTCTGACGCTCCGCTTTTCTACTCTGCCCGCAACTACCCACATTCCTAACTAAAAGTTAATTGTTTCTTACTATTTATTGCTTTTTCTTTTTTATTTCTGTTATAGGCAGGGATAGCTTAGTTTTTGTACGACTCGGTGTGTAGTTTCCGGTTATCTTTTTAGCTAAGTTTTTGTTTGACAGTTTTGACTTCTCGAGTGACTTTACGCCCATGAGCTTTGCGTGATCTAATTTCACTCATTCAGAAGTTTCAGCGGCTCAACTCATGACTTCATTACTAAATGTCAGTCTTGGTGATTGTTTAAAATTTTATCAGTGGTATATAGTAACCTCTAATGACGTCACATCTAATGAAGCCCCCCCCATTAGTGAATTTGGACAGTTTTGATAATTCCAAGAACCAGCTCACACCTTATCATTTTCCGTGTTTTTCGACTTAATTGTGGTAAAATAAAGCAGATACAGAGGCAAATGTTTATGCAATAGTGTCTACCTAATGATATCATGTTAATAGTTACATATGTGGGAACTTTATGCCCCTCAGAGCAGCATGCGATCCTTCTTGTTAAACGTCCGTTGACAAAATAAGCTCTCAACGCATGTCTGAAAAAATAGGTTGCAGTTTCCTGTTTATTTTTTAAAAAATGTTCTGTTAGTGCAAAAAATAATTGATAAATTTTGGATTGACGCTTTTTTAATGCTTTCATCTCGAAATCAGCGCTCAACGCTTGTCTGTAAAAATGTTCAGCCTGCAGATTTTGAATTTTTTTCAATTAAAAAAAGTGTTTCTCTTTCAAAAGTAGTTGTGATTGTTGGATTAAAATGGTTTTAATGCTAAAACTGACCCCAATTTTTAGAACTTTGTAACGTATTTCGAAAATTGTTCAAAAAGAGACAGTAATATTGATCATTTAGTCCCCGGAATAGTCCCACCAAACCAAAGTGATTCGGAAGGTTACCGTGCATACTTTCGCTACAATGTCGGGTTTCACCTAACTTTCGTTTTGTAAAGATTCACAGTGCAAAGGACTAATTCAAAATTTACAGGCGTTTGGTTACCACTGGTTTTTGTTGGTCTGATATTTGGAAAAAAAATTACAAGATTGTTGTGCTTATATAAATTTTTCCGTTTCGCTGTCACTTTATTTTGAGCCAAATGGTTTGTTTATGAAATCATTGTCGGTATAATATTTGGAACCATATTATTGTTTCTTTTTAATAATACTTTCAGCTTTGTTATTGGTCTCGATTAGTTTTTGTTTTTGAAGTTGCAGTCAGCTCGGCAAAAACTGCTTATGAAGAATTGAATGAGAAGCACGATATTTGGAAGCATAATATTGTGTTTCTTTTCTATAATACTTTCAGTTTTGTTATTGGTACCGATTAGTTTCTGATTTTAAAGAAACTTGCAGTCAGCTCGGCAAAAATGCTTGTGAAGAATTGAATGACAGTTTTAAAATCCTGAAGTTAATTTTGTTTTATGAATACCTGTCAATTAGGATTTTCTCGTTTCTTCGTATGTTTGGCTTATCTTTGTATCGAGTGGTTTGTGCTTTAAAAATCAAATATTCCGTTTTTGAGTTTCTGAAAATGTGAAAAAGATAGGATGAGTAATGGAATGCATTAAATCCCTGAGTGTCAAAGAATTGTGACAAATTTGCGTTTGCTCGTTTTAAATTACTCTCGAAAGAAGTTTGGATCAAATATTGAATACGTGTCGGCCTTTTTACGACTCGGAGGGAAGTAATGACATAATGCAGGTAACTTTTTTAGCGAAAGAAAGTTTTTTCCATGACTTGAGTTTTGACTTCTCGAATATTTAAACGAATATTTCTTCCTCTGTTTTTGAACGCTGCTTTAACAGTAGCAGTTTGAAATGTGGAGTAATTAGGAATTGCTGGTAATATTCAAGGTGGTCGTTGTGATAGTTTTGATCCCAATTTAAGTACCTCTTACCGGTCTAAATTACAGACCATACAGACCAACCGCCTAAATACCAAATTCCTTGCCTGCCCCCTCACCACCTACTCTGCCACCACCAGCATCACAACCACCCCACACCTACCTAACACCCTCCCTACCTCCCCCCCCCCCCGCCCCCCCCCCCAGCACCTACCGGCATCACCGTCACAGGTACCTAATACCCCCGCACCACCTAAACCTTGGACAACTGTCTACCCACTGTCTACCTTGTCAAACCCCCTCCACCTACCTAACCCTCTCACGCTTCGCCTTTCTACTCTGCCCGCAGCTACCCGCACTCCTAACTAAAAATTTGTTGTTTCTTACTATTTATTGCTTTTTGTTCTTTTTTGATATTTCTGTTATAGGTAGGGATAGCTTAGTTTTTATTGTACGACTCTGTGAGTAGTTTCGGGCTATCTATTTAGCAAAGTTTTTGCTTGACAGTTTTGACTTCTGGAGTGACTTTACGCCCTTGAGTTTTGCGTGATCTAATTTCACTCATTCAGAAGTTTCAGCGACTGAATTCATGACTTCATTACTAAAAGTCAGTCTTGGTGTTTCTTTTTAAAATTTTATCAGTGGTATATAGTAACCTCCAATGACGTCACCTCTAATGAAGCCCCCCCCTCCCCTTAGTGAATTTGGACATTTCTGATAATTCCAAGAACCAGCTCACACCTCATCATTTTCCGTGTTTTTCGACTTAATTGTGGCAAAATAAAGCAGATACAGAGGCAAATGTTTCCGCAATAGTCTGTCTACCTAATGATATTATGGTAATAGTTACATATATGGGAACTGTATGCCCCGCAGAGCAGCATTCGATCCTTCTTGTTAAACGTCTCTGAACATTCTGAAACTTTCCGATGTTGATAATGTGACTTCAATTTAATTAAGGGTATCCCAATTTTTGCGTAGAGAAGTGAATTGATACAAGCGGGTGTAACAATGAATAAATAAGCCGATACTAGGGTTTCCCAGGAATTCGTGGTGAAGCCAAGCGTGCACGACTAACTTCTCAAACCCTTAAAGTATTGAGCCGTTATAGCAGATAGAGATACTGAGATGGAAACTGTTTCCTTCCACGTATTGAATATGAACGCGTAATTGACGCTTTGGTACAACTATATAGAAATTGATTTTATAAACTATAAATGATATAGTAACTAAAAATGAAATATTGAATATAATTATGAAGTATAATTATCAAATATAGACAAAAGATATATTGAAACATAATTGTATATTAGCAATGTAAAAAGGTAATTATAAAACAATAAAATAAAGCATAAATATAAATTTTAATTGATACACGATTATAATTTGACAGATACAATGTTATAAAATAAATGGGTTTTTTGTTGTCAGTGCGTTCCAATTCAATGAGTACGTATTTTAAGCATGCATGCTATTATGGATAGTATCGTGCTTCATATTAAAAAAGAAACAATTTCCTGGACAATTTGGATATTGTAATTAATCCTAGCAAGTTTGGTATTCCTAGCTCTTATCAGGCTCTATAAACCATTATCATCTCAACACTATTACGTGGATCACAAGATTATCAACATCAGTTTCTCTTCGGTCAAAAGAAACAGCTACCAGATATGATTACGAAAGTGGCGACAACGTTAATATTTTTCGTCTTTTGTCCGTGAATAATCTCCTTACGCCAAATGGTTTCATTACCATTACAAAACGCTCAAAGGCCATTATTAGCATGAATGGGACGTGAACATACTCGTTGACGCGATGTAAGGTTTCAAACCATCTCGTTTATGTATTGCTCAGTTTCAATTTCGCCAGTAAATCTCCTCGGAAGAAACGTGCCATGTAGTTATCAAATTGAACCAATGGAAATGCGATAGCGTCAGATATGAAATCAATGAGGGAGAGAATCGCTATCGGGTAGAACTTCCAATGTCGAAGTTCATCGTTAAGAACAATCGTAATGAAGATGATAAAGCTCAGTATAGCAGGCACTATTGCCAATAACACCTTAACACTTTTCACTATGGAACTTGTTTTAACACTTCAACACTAAATCATTTATAGGTCGAACGCTCGTTTTGAATTTTTACGGAAGCAAACAGCACTAGACTTGAAATAAATATGTAAAATCATTATGCCATATACCTTTGTTGCCATTATAAAAAGTACAAACGTCTTTGTTGTTCAAAATAAACCGCTTTTTTCGTAATTTCATTTCTCAACTAGGCTTAAAATCTAATTCATATGAGGTGTAATTGTAAGTTGCTAAATAGGTGGTGGGCCCTCACTTTGGCACGATCTAATTACTGCATACCGCAGGTATTTAGTCTGACAGACCTTCGAGGGGATATACGCGGGTTCACTCTGATTAGTTATCAGTCAGAAGGTCACCATTAGACTCTGGCTTTAGAGCTGGTGTTCGCCGGGGGCCCTCGACCCGGGTGGAGAAGTTTTCGAGCTTGAGAGCCTCCAGTGTCTCTACCACGCTTTGCTTGGTTTCCTGTATATGATCAGGCATGCAATATAGTACATTGATTTTGTAGACTTTTCCTGACAATATAAGTCTTTTGAGCAGAGCGGTCAACTAATTTTATCTCTGCTATCAGTTTCACTTGCTTCCATATCATTAGGAAAGAAAACCACCTGGGCTGGGGAGACCTCTTTTGTGGTTGAGCGTTCTGATTCCAAAGTGGCATCAATCGAGGCTGCGCTACCCTAATTTAAGATTGTGCACTGTTGGTGGACACTTCTCGTGTTCCTTGTCCACCATCCTACTGTACTGTAGGTCTTATAGCACCCGGTCAATTGACATTGATAGGGCGGGTTTTTGTCACACTATGTTGATAAGTAGAGTTACAAGTCAGAGCATGGTCATGCCTCTTATGACGCTGCATTTCGTTATTTATTCTTGCTACCATTAACGTTTTCAATTTCAGTGACTTCTAATGCTTTGCGGTTAAAGTTTGTGTGCATGACGTAATTTGTTCTGCCTTCAGTTCAAATTCGTGACTTAACTCATTCAAAAATTGCTAAACTCACTTAATCATTGAGAGCTTTTGCCGGAACTCCTAAGGACCACTCAGATCTTCTTTCTCTCTCGCACCCTGAATTATATTTGAGTGGCCAGATAGCCATCAGGGTGCTCCTGCCTTTTCTGAACCCAAATTGGAATTTGTCGATATCTATGTGAATTTTAGTGTTCAATCCTTCTTTCAGAATTTTGCAGAGCTATTTACTTTCGAATTCTAGCATGCACAGCAATCTGTAATTATTAGGGTCTAGCTTTTCACCCTTCTTGAACAAGTTTACCACATTGGCGTTTTTTGTATCCTTGTGGAACTTGTTCTTTTATCCCTGAGTGCTTTGAGGAATAGTTTCAAGGTGCAAAATGATACTAAATAGGTGCTGATTTAGACACTGAATAACGGCAATTAATATAGACATTTTAAATTTGAAGAGAATAAGTAGGATTGGATTATCTTTTTAATAGCCGCGAAGCGATAGAGGCTACTATTGGGGACATCGTGATTCTTTACAATCTAAGAAATGGATTGTATTGGTGTCTTTTTTTAAGATATTTAAGAATATCACACTTTTTTAATACTTTGATCTTCAAGAACGGGATAAGCAGTTGAGCCCAGTGGGCATTATGATTCTATAGAGTCCTCAAGCTGCCTTGAGTAGTCCTTTAAGTGCTTAGTGCTTAGGTTAGAAGGTTGTTTTTAGTTTTCGAGTCCATATTGGCTCAACTTTTCAACTTTTTTGTCAGTTATTTGTTTAAGTGCGCTTGAATTGCGTTTTTCAATGTTGATGAAGGCCTTTTGCAAGATATAATATCTATTTATGGCCATTTCATCAGCTATATGTTTTGGTAATTCAAACAGTTACAAAAAATGATACTAGCTTTCACAATTTTTATCAAGTTTTTGAAAATGTTTGTAATTTTTTGAGGTTAACCAGCGTCAAGGGCTATAAAATTGTTTTGAGGTTTTGATAATAATTTATTGTATAGCTTTTATTGGCAACGGAACTGTTTTCAACATTTTAATGTCACGAATTTTTGCAAATTTTTGAAAGAATGAGTTATGTAGAGTTGTCATTTTTCGAGTGATTTCTTTTTCAGGGACCAGAAAACTTCCTCTTGCGTCTAAAAATAAGTTTCTGCATAGTTTTTAGTTGAATTGATTTTGTTTTCATGATTTAAATATCACGAATTTTAGCCTTTTTTAAAATAGTTTCTAATTTTCAATTTTTTCAAAATAATTGTTTTCTATTCATTTTTTGTCTCAGTGTTCAGATAAGCTCCTCTAGCTTTTCAGCCTTCTTGAACAAGTTTAGCACATTGGCGTTTTTGTACCTTTGGAGCTTGTTCTTTTATCCCTGAGTGCTTTGAGGAATAGTTTCAAGGTGCTAAATAATACTAAATAGGTGCTGGTTTAGACACTGAATAACGGCAAATAATATGGACATTTTAAATTTGAAGAGAATAAGCAAGATTGGATTATCTTTTAAATAGCCGCGAAGCGTAACTATGTTTGAATTACCTACATGTTTTGGTAATTCAAACATAGTTACGAAAAATGATACTAGCTTTCACATTTTTTATCAAGTTTTTGAAAATTTTTGTAATTTTTTGAGGTTAACCAGCATCAAGGGCTATAAAACTGTTTTTAGGTTTTGATAATAATTTATTGCATAGCTTTTATTGGCAATGGAACTGTTTTCAACAATTTAATGTCACAAATTTTCGCAAATTTTTGAAAATGAATTATATAGAGTTGTCATTTTTCGTGTGTTTCCTTCCTCAGGGACCAGAAAACTTCCTCTTGCGTCTGAAAATCAGTTTCTGCATACTTCTTAGTTGAATTGATTTTGTTTTCATGATTTAAATATCACGAATTTTAGCCTTTTTTAAAATAGTTTCTATTTTTCAGTTTTTTCAAAATAATTGTTTTCTATTCGTTTTTTTTGTCTCAGTGTTGAAGTAAGCTCCTCTAGTCTTTGCTTGTTTGTTTTTGCATGGTTGCTGTGGGCAATGAAATGGTTATCATTTTCTAATATGACAAATTTTTGCAAATTTTAGAGTCTGATTTTTCAAAATTTCTGTCATATTCCTAGTTTGTCGATCTTTAGGAGCCAATGGAACTTTTTAAGGCTTCAAATTGGGTTATTGAATAGCCTCTGGAGAGAATGTACTGATTCTGAAGAGAGTAAGGAAAATCTGAGCACCATTTCATTAAAAAGTGCAATTGTTTTCAAATGTTTCAAGTCATTTTTAAGTTTATCAATCGTTACGGGCCAATGCAATTTTCTTACGTCCTGCAGATAAGGTTATTCACAGATTTCACAGAAAAAAAATTGTATTAAAAGTTTTGTTATTGTGAAATTCAGGAAACATTCTTTAAATTTTGCTATTTTCATTTTTTAGTTATTTGCCATGTTTTTCGTTTTTGTTGGCTTTAATGACTAATAAACCTCTTTCAAGGCTTATGCTTGGGTTAATGGGTATGTTTAATGGGATCAAACTTGGCCTTCAGGTTAATATCTTCAATTTTATTAGAAATGGTTATATATTTGTTTAGTTTGTTTGATTTTAGTTTAACTTTTGAGATTTTTTTTTTGGCTAGCGTTAACTCATCTCCTGGTCAGGTACAGTATTTCTATGTTGTTCATTCGATTCGGTGGTTTGTATTTCAGGTTTGCTATGTTTTTTTAATTCGTCGTCGCCATCGATGATTCTTGCGACCATTGACATTTTCAATTTTAATGACTTCTAATGCTTTGCAGTGAAAATTTGTGTGCGTGACGTTATTTGTTCTGCCTTCATATCAATTGCGTGACTTAACTCATTCAAAAACTGCTAAACTCTCTGAATGAACTTCAAATTTTATGATCATTTACTAGTTAAAGATCAATAGTGTGCATCTAAGTATTGCCAAACGTATTAATGCTTTTTCCTTATAGAACGTATGTGTCTCATAAAAGTGACAGTCCGACTCTAAACCAAAAAGTCTAGTGGTCTATTTAAGGACAGGCGTTCAATCTGTCTATCTTATCTCCTTAATTGTTTCAATTCCATGGAAGGCCACAAGCGTCTATCATGGCTATTTTCCGGCTATGTTTTAGTTATCTACCTCGCCCTCACAATTTGCAAAAAATGTTATCAAACAACTGTAACAGTAATAATCTTGTTTTACAGGCAATTTGCTACATTTTCAGTTTGATTTTTTGGCCTCTGGGTTCTTTTCTGTCTGCTTTGAACTGTCATTCATTATTTAAGCTGCGGGTCTGAACTGGCAGCTGTTTTCTTGTATAGATCAAATCAAAAGTGCGCCGGGAATATTTATCTGCTCTCGAACAAAGTTGAAAGTAGATATTGTAGTTATATGTTTCTTTTGATTACTCTAAATATTACGCCGTTGTTAGTTACCATGCGACTGGAAATGAAACAACAAATTATCCATATTGTGTTAGTTTTGACTGGTTTTCGTAATTAGGCTTATTCGTGCTTCTTAATAATTCGATCGAAAGATTAGTCTCTATAATGATAGTAAAACCTGGTAACGAAGATTAATTTGAACTAATTTACAGTAGCGAGTATTCAAAATTCGATGTTCTGAGTTTATCTCGTTTCTTTTTTGATTACGTTTTTTTATGTTGCTCCGTTCTTTTGAATTGCTTCTCAGGGCAGGGCAACTCTTGTGTGAAAAAGTTTTCAGCACGATGACTGCAGACAGAAACTAGTTAAGTCTAAAATTTTCCAATCTTGAAAAGGCGGCAAAATTAGTTAATTCGAAACACTTGTTTGACGAAGTGGGAAAATTATGCGGCTATTAATAACTGATTTCGGGCATTTTACTGGAGGTCTAGAAAGGTTAATCATAGGAGTAGGTGCTCTCCTAGATGGAAAAGTGAAGTCTTCATTTGAAAATTATTTAATAAAGTAGTTTTCTTCGTTTTGGACGCTATGATACAAATAGTTTTACGAATTAAATGGTAGATCACAGAGGGTTGATAATGGTGGTTAGATATTCCAGCAAACTTTTTCCGAAAAAAATAAGGTTCCATCGTTCAAATGCTGAACGTAATGCAAAACCTCCGTTTGATCTCTTTAAGATATGCTCCAATAAGTGGTCTATTAAAGTATGCTTGTTTTAAGATTTGTTCTGGTCAACAAGAAAAACATCGTATCGTATTGTTTCCAACCAAATGTACCGAATATTTTTGAGAACGGGAAAAAATGCTTTTTTTTTCCAAAGTGGATGTAGTTTTTTAGATCAAAAGAGCCAGAGCGATATAGCTCCAGCATGAAATCATGGTCCGTTTGAGATTTTCTCCACTTTACTCGATCGATAGCCGGAGAAAAACATGAAATAAAAATTCCACTTCGATGTATAGCCGAGGAAAACATGAATGAAATGAAATCAATAACTTCTTGTTCCTGTTAAATAGTTAAAATAAAATTTATCAACTTGTCAACTAATCTAAACATTGTTCTGCCAGTTGGACAACGCGTGGAAAGTAACTTCATGAAAACTGGAAAGAAGTGTTTTTACTTTTTGTATCAATTACTCAAAGGGAAGCATCAGCAACTTTTCATACGCTCTCTATGGAACGTGAATCTTGTTAAAATTTAGAAATTGGTTGACAAAAATGCTCATTGCTTTCTCCAAAACAGTGATTCGACACAACTTATTCAGCTTATTTTAAGCGTATTAAGTGTATGTTTTAACACACTTATATGAAGCGTGAAAGCAAAATTCTAGAAGTTCAAGTCGTGTTTTCCATCAAATGGAATATTTGAAAATTTCTCTTTCAGGCACTATTCTGGTTTGCGCGAGCTTTTCAATGATACAACTTGCAAAACACTCCTTGAGAAAGAATTATGGACTTGGCCAAAATAGACGTCGATTGGCTAAGATTCACTGAACAAAAAGCCAGAGAAGCATTAAGCTAGCCTTCAAACCAATTCCGAGGGATGGAACATTTCTATTACCTCGAATTGAAATAAATCGTGCTGAGTTGTAAAAAAATTTAAAAGAATGTTTGAAAAACTGAAAAGCGTTAGAATTGTTTTCATTGGCTTAATTCTTCCAATCTTGACTCTTTCAAGCTTCAATTTAACAATCTGTGACTATTGATTAACTCTTTTACTTGGGGCACAGCAAATGTTGACGGCTGTAATCATTTTTTTCTAATGCAAAATTTTCGCTTGACGGTTTTGACTTTTCGAGTGACTTTTACACCCTTTACTTTTCGCGTTTCGCGTGATCTAAAATTCTCTCTCAATCACAATTTCAAGCAGCTGAACTCAATTGGCGGCAATTTAACACTAAAAGTCAAATGTGGTTATTTGAAGCCGACTATTGAACTAGTCTCCTAGTCCCATTCAGGCTCGAATAATAGAAAAAGAAAATTTAAAAATGTGCGATTAATCAAGTAAGATTTGCTTTCAGCTGGAGAAATTGCTGTAGCAAAGAAATTAAGCTTTTCTCACGAGTCGCTCGGCATTGTTTGCTTTTTAATTTGACTGCCGAATTAGTAGATTTTGGGGATTTTCGTAGAAGAGCTCTTTCGCATCCTTTAAGAATTGTTTTTTTTTGCTATTTTTATTCGCAGTTCATGTACACCTCAATTTCAACACTGTGGAGGTGAGTTAGTTTTTAAAGTAATTGAAATTTTAGAATGTAGAATGACAGCGTCTTCTAACAATGTGTGGCAATTGCCATACGTCAATTTGTTCAAACACCTCAAACTTGATCACCAAGACTTCAGCAAAGTCACGAGAGAGGGTGACATTTCGCACCGAATGGACAAAACTATCAAATCCACCGTATTCAGAATCGCAGGTTCGGTTCCGGCCAGTAATTACATTTTGATACCCAAAAAGAACGCATCACCAATTGCTCTTACGGGCAAGTATTTCTATCTTCAGTTCAAGCCTCTGCCAACTAAATATTTTGTGTTTCACCTAGAAGTCGTGACACAGGATGAGTTAGTAATTAGAGTGTCTGTTTCAAACTTATTTAAAGAATTTAAATCGACCAGCACATGGATACAATTTCCCTACATTTATACAGCTCCTGTTAACTCAGTGGACGGAATTGCGGCACAAAAAGCAATTCTTGGTGCACAAACTAACTATCATTGCCCAGCACCTCAAAACTCAAGATGGACGTTATTGTGTATGAACTTGAAGGAAATTTTGTCGAAATATGTTCAAAGGCAGTACTCGCATATTAAAACAATACAGCTTTGCTCGAGTATGCTAGTCAAAAATGTTTACACCTCCGATACAGATTACGATCCCGAGGTTTCTTTTCGAGATGCCCAGAAGTTAGCAGGTCTTCATAAGGTATCCCCAATTCCCCGTGAAATGGCCTTTCCTGTTACTAAAAATGAAACCTGGAATGAGCTGTACTCTCACGTTAGACTGCCCTCTTTGATTTCGACACCATTTGAAACGCGTCATCATGAGTTGTCTAAAACCGTTGGCTCGGGTAAAAATCCTAGCGAAATGAACTCTGGTTCTTGTAGGAGAAAAAACATGCTCGATTCTATTCCTTTCAAGCTTAACCAAGATATAAACAAAAACAGGAAAATACAGACACCGCCGAATTTTGAAGGTGGAGGAGATGCCCAGACAGTTGTAGCTAAAGCAACAGATAACGGGAATGATTGCGTACATATTTACCCGAACCTCGAGAGCCCAAGAAACAGAAATGCCAACAAATCGAAGGCCTTGTCAATTGCACGAGCGGAATCCAGCACGTCAGAATCAATTGTGAGTGCTAGGCTTGACGTGGTAACAGCAAACGGTAGGAATCGAGGCACCAATTCTGGGTTCCAGACATCCCTGAAACCGGATCCGATCGCTGAGCTGTCTCGAGTTCTGGGAGCAAACGTGCATGTTTACCCTAACTGCATTTGTTGGGCTCTTAGCGATTCGTGTTTAGTGTACGCGTCAAGCTCAATTGTTGTTTGCGTCGATGTATCAACGGACGTTCAGAGATTTTTTGTCGGACATACCGATTCCGTTACTTGTTTGAGCGTCAATAAATCCTCAACTCTTTTAGCGTCTGCGCAGCGTGGTTTTCAATCTATGATACGTGTGTGGAAGTTCTCGAACGCTCAATTGATAACAATTTTCAGAGCTCCGGACACAGAATTGACATCTTTAGTGTTCAGTTCGGACTCTAAACTGCTTTGTGGCTTCGGCAAAGATTGCCATGGAAAATCGGTGATCGCTTTATGGGATTCCTCGGATGTTACTAAGTCTTACGAGGCCCCAATAATTGCGAAAGCACATGCCGATGTTCACATAAAATCTTTAAAGTTGAACTATTTTAACCCTGAACGAATGGTTTCCTGTGGTCGTGAAAACATTCGCTTTTGGCGACTCAAGCAGAAGTCTTTGCGATCGTGTCCTGTAGATTTGGGAGATTATGCAACTCATTATTTCGCAGAAGTAAGCTATCAAGTGAATTTCTCGAAAACAAAGGAATTGACTGATCCAACGGTTGTGTACTGTTGCAGTACTTCGGGATTCGTTCTTGAAATTGAAACCGAAGGGGTCGCATTACGAGCTATTAAACGATTAGTTCAGTCAACAAGTCAAGAAATAGCAGTTAGCTTGAACAGTTTAAAAGTTACATCAGAGTATTGTGTTATTGGCTCGAAAGATGGGTTTCTACGTGTGTGGGCGTTGGATTTTTCTTCAGTTTTGCTGGAGTATGGCCAAAACTCAGAAATAGTTTCAGTTCTGCCCAGTGAAAAGGGTGATAAAATTGTCTCTGTCTCAAATTTAAATCAAGTAGGAATGCTAAATATTGTTAATCGTGAGTTCTTAACGCTGCAAACGTATCACAAGAAAAACATAACAAGTTGTGACGTTTCGAACGAGAAATTGATAGCAGTAACTTGTGTGACCGAAGATCAAGAAATTAATGTCTGGGACTTACTTACCGGAAATTTGGCTCATAATTTTAACTCGAAATCCGACAATCCAACTGAAGTTAGAATTCATCCCACCTTTGATTGGATAGTTTGCGGGTTCGAGTCTGGGTCAGTTCGGGTTCTAGACATGCGAAGTGCGCAGTTTGTTTATGAGTTTAACGAAGTTATGAGAGGTGTTATAACCGGATTAGTTATCCGTCCATGTGGCAAACAAGTTATAGCATCGTGCAGTTTAGGAATTTTGGGCTCATTGTGCGTCGATCCGACGTTTGCGGTTTTGAGAATTCTGCCGTCGATGTTACCGAAAAGGTTAATGAAAAGAACCCTAAATTTGAGTCCTGACGGTCAAAGGTGCATATTTATTGGACCTTCGGAATACGTGGTTAGTGTTATAGATAGCAAAACCCTGAACGAGTTGCTTCGAATAGACATCACCCAGTTAAACTCTGATCAGTTATCAAGAGGTGTTATTGAAAAAGGGTCGCTGGCCAGCTTCTCAAACAGTCATATATTGTTAGTAACAACTTTTGGGAATTTGTATTTCCTCGATTTGGTATCGGGAAAACGGTTGAATGTGCAAATCGTACATAAAGATAATTGTACAGCGATTGAAAGCAGCAAAGATGATTCGTTTTTCTTTACAGCTGGTGATAAAGTTTTGAAAGTGTGGGATTACAAATTGCGATTCGATGTCAATTGCCAAATGTTAACAGGCCATAGGGACGATGTCAATAGCTTACATTTTATCCCAAAGCTGAACTCAGTTGTATCGGTTGGTGAGCATGTTTTAATATGGCGAATAAGGGACGGAAATCCCGCCGTGCTTCAAATGTCGAAATCAAATCTCGTCAATAATATGACCAGAGTTTCACACGATGTTCAGGATCCTTGTCATGGAGACGCATACCAGGCGACAGTGCAGCTTAAAAATGTCTTGTCGGGGGTTGAAATTGAGGAGGCTCCGCGTGAAATGATTCCGGAACCAACAGCAGCACCTCCTGATTTAAGTTCCATAGCTGCTCATGATGACTCAATTGTAAGCGAGCTTGAAGTTCTGAATATTTCGGACTCAAAAGTTGATAATAATAAACGTTTTCCTGATAGAGCCGTGCCCAATTGTGGAAATTTTGAGAAAACTGACCCACTAGAAGATTTAGAAGTTGTTGAAATTGATTTAAACGAGAAATTGAAGGAACCAACATGTTTCAAGCATTTCAAAAGAAAACCGAAAGATTCCAAAGTTGCCTCTGTTCACTTTTCAGCGCCCGAGAACCAAGTTGGAATGAAACTGAAGTCCATGGTTGCGTTTAATGGCAACGCTAGAGACAACATTTTATGGAAAACGGAGCCTGGTTTACTGTATTATACAACAGGAATTTCTATTGTGATTGAAGATTTGTCATCAAATGGGCAGAAAATTCTAAAAGGCCATGTCAGCGAGATTTCTACGATAACTATTCAAGCATCGGGTAAATATTTAGCGAGTGCCTCTGGCGAAACTGAGGAGATTTCTTGTCAAATTATAACTTGGGATCTGGAAAAGAATGCGTGTCACAATGTTACCGAGTGTGCTTACAATGAAATTGTATCTCTTAAGTACTCAAATGATAGCCGGTTTTTGTTATCCCTGAGTGACTTTAGTGATCGCATGTTTACAATTTGGAATTCTGAATCTATGCAGTCTTTGGTATCCTCAAAGTTAGACTTCGTAGCCAATGCCATTGCCTGGGATTATGATTCGCCGTTGGAGTTCTGCATCGTTGGTAGCGATTGTTCGGTATCTTTCTGGATTCTTGAAGAGTCCTCAAATGATGATGGATCAGGAACCAATTTCTCCTTATCATATCATTCTTCTGATTCGCCAATTGACATTGTGAAACACAGATCCGACAGCAAGTCGGTGGGCAAAGGACACGCTTTTGTGTCTTTGTCATACGCAGGGTTAAGTATTTTGTACATTGGGTCGGATCAGGGTATTGTAAGTGCCTGGGATACCAGGAGCAACACATGTTACATGCATTGGGTTGCCGGCACCGCAGAAATCACTCACATATCTGCGCTTGGAACCCGTCTGATTACAGGATCCATGGACAACAAGCTCAAGTTATGGACTGTTGTGTCCTCGAACTCAAATCAGCCGACGCGCGTCACGTCGGATATGTCAAGGGTTCCAGGCAACGGTCTCATTATGGAGGATGAATATACCTTATCAGGTTCAATTACGGGAGGGTCGTTCGACGATAATTTAGAACTGGGTCTAGTAGGAACTTCAGATTGTATTGTTTGGTACATTAATTGGTTAGAAAGAAATACTGTCCGTCTTGTTAACGGAAATAGTTCTCAAGTTACCTGTTCTATTTTCTATGGAAGCAGTTCTGTCGCTGTTGGCAGCCTAGATGGTGGCATTAGGCTGTATTCTGTGCACGATAATGAATTGTTAACGCATTTCAAAACAAAGAAGCCAGTTTCTTGTTTGTGTTACTTGGAAGCTGATCCAAAAGATGTAACGAAGAAACGATTATTCGCAGGATTCCATGACGGGTCAATTACAGTTTTTGATCTCAACAAATGCGAAGTCCTGAAAAACATAGCTGTTCACACCGATTCGGTCACCAAAATCACTCTAGCCCCCGAAAGGAACTACGTCTTGTCGGCTTCAGAATCGGGTTCCGCGGCTTTGATCGATTCTTCGTCTTTTGTGGTTTCAAGGATGCTGTCTGATCACAAAGGATCAACCATTTCGGATGTCTCTTTTTCGCCATTTGTAAATGCCTCCGATAAAGAACACTTTGCAATAGCGAGTTTGGACAACAGAATATCAATATGGCAAAGTTGTTGGCCTAAAGAGCGATGCGTTCTGTGTGATTGGATTACAATTTCAGGCCCGCAAATTGTGAACGAAAAAGTCAATACAGTTGTCCACTTTAGCCCAACGGAAAAGAATATTTTATTGTATTCAGGGAAGTTGTTGAAAAAAGCGATTCGATTTTACAGTATGAGAGACCGAAGAGTGATTCGCGAATTAGAAATTGATTGTTACCCGACTTTCTTGGAAGTTTCTTTGAAAGGGAATTTAATTTGCATTGGAACTGGTTCGTGGTTATTAAAGCTGGTGGATTACAACGAGGGAAGTTTCCAAGATTTCTTAATTCATTCAGGTAAACTGAACAGCGCGAATTTTAGTCAACAAGACCCAAACCAGATGCTCGTTTCTTGTGCTGAGAACGAAGTTGCTATCTGGAAAATTTCGCTTTGAACAATTAATCAAGAAATTGACTCAATTTAGTGCCTTCAGAACTTGCCAAAAGTTTGATTGAATTTTGTGTAGATTTGTGTAAATAGATACTCGTGTTGTACATAGATTTTGTGCTTATTGTTTGAGATTAATTAGTCAAAATTCGATTAAAAGTGTTTTGGTAAATTAGGAATGAGTTGAGTTTTGGGGAGTTTCAAATGGACGACGTTTCAAATAGACGACACCAAGATTTTGTATCAAATGGGCGACAAAAATAAATAGGTTAGGTCAAAAAAAAAAATAAATGAGGCTTGGTCAAAATCTTGCATTCGTCTTTGTAATTTTTAAAAGTTACTGCTAAGTTTAGCTGAATTTGAAAGTTTGACTTCAAATTGAGATAATCGAAAGTTACGGAGGTGCTGATTTAAATTTAGAAATTTTCTTATCGCCTGAGAACAAATTGAACATTGCTTGGATAAAAACTTATTTTAAAAATAAAGTAACTTAAGAGTACCGGCTGACCAGAAAAGTTTTATCATTACTTCCTTCGTTTTCAATTTTTTTCAACAAACTTGGTTTGATGGCTTCCTCTATTGAAAGCTCTGCGATTCGATCTTTTCCTTGACGCCATCATAAAACATGGAAGTGTAATCCTATAACTTTCTAATTGAACGAAATTTTAGATAATTATTGTAAGCGCGTGTGCCTGTTTTGCAATTTTATAGTTTCTTTAACTTTTTCACGCTTGACTCTTCATTTTTTGTGAGTGATTTCAATTCCGCTAACTCAAATTAAGTCTGTTGCTATAAAAAAACCGATCGTGAGAGACAAACGTTCATACCACGTGTAGTTAAGTGCTTAATGTCCGTGACTCTTATCAGGGAGGATGCGGGTCCTAACCTCACCCTATTCAACAGTTTTTGCGTCATTAAAGTTTCTAACCTATGCCCCCTTCTAAATTCTTTGCGTTGGCAGTCCTTCAGGAGCGATTCGTCCGATGTTAGTCGGTTTATGTTTTATATATTGGTTAATATCAGCTGATATATCTGGTACATCTTAACATCATTAATGCACGCATTATTATATCACTTGCCGCATATAATAAGACTTTCCAATATATCACTTGCCAATAAGACTCATTTGAAGCTTGTCAAGGATATTGAAAAGATTTTTATTTTTGCGACTGATAAATTAATGGAGTTTTTACTAATTTTTAAGGATGGGTTCTGAGCTAAGCTAATTTGAGAAGGCAATATCGGCCTATGCTAGTAGTATTCTTGGTTAGATGTATTTTTGGATATTTCCGTTTGTGTTCCCCAGAACGTTATGCACCCCCCCCCCCCCCCCCACCGTTACAAAGCTCCCCTAAGTTGGGGGTGGGTGCAAAAACAGAAAAAAAATCCGTATTCGCACGACTTGCGTATTTAAGCTTAGCCTAGGTTGGGTAGATATTGTCTTTTGAAGTACTCTAGCTGTCAACGTATATTTAGATCTTCTCTCCCACAAATTATGAATGAAACCAAGAATACGCAGTAATTTAGAATTTTAAGCAACGTTGCATTTAAATCAGAGTTGTGAATTATTTCATTTTTGAAATACGATATAAGAAATCACCATCAAAGCTTAAGCTCGTCAAGGTCTTCGGCAATTGATCGAAATGCGAAGTCGAGCTTTAAACAGATCTACCCGAATATCACCCTGTATAGATATTCTAGAAGGGATTCGCTTAAGTTCTCCACTCTCTGAACTATCTTGTTGCATCCATCCGTGCGACAGCAGTATGAGAAGTAGCCGGGTTCCTTGTTGTGAAGACCGTATATTGGACATCTATGAGTGTATCCACATTTGTGAGTGATGTTATCCCGGCCCTCACTCAGACCACGGTTTGCCTAAAACAAAGCGCGGTGTAAACAAAGCAACGGTAAACCATCACAAGTAGAATCGGTAGTGTGCGTTCCACATAAATTTACGGCCTATTAAATTACAGTAAAGAGAAAATTTTTACTACACTTTCTAGAAATCCTGGACAAGTATTGAACAAACCTGCTTCGGTTAAAAAAACATCCGGTAGAGTACCAGAAACGGCTCGAAGAGTCGTGCTGTAAAAAAAATTTTCAATTAACCCTACCTGTCTAAAAAAAATTATCCAAAAAATACAAACAACACAATATATAGTTATAACAAACAATTTTTAGTTAGAAACAACCGTGGGGGCAGATTAGATAGATGGGGACTTGCATGGGATGAGAAATTCTCGAAATGAACTTGTCATCTGGAATATTATCAGCAGTTTTTTACTATATATAGATTGATTACAAACAAAGGTACTGTTAAAATCTAATGTTCGAAAACAGACAGAAGGCAACATTCAAAAAATGGGGCTAAAAGTTCGAATAGGAGGAAGCAAAATTTCAAGTCAAGATCAAACTTGCTTTAGCTGAGAAAAAAATTTGTGGAATTCCGATACTCCTGTTTGATTCGTAAGAACGTGTAGAATACCGATACTCCTCTTCAAGTCATAAAACCCTGTAGAATACAAATATTCTCCGAGTCGTAAAAAATTGTAAGAAAGAAAAAGAATTTATTTCTTTGATCAAGTACCAAATAAGTAACAGCAAGTACAAAAAATAAACGTAAATATTGACTCGTACAAACATGATCAAAGTGGACAGGCAACGGGGTATTTAAACCCACACACCCTGCCCTTAGAGACTCTGTAAACTAGGCAGTAGGACTATTTCAACAAAGAAGTATCTATGATAACAAAAACATCGAAGAATGAAGAAATGGAAAAGAAAACTTAAAAAATATTTTTGCTACATTCGTCAAAAATTAACAGCAGCCTAATTAATGATCAAAGCTCGTTAAACCTACTGGAGGCCTCCAAAATAAATTAGGCCTCCAAAATTTTTCGGTTTAAAAAATTTTCCTAAGTTTTTCAGAAGCAATTTTGGGAAAAATTCAAAAATTTTGAAAAATTGCGATAACTTGGAAACTAGAGGCTGAGAGCTCATTTTTTCTCACAAAAATCCCATTCCCAAAGTAGATATCTGATAGCATTTATGCAAGGGGTCGTTTTTTAAAGAATTTCCTAGAAAAATTATTCAAAGATGTATTTCACTATATCACCTTTATTAACCAAAAATGTAGAATGCCTATACTCCTCAGCTATTCGTAAAAAGATTTTTGCTGCCTTATCGAAGCAGCAGCAAACCTCGACGCACTAGCGGAAAATATTTTTAGAGAACTTCATGCGGCTAGTTAGTTTAATTGGAGTAAATATTGGAAAGGTTAGGCACAGAAATTTTGTCTCGAGTAGAACGAAAAGAACGTTTGTGTTTAAGTTTGATTTTTACTGAATCAAATCTTGAATGTAAATAATCGAGATAAAATTTCTAACCTTCTCAACCAAAACCAAACTGATTCAGTAATCCAACGTTTGATTAAGATAAATAGTTGCACCCCTTAAGACCTTTTCTGTTGCCCAACAATAAATAATTTGAGAAACTTGTGGTGTTAAATAATTAACTAAGTTATACTCTTTGCATGTTATTTTTCTGGTTGTTTTTGATTTTTATTACACGTTCTTGGCTGATACGGCATCGTCTTACAATAACAACTAATTGCCAAGTATTGTATTTTTTTCTCTTCAATCTGAGGCTCGAGCTATTTCAGCCATTAAATTCGGTGGAAAATGAATTTTTTAAAAAATGATTGTTTTTCCTAGACCAATGAAAAATATTTTCGAAGATAGGTTAAGAATTGCAAAAATTTTTGGGCGCAACAAATTTTGCTCTTGTCAACAAGAGATACCGACCGGAAAATAGTGTCCCAGGAAATGGGTTATCATAAAGTTCCTGAACGCCCAAAGAAGGTCAAAAAATGAACCATAAATGCATTGAACAAAAACAATTAGCTTTTCTAGATCTCTTGTTTTTGAGCTTCACGTAATTTAATGAAGTAGAGAATAACATGATATCTGAAGTTCTGCATTTTCAAAATTTGATTTTTCAAATGTTTAAACTTTGTTTAACATTAGCCCATTTTTAACCTTTTTTTTGTTTTGAGCATAGGATTAAGTTTATAGATCAAAGAATTTTACCTATTTTACCCAGCAAAGCGTATATTTGGGGTGTACTTCGGGTAAAAATTTGGGTAACATTCACTATCATATTTTTTTTAAAAAAAGCGTTGTGAGCGTGTGTTAACAAAGGTGACCACGAGAAAAAAAATGTAAAAAGTTCAGTCTTACTCAAAGTTGAACTAATAAGTCTTTATTATCTGTAACGGCTTTTTTGAACTATTGTGCAAATTAGTGACATTTTTTTCAATGCTTTGCACGCTCTATGCAACTGTTGTCCAGTGTTATTGTAATTAACTTCCACAATTTTTTTCAGTGCTATTCACAATTAACCACTCCGTTTGACATGCCTGCCGTATCCTTTCTAAATATTAATCCGTTAACAATTGTCAACTGAAGAGAATTTAAATTGAACCCGATTGATAAAAATCGCATAAAAATTCTTTATATCACTAATTGATAATTACGTGATATGAGGACGGATAGCCGATTTGCACCTACCCTTTTGGTCAAATTATTTTAAAAATGCAGTTTTCTGAATTGTATGAAGTAATCCACTAAAAAATGCGACAAACAGAGTCGTGTGCGTGTTTATCAATGTTGAAAAATCAAATCCGGACTTTTATGAAGAAAAAAGTGACAAAATTAATAGAGAGACCACCTTTTGTCATGAAACCAATCCTTAAAAACGATAAATTTTGACTTGTGTTGTATCGCTAGGATTTTTTTTTGTGTCACACTTGATGTTAGGAACCAAAGTTCATCGGTCAGAAATTAGGTTTTCTTTTAAATTTCGAAGCGACAAATTGGAAGTGAAGAAGATTTTAAATTTCTCAAAATTTATAACAATCGATAAACATCTGCCATTAGCAAAGTTTTGATTTTTGCAGAGAAAAATTAACTGTCTCGATACAGCTGTTTGCTTCGTAAAGTTTATATAACAGGGTGAGTTGTACAATTTTGTTTGAATAATAATAAAGTTTTTATTACCTCAAGAAAGAACTAATTGGAAATTGTTCAATGACGCAGAATACAATTGACCTATCAGTTGACAATTAACACTCGATAATGAACTTCAAAAGCTAACTCAATTTTCTTGTAAATCAATTTTAATTTTTTTGCTATGAACCAGAAAATGTTGCAATTTTTCTAACTGTTTCTTAATAAAATTAGAGCTTAATACTTTATTATCTTTTGTAAAGAAAATGACAAAATTTTGAACTAAAAACCTTTCTAATAACTATCCTTAATTGATAACGGTAACATGGTTTTTAAAGTAAGTAACATATACTAAATATGAATTTTATGCCTGGCTCTCAATTAATTTTGAGTTTCCTCCTGAACATAATTTCAGAATTTTGGAATGCTTTCGTTTGTAGAAACAATGAACAAGAAATTGATTACAATTAACACAAAGATCTATTTCTTAAGGAAACCACGTTTTCAATGAAACTCCATCTGGTAAAGTGCAAGAATTTTTCAATGAGCAGTTAGGAGCAGCCACTTTGTGTGAAAATTTTAATTGAAATTTTTTTATTAAAAAAATTAGCAGGACCTTCAAAATAAATTTACTGATAATACTGCGGCATGATTACAGGTTTTTTTAGCTGGTTTCGAAATGCTTAAATTTTTCTGTTTTTCCAGCAAAATTCGCGTTTTTGTGAATTTGCTATAAAAAAATTTTATTCAACTGCAGTTTCTGGTTGATGGAGACACTTAAGTTTTTCTTTAAAAAACTCCAACAATTCATAAATAATTTCCAATGGACTTATTTATGACAATGGTTTAATAGGAGGTCATCCATGTCCTGGTAATTTCAGTCCTTCTTTCTCAAAAAAGAGAAAAAATTCAGAAAAAAATAATGAAATTTATTATCTCACTTTTCTTCCTGCGATTTAAGTAGAAGCTGTTAGGTAAGTAAAAGAAAAAAGTATGTACTCGTATACTTTTTGTGATATTTTGCATTATGGTATAGATTATTTTGTGTGTTTCCAAATATATTTTGCACAAATATATTCATAAATCCAAATGCATCTCAAAAAATGAAAACTTACGGTACCTTAGTTTTGAAAGATGTTTTAAAAAATTTCTAAAAGAACGTAATCGAGTGTACTAAAGCGGTTGTAATTTTTACACAAAATGGCGCTTTGATGGTATTTCTCAAAAAATTGGCGCAACATCAGCTGGCTTTTATGATAGTACTTGAATTGTTCTGTCTGTCTGGTCTTCCATGATTAGACCAATCTATAGTTTGGAAGAAGTGACCCATTTTGACAGGTTATTTGAGTGTTAATTGTTTTCCCAAGATTAGTTATGAACAAAATCTGAGAAGTTCAATGAATAGGTAATATTTTTGTTAGCTCATTTTACTTCAATGATTCTATGGAGGAAAATTAACGTAAAATTAAAAAAGAGACCATCTTTTGTCGCTTACCCATGAAGTCAATCCTTGAAGATTTTTTTATTCATTCTCAAAATTTTTAACAATCGATATAAACATCTGCCATTAACAAAGTTATACAAAGATAACTTTACTGAGAAAAATTGACTTTCTCCATACAGCTGTTTTCTTCGTAAAATTTATATAACAAAGTGAGTTGTACAATTTTATTTGAAAAATTATACAGTTTTTATTACCTCAAGAAAGACCTAATTGGAAATTGTTCAATGACGCAGAATACAATTGACCTATCAGTTGACATTGTAAAGAAAATGACGAATTTTTGAAGCAAAACCGTCTAATAGCTATACTTAATTGATAACGGTAACATGGTTTTTAATGTAAGTAACATATACTAAATATGATTTTTATGCCTGGCCCTCAATTAATTTTGAGTTTCCTCCTGAACATACTTTCAGACTTTTTTGGAATGGTTTCGTTTGTGGAAACAATGAACGGAAAATGGATTACAATTAACACAAAGATCTATTTCTTAAGGAAACCACGTTTTCAATGAAACTCCATCTGGCAAAACGCATGAATTTTTCAATGAGCAGTCAAGAGCAGCCACTTTGTGTGAAAATTTTGAGTGATAATTTTTTGTTCCGATCCCTCTTGAGGGGGGAGGAACTATATACTCAAATGGGTATTTTTTTGTTCAGTCATATTTGGCCGATCGATATATTCATCGTAGAGAGTTGAGACTGGTATCATTAGAAAGCTTGTCCAGCGCAGCATATGGAATTAAAAAGATTTTTTTGACTTCCGTTTTTGACAGGGAGATATCGAGGTTTAAAATTTCGAGAAAATATAGTGAATTCCGTTGATTTCATTCACCTTTTTTCGGAATTTTTTACTAAAATTTCGCCAATTTTGATAAAAATTAATAAAATTTTTCAACAAAATATTGTTGATTTTACGTTTAAAGACAAAATATTTTGTTGGCTATTTTCATTGAATTTTTTTGGTCACAAATTCCGGCAAAATATTTCACAAAATTCGGATTTTTTCTTCAAAAACAGCACGAAATAAGTTTCTTTAGTCCACTTTGATTAAATTTGCACAAAGTACACAACCACACACCAATAACACAATCTATTTACACTTAAAAAGGGGACTATTTCTACCTCAGCTTGCGTTGAGAGTGCTCTGTAATTGAAGATTTGCCGTTTTTTGCTAACTTTATTCGTTGATTATCAAAAACGCAGCGTTTATTTTTGATTTTTTAACTAACAACATATCTTTATCAACAAAATTCTAAAAATTAAAAATTACTAATGAACAATCAGCATTAGCTGGACTAGTTCTGTACCAATGTTGGACCGTTACAATCCAAAAATAATCCGAATTGTCAGTTTGTTTTTATAAAAAAAAATTCGATCTTTTTTATATTAAATAAATAACAGAACATTTCAAATCAAAGCTCACTAGTGATAGATCCTGTTGGCTTGCTAATTAGCTTGAAATTAATTTATCTAGTTCATTGCTTGAAAGCTTATGGTCGGTTTGAATTTTAAAATACTTGATTTTTAAATAAAAAATTGCTAATTGAACTTTGCCTCCATTTTTCTCTTAATTTGGTCAACTTGTAGCTTAGTGTCAGCAATCAAAGAGTGCTCCTTCTTTCTGCTGAATTGAATTTTAGTCTTTATTGCGGTTTTGCGCCTTAAGTTATGGTGTTCTGGCTTTGATACTACTAGATTTCAAATTTTTTTCTTTAATTATTAGATATTTTTCCATTTTTCATCTTTTCTAGTTTTGTCAAACTATCACGTGATTGTCAATTCATATATCACATTTTTCGCGTTCAATATAACGCACAATTGATAATTTTTAAGTCCTTAACGATATAGATTGAGGTTCTTTACCGCTTCGACAGTACTTTTTCGAAGAATTTAATTGAATTTTTTAATTTTGTCTATAACTGTCGTTTTTACTTTGTCTTTTTAGTCGTATTCAATGTCCCGTACAATGACCCGTCTTGATTGGCTTTTCCTGGAGGAGTAGATGAGCCGATGTACTGATATTAGAAGATAGAAAATGGCTTTCACGACTTTAATAACAATTGTTTTTCAAAATGAAAAATAAAACATTTCAACTTCGCAGTTTTGTTCCATTTATGGTCTGTTTGTTACCTGGTCTCGTTAATTAAAGGTTAAAATTGACATTATTTTTGTCAAGCAAAAATGTCAAAAGGGATTGGTGTCACAAAATCTAATGTTTTTAAAGAATGCGTTATGACTTTACTGGCTTCGACACGGGTTTTTCACAAAAAAAGTCAATTAATTTTTGATTTTTGTCATATTTGACGTTCTTTTTGTAGACGTAAGACATATTCCGGATAATTGCAGGTTTCAAGGCCTTCCTTTGGAAGAATGGACGGACCTATTCAAATTTTTCATTTTGTAATTAATGTTTTTTATGTCTTTGGAAATAAATTTTTTTCAAAAAAAAAATTAAGTGTTACATAATTTTGCATTTTTTTTCTTTTTTGTCTAATTGTTGCTTATTTTCATTAACGAGCGGCCACATATTACATTATTGGTGTTCGACGAAGGCGCAATTGAACACATTTTGGGGGCCAAAGTAAGGCTTTACGGCTTCCAAATCATTTTCCGGCAAGTTTTAATTGATTTTTAGTTTGTTGTCTATTTATTGTTCTTTTTGTTACTGCATGAAAAATTGAATACCAAGAGTTCTTAATTCCCTTCTATAGAAGCATTGGTAATTGTAAACCTATGGGATTTTTTAGTTGATTCCTAATGGTTTTCATTACTTTGAAATTAATTGTTTTTTTAAAAAAAACTTCAGCAATATTTCTAACTTTAAATTTTGTTCTTTTTTGTCTAATTGTTACCAAGTTTTATTATGAACTGGTCAATAAGCATTTTGTGCTGGTGAATTACAAGTTTTTTTGTTTATATTCAGTTTTATCTGACGCTATTTTGACTTTGCTATTAAGTTTTGTTTTTTAAAACGGACATAAATTTTTTGATATAATTAATGTTTGTTGTTGTTGTCTGATTTTGCCTTCGTCTTCGCTCACTTTCTTAATATCGGCATATTTCAACAATCTAACGCATCATTTTTTATTCACTTGAGTTATTTGGTTTGGAGGATATCTTTTCGTTCATACACCAGTTTTTTTTTGAAAAATACTTGAATTTTTTGTGTTTTTCCATCTGTTCCTCATTTGGTGGACAATTATGCCAAAATTGTGGATGAGCGGGGTCGGAACCTTATGTGCAATCGCACATTACCGAGCCGCCTTGTTATTATTAAAAATTTAGCAGGTCCTTAAAATAAATTTACTGAGAATGCCGCGGCATGCTTACAGGTCGTTTTTATCTGGTGTCAAAATGCTTAAATTTTTCTTTTGTTCCGGCAAAATTGGCGTTCTGTTGAGTTTGCCATAAAAACATTTTATTCAACTGTAGTTTCTGGTTGATAGAGACAATTATGTTCTTCTTTAAAAAAACTCCAACAACTCCAATAAATAATTTCCAATAGACCTATTTATGACAATGGTTTAATAAGAGGTCATTCATGTCCTGGTAATTTCAGTTCTTCCTTCTCAGAAAAGAGAAAAATTTAAGAACAAAAATTAAAGAACTATTTTATCTTACGTTTCTTCTAAGGTTTGAGTAGAAGCTGATAGAAGTAATTGAAAAAAGTAAGTACTCGTATACTCTTTGTAATATGTTGCGTTATGGTATAGATTATATTGCGTGTTTTGAAATTTTGTCCATATTTTGCATAAATATATTCGTAAAACGCTTAGATTGTAGTTAGAAAACGAAATGCATCACAAAAATGAAAACTTAAGGTACCTTTGTTTTTTAAAGCTGTTTTTAAAAAAACTTTCGAAACAACGTAATCGAGTGTACTAAAGCGGTCCCTTTTTTTCACAAAATGGCGCTTTGATGGTATTTCTCGCTAAATTGGCGCAACATCCGCTAGCTTTTACGATAGTACTCGAATTGTTCTGTCTGTCTGTAATTTTTTCCTCAAGTGTAATTATGAATAAAATCTGAGAAGTTCAATGATTTTGTAGATTTGTTTTTATTAGCCCAGCTTTGCGTTAATGATTCTTTAAGTCTATTTGACGAGATAATTTACTGTCATCAATTAATGCTATATAACATTGTAAGTTTCGTCTAATACACATGAGAATAAAATGCAAATCGTTACGATGCAATGTACAGTTAAGAATATATCATAAGTTAAATTTTAAGCAAAACATTAAAATAGTTAGCTATTTTTTTGCACAATTTTTATATATTGCGTGAAGATATACGAAGTAAACAGTTACTAATATCGAATGCTTTCAATGACATCTTGCATATCAATTACTTTTGGGTCCTTTAATTTCTCTTAAAAAAATATTCTTTCGCTTCTTTTTTCAAGGAAGCTCTCGATTTTGTTTTTTATGATATTACAAGGCAAACTATTATAAGATGGAATGTTATGTGCAACTGAAGAATCAGCTAAAACACATCAATAGAGTAAACACAAATAGAATTTCGATGGGAAAAAGAAACGTTCTAACGCCTTCATGAACAGCAATAAGAAGCAATTAAATGTACCGTTAAAAAAAGATGAGAAATGCGGTCAATTTTCTATTCAACTATTGACTTTAAATTCAGCAAGTCTTACGAAAGTTTACGTATTCACAGTAAATCCTACGTTTATACCGCTAAAACCTCGACGCAGGTTATAATAATATTCGTCAATTGTAAACGGCCAATGATATCTCTTATCAGACTGCATACTCCATTTTTAATGCAGTCACACAGCCGTATGAAAACAAAATATCATCACGCAGAATGAAGACCTCTGAAGACACTTGTTTGGGGTTTCCAAATGTTTTTGAAGAAGAGTCTTACCCGGCATCCAGCTAGTGGGTATGGGTTGAACACACCATCTATAGTTAATGATCCCCACAGCTTACATTGCTCTAAAAAACCACTTTTGTAATTTCTCCGGGAAAGGGGTTCGCTTTGTAGCCTTTATTCGTAACCCGCGAATTATCTGTTCTTTAATGTTTGAAACTCTTGATCTGTTCTCTGTGACCTGATTCTCTGATTAGGTCAAAAAACTCTTTCTTCTACTTCGACCTCTAACAGTATGTTTCGTTTCAGAATTACAAAGCACATCAATTTAGCAAAATGCTTCTGCAAATCGTTTAAACGTTGCTTGACCAAAACAACTCTATGGCTCAGATCTGTGTTACGGACACTTTTTTAAAGAGCTCTTTGAAATAGTTTATCTAAATAAAAAATTCACTTAAATGATTTTTCATCCGATCAAGTACTTTAAGTATTTATAACGGATAAGCTTCAAATAGTTGATGCGATACAAGTACCAATAAATGAATTACTGAGAAAGTTTTAAACAAGGTGAAAAAGACCTATATCAAATTGTAAAGGGAATGAACAACCAACCCATCATTATATCCAAATCCTCTGAACAAATCAGCCTGGCAAACTTTTCATAGAGGTGACAAAGTTTTTTTACACGCTTTTGAAAAAACAAAAATGAAGAAAAATTCTCTGTGTCAGACCCGACTTGAACTATCAGTCAGTACAAAGTACCCAATGCCAAAAACCCATTGTGACAAGATACCCAAAATATGCCCAATATTTTATCCTAATGTTGAAGCTACCAGAACGATTGTTTAGCTAGTGCATTTGGCCCTGCCTCGCCGGCCTTTGCCGTGCCTCAGTGGCCCATGGGACTTGATATGAAACTATCAGAACCAAAAAAAAAATGATTAAATTATCAGCTTAATAATGAGAAAACATGCATGTAATACCGAGTGCTAATTTGTAATCGGATTATTGAACGAAAAAATCAAAGGAAATAATTTGGGTTTAATGGCTTCAGGTATTTTGGCACATTGGGTATATTGGCATTGGGTATTTTGTAATGTAACCGTTTTCTTCGTATCAATATAAGGAAAAATTTGCTTTCACTACGTCCTCCCTTGGCGTGCAGTAGAAGAAGACAATTTGAGTGAACCGTTTTGTTAAAAATTAAGGTGTGATGAACTATTGAAATTGATGAAGCTTAAATTATCGATTCATGCGGTTCAGTTTTGGAAATGTTCATAAATGTAACAAGTTTAAACACTCAACAGACTATTTTGTAAGAATACTGCTCTGAATAATTTTTTCCGCGGCTCTATTAGGAAATTTTCCAAAATTTCTTTTCAGACTTTTTAAGAAATGTTTAAAATTAATAAAAAATATGTGCCGAAGCTGTTGAATTTTGACTTCTACGAATTACTGGAATTATATAACAAATGTGAATAAACTATGCCAATTTTTACGCATTTTTTAAATACAATCATAGCACATTTTTGGAATCAATAAACCAAAATTCATCGGAGCAGACAAGTCGAGACTTTGTCCAGACCATTGTCGAGACTTTTGTGGTATCGAAGATATTTCTAGATTAGATCAGATTTGAATTTCAATGCTTTATAAAAAGTACCATGCATTTGTACAATCCGCATATGAGATACATTTAAATATGTCGGAGCCCGTCGAGTGATGTCTCTTTTCATAAACATTGAACAAAATGAAGCATAACCTGAAGACCTAACTTACTGACCCCTACCAGAAATGTTTCAAAAGGAATTGGTTACTTTGTATGTAATTATCCCTAAATTAATGCAAAAATTGTGTCGGATAGCGTAAACAAAGTTTTTATTATTTTGAAGTCCAATTTTGCAAAAGCTTTGAGTACCTTTCGCACTCTCGTTACCAAAGATTTTTTATTGTTTGTAGTCGATTTCACTAAGAGTTTAAGCTCAGTCTTTCCAGCCCCTCCATTTTAAAAATTTTATAATTCAAATTTGTTTATCGTACTGTTCAAAAAATAGTTTGATGAATCGTGTCTAAAAACCTTGGAAAGCACCTTAACTAGTTCATAGAGGTGAAGATTTTTTGTGTTTTAATTTTTTGTGTGGTCTTTGAGCTTCGAAACGCTTACAAATTTTTGAAGACCACTCTCTCGAAAAAAAGTAACTCTTAATATATGATATTGTGGCCAAATACTTTTTTAAAGTTTAGATAGATTTGCAGTGCCTTACACTCAGACTACTTATCGCAGAACTGGTTGAACATATGATTTGTACAAGAGCACAAAATTTCAGGACTGAAAGACTTTTTGAATCTTTAAAAACAGTTTGTTACTCGTTTCAACTTTCTCTTCATTTCTTGGATATGATTGGCAAAAAAGTTTTTGTTTTTCGTCCAATAAAACACCAATCGAAATATTTCACCATTTCAGTATTTTTTTTTTGAAAAGTTCTCCGTTTCTATTGACGCTTTTGCTGTTTTGAGTTGATTTCTAAAAATTTACTTTTCTCATGATTATATTCAGCTGATTCCCTTCCATCCAGTTGCAGATTGTTTGCAGATATTGCTCAATGATTTGGTGTCCCTTTTAGAGAGCAGTATATTGACGTATCAGTGTTGTATTGCTCTTTTCACACACAAGTGAAGATCAATAACATAATGCAAAAAAAGAGTTGTCCCTGTACTGACCCTGAGGAGCACCGGGTTTCCCGGCTCCTGTTTTTAAACTGAAAACTTCTTATGGGAACGAACTGCTTTCTTTTCCTTAGGTATGATTTCCAAAGACCAAAAAATAGATCTGGATTTCCAGATATTTCCGGTTTTTTTAGTAAAATCTCATTTTCGACAGTATCAAAGACTTTACTGAGGTCCAGAAATTCAAAACACGTTGCTTCGTTATTGTTTATTTTATCTCTTTTGTAGTTTCTACAATTTGAACAATTGTGTCAATAAAGATCTGTTTGCTTATGAACCCGCACTGATTAGGGCTTAGATAATCAATTTTTCTAAAAAATGACATAACGCGCTTGAAAATGAATTTGTAAAACATTTTGCCCAGTGCCGGCAAAAAATATATTGGTCTGTAATTGTTGGTATCCATTTGGAAACATTTGTTTTGAAATGTTATCAGTTTAGCAGTTTTTAGTATTTCCAGTCAATTCATGAAATCAAAACATTTGTAGAAAACGTCACATAAGATCTCACAGATAGCCGGATCTACAGATTTCAAAATTACATTACTGAGCCCAAACATATCAGTAGATTGTTTGTTATTCAGGTACTTTTTTGTTTTGTGAACTTCAGTGGGAGGGATCTCAGAAAGTACAACAGTATTCTCGGCATGCTTCATATATTTAAAAGTGTTTTTTTGTCTCTGATGGCGCAGCGTCATTACCTTACTATCATTTAGATTATTTGGACTAAGTTGACATAGTTTAATAGACATCAATCCATCTTTTATATTTTCGGTAAGCTTGAACATAGGCTTATTATTAGTTTCACTTCATATCTTTTGTTCGTAAAAGTTTGTTTTGGCTATGTTACATGTAGCTTTAGGTTTATTGCATATTTCCCTATTTTTCTTTTTTCACTCTTCAGTTTTAGTTACCTTATATTTCAACGTTATGTTCCATTTTTTGCTGCAAAGTTTCTAATCCTAGGTTTAACCTAACGTTTTCATTTTTTGTGTTTTTAGTCTTTTTTATCATTATAGTAGGAACAAATTTCTCCTTCAAATCATTGATTTCTATTTGTAGCCTTTCAGTTTTGTTATCAATGAAGTCTACTTTCAATGTTGCGATTTTTTTCTCTGAGCTTGAAGAAGACATCGTATTTTATGTTTTTCTTTTTCTGGCCTCCTGGGTTCGCAAAGATTCAATTTAGTCCAAAATATAAGAACAGTTCTATTATTTTTAAAACATTTATATTAAAACACCCTCAAATTATGTGTTTTTTGTTTTTCTACATTTAAGGACCTTATGTGACCCAATAGGAAGTTTAAAATTTTGTCAACTGGATAATATGACGATTCATAGCATTTGTGATAAATAAAAAGTCTCTCGTCTGTTAGCAATTTTTACACTTAAAATTAGAACATTTCGAATACTGCTCATGATCGTGTTTAATATTTTCAACTTGTCTGACAAACAAAAAAGCTTACACCACCGCCAATTCGGTCGCAATTACTTATACGTTGAAAGAGTCCAGTTTTCCGTAAGAACTATTAAAAATGGTTTTTGGCTTAGGTCTTCTAAATCAAGTTCAGT
>NC_134474.1:17173082-17283082 GCF_964194025.1 Convolutriloba macropyga
ATTAAAACACCCGCCGAAAAATTTAACTGAATGGCGTATATCTATTTAAGATGAAAAAACTAAATCAAAATAATTATAATATGTTCTCGACCACACCAATTTCATCAATTTCTTCAAGTAACAAGTTAATTTTTGTCATGCAAGAAAAAAATTTTCTGAAATCAGCTTCTTATCTAGTTACAAACTAAACTCCATGCAGTAAAATCTTTCAAGAGAAAAAGCTTTATTATTATCCAGCTGGCTGACCTTATTTAAATTATGCACTATTTGACAACTTTGAAGGCGTTTGTAGGAATTATCAAATCGAGTGGCCAATAACCCAGTCGACATTGCGCAACAAACGAGGCCAGGAACACAAAATCAACAAAAAGAAGACACTTCAGCGAAAAAGTCACTCCAGGAAGCTGTTATCTCAATTTTCGACATTCTTACAAAATCACACATTATTACAACAAAAAAAGTTTACAGAACCCAGCAAAAAAAGAATAACCAAAATCACAACAACTGGACTTTTCGCGAAACTGTAGAAGTGTTCGAGATTTGGTTGGTTCATCGTTAATCTTAGAACGTCATATTAATAGTCACAAAATCAATAATCAATCAATAAACGGGAACAAAACAGACTAGATTCAATAAGTTATTAAAGTTAATTTAAATAACTGGTGGCTCCCTTAGTCAGTACTCATTATAACCTTTTATTACCTCTGAAGATACCTGAAATCCACTTTTTTTGATATTGCACAAATTGACATATGAAAGTGAAGTAATGAAAAAGTTTATCGTGCAAACTATTGAAAATAATTGCATAATGGTGCTTTGCCTTGCAACAGTCTGACTCAATGTTAGGAGCTGGCTAGATAAACCATTCTTAGTTTAGCCGGGGGGGGGGGAGTCACAATGACTGAACGTTTGCAACCCAGCGTCACAAGAAAATTAACTCGTATTGACTTGGGAATACAATCTAGAAAACAAGATGAACTTTTTTCCTTTATTTTTTTGTATTCTTTCTAATTGAAATATTAAAATAACTGAATGAAATATTAGGTTTAAATCTAACTTCTTTTCTGAGCAAACTAAATTTAACTCAAGGCATCACTTTACTGTGCTTTCTTAAAAAAAACCTATTTTTGACCGGTTGAATATAATAGATGTGTTTGTGTTTTGCCTCATTTAATTTAAGAACCAATTTATACCTATTGCCCTCTTATTATGAAATTTTAAACATCAGCTTTAAAAGATCTAAAATTAAATTTATAAGACCAGAAACCTGATTCGTCGTTTTCGATCAAGGTCTCCAGAATTTCGTCAATTCTCTGCGGCGTAAGATCCACTGTTGCACTTCGCTGATCGCCTTCACTCAATTTGAACTTTGACCTTCGCAGATGATTCCCTTTCCCCAACCTATCCCGCCTACTGGAGGTTGAGGTCACACTATTGCAACTCTCTTTACTACTTCTTTTGTAGCTCATTTCGCAGTAACTTTCTTTGCGATGTAGATAAAATAATAAATTTTTATAGCTATACTGCAATTTTAATGTACGTAATACTAACACGACGGAAGTCAAATATTACAGCAGGCGGCTGTAAAAGCAATTTTAACTGTGAAAAGGTAAAGCAAAGAGACCCTGGACACTATTTTGTTTTTGAAGGTAGTTAAACAGTATAAACGGCACTACCCCCCCCCCCCCGCCCTCCCCTCCCCCTCCCCCTCCCCCGCCTCCAATTCTTCCGCACGCCCTCCCCCTAGAACTTTTTTGCTTTGTGAAGCTCTGCCGGTAGGAACAAAAGAATACATGTATATGCGAATTGACAAAGTTAGTTACTACAATTGAGAGGTTGCGGCCCCGGCAATATAAAAAATAACTTTTTGAGTGAACCGTGATTTCTTAAATAAAAAAAAGTTCTTGGTGGTGAACTGACAACTGACTTACAGGTTCAGAATTTTGACGGTGCTCTGATAATTGCAAATAATTAGTCTCTCATAAATAAAATTTTAATATACAACAAAACATACCAGTTTAATTGCTTCGCAGACTTATTTCTGTAGTTATAGTTTTACTTAAAATGCATTAGAAACTTTGATATTGTTACGGTTGAATTTTTCCACGCGTTCAGGGTCGTAGCAAGAAAAGGAGAGGAAACAATTCTGATAATAAAGTTATCTTTTCTCAAAAACATCTTTAAAAAAACTTTCAAAAGATAAATAAAATTAACATCAATTAAAAGCCCTGATTTGCTCCATTTGGTAAATATGATAGTCGAAGATACCAGTTTCGATAACTAACAACTATTTACAATAGTAATGGATAGTTCTTAAGTTGTATTTGTTATTTTCCTGTAAGATTGATCAATTGAAAATAGTTACAAAATTTATATCAAGGATAACATGCAGTGTTCATTTCTGTATGCAGCAGTTTTCCACAGTTATGACGTCGGAAGACTGTCAAGTGAAAATTTCACAATAGACAAAAACTGCGAGGTGTATAAAGCTAAATTATGCAAACTAATTACAATTTTCAGGATTATAACCAGTGCGTAAGAATTTACCGCTGACTTAATGCATTTATGGTTTACGAAAACATCGGCAACTAATTAAATGAAAGCTTTCAAATGTATATGCGTTGGCTTGAGACATCGTTAATGTGTTTACGTTTCAAAAAACGAAAAGGTTTTGACATTTTTCTAAATTTTATTTTGCAAAACCACAGTGCACAAAAAAAACATCTGTGAATTTCAGAAGAGACAAGGAAGCTCGTTAATATGCGTTCGCACATGATATTCCGACCCGAGCTCATCTACATTTTTGACTTAATTGTCAAACAAATGAAGAGATACCAAAAACAGATGTTTGAAATAAAAAAATTGTTACAAAACCTAACTACTTATTGAATTACATAATGCCATGCCCCATTACAACACTCACGAGTTCTGCCATTAAAAAAGACTACGAGGAAAAAAAACAAACAACAAAATAAGCAAAAACAACAATTTCAAGGCAAAAACTCATTATCTAAAATTAAAAGCACCTAGTAACAACGTCAAAATACAATCAAATCAAACCATAACTACACAAAGTTTTTTCCTAACTAAACAACAGATGAAAACTTTCCATAATGAGACTAGGTAACAAGTCGACAAACAGAAGAAATAATGCGGCAAAATTCAAAAATCGATCAACATTTTTTAAACCAAATAATTTCAAAAGTCTTAAAAAATCAGCTTATAACGAAATAATTCTGGGTAAAATTAGTAAAAGTCATTATGAAATCAATGGTACCTGTCTTTGGTTAGTCTAAGCCATGGAAATGGACTAAAGATACAGAAAAACTGAAAAAATTACACAAAATTACAAACAAAACAACAGTTACGTCACAATACCAATAAACATGTTAAATTTCAAAATATAATGAGTTGTATGAGATCTCTTGATGATGAGAATAAATTACAAGTTAACTAAAAGAACATCAATAATTAAACAAAATTGAACAATTTTCGAAAAAGTATAATATCAAGACTATTCGCAATATACTGACTGCTTCGAGCTAAAACATTCATTCAATGTTTAAATACAAGCTATGAAATAGGTCAGCTTTTTAGGGCTACATAAAAAATATAAAAACAGACAAAAACAGCAAATGAAAAAAAAATGAGCAAGAAGAGTGTCGAGTGAAAAGTCACTAAAAAACTGAAAGTTTCATTAAAAATTTTTCAAATTTCCATTATTTCTTTAACAGCAATAACATTCTTCTTTTTTAACAATATGATTTCCAAAAATCAACAAATACGAACAAATACATTAAAACCAGGAGATTTTTGGGAAAACCCGTAGTATCAAGGCCATTAAACTCGATAGTTTTCAACGGAAGCCAATAAATACGCTAGTCTATGCATATCAAAACGATATCTGTCATCCCAAAAATCATCAATAAGACTTTACAACAAAGCACTGAGTATAAAAACAACAACAAATACAGTCAAAATCCAAAAATTCACGAGAAAAGAGAGTGTCGGGGCCATTTAAACCATAAACTTTTTCTTGAAAACATTACCTATGATCCACTGACCGTCTTCTCTTAGCCAACGGGAGCTATCAATATTAAGATAATGTGATAAGATTTCAAAAGGAACCAGGATTATGAAAAAAATATATACAAAACTTAAAAAAAAATTTGAAAACTCGTGCATGGAAGTCATAAAAATAAGTTAAAACGGCTATCCAGACAATTTTTGGCTGACAAAAAAACAGACCTGACATTACTGAGACTGACTTACAGTTTACGAAAACAAGTTTTCGATTGGTTAATGTTCAAAAAAATTTCGAAAAAATATTTTTAAAAACTTGACAGCCATTTTTTCAATAGCTTTCAACGGATGCCAATAAATACGCTCAATTACGCCTCGACGGGAAGATAAAGATGTTTGCCAAATATACTTAATCAATAAGACATCTCAATAAGTCTTATGACTATGAAAACAACAATATATATAGGCAAAAACCAAAAAATCAGTAGAAAAGTGCGAGAGGAAAGTGTCGAAGCCAATTAAACCATATGTTTTTCTCTGAAAACTTTATCTATGATCAAATGAACGTTTTTCCAAAGCCAGTTGGAGCTACATATGTTAAAATGGTGAGATAAGAATTCAAAAAGAACCAATAATACGCAAGAATAAAAAAAATTGGAAAAAATTTTGTGAAAACTTGTGGAATTGGAGTCAAATGACCAATAGTTAGAAGATAATACTGCTAATCAGATTGATTCCGGTTGCAATAGGAAGGAAGGGGGTACTGTAGTTACTGAGACTGACTTACAAATCACGAAGATCAGTTTATGATTGGTTAAGGTTGAAAAAAAATTCCGAAAATTTATTTTCAAAGTTTTAACAGCCATTAGTTGTCCATTTAAAGCACTGGATAGGTTCAGTTAATGCTCATTACGAAATCTATTGCACTTTTAGTCAATAAATTTATGTCATAGTACTCCAAAAATTTTGAAAAACCTAAAAATGAATGTCAAAATAAAGTCAAAATTTCAATTAAAATTACGAAAACTTAGAGTCGAAGCAAAAAAAAAACATGAGCGATTCCTTCAAAATGAATGTTTTTATCATTGGGCATCATTTAACTGTAATTATTTACTGAACCTCGATAAGAAAAGTGACTAGTCTCAGAGTGACTAATAAAAGATAGGAAAAGTTTTCTAAAAAAAGGACACTTGAATTTTTTTTGATAGTAAACTTCGTTATTAGACCATAACTGGCCTTTTTATTGTCTTTCGTTTATTAGTAGCACAAAATTGTTGCATATTGTAGCCTGAAATATAAGCCTGAATTAAAAATTTTTAATAGAAAAGATCTAAATTTACACTAAAATTACACTAAAAGTGAACAAATATCCCGTGTTCACACAAAATTTTAAACCTCGGTAACTCCCCGAAAATTACGAAACTCAAAAAAATCTTTTTAATTTCGAATTCTACGCTGGACAGGTTTTTCAATGATACCACTAACATTTCTCTACGATGAATATATCGATCGGCCATAATTGACTGAACAAAAAAACCCATTTGAATATATAGTTCCTCCCCCCACAAGTGGGGTCGGAACAAAAATCCGAAGTACTAGCATTTACTGCACCAAAATTTGAAAAAAACATATTTTTGATCTACCAGCAAAATCAACAATTCAAATTTAACTGAGCTGAGTTTGTTGACTCTCTATAACGTGTTTTGAGTTTTTTATATTTAAAAAATTAAATGAAAACAGTCTGTTTTCGGCTTTTTTTTTCGGAAAAACACCTCTAAAATTTTGCTTTAAAAACTTTGCCGCATAAATCCAGCCATTGAGCAGCAAAAACAATTTTTCTTTTGTTTCTGTTCTAATACCGTATGTCATAAACATATAAATTAATTCCACGTCTTGTCTCCGACAAAGAAACTGTTGCACTTCGTTTTTGCGGTTCCAAGCACAGCGCCAATAAAATTATTGTCTCATTTTATGTCTTGTGCTTTTAAAAAATTCGATGATAATCTTTTTCTTACATTTGAACAGCGATTTCCATGTTTTTTGTTGTCGAATTTACCTAATTACAATTAAAAGAAAGTATTTTAAACTTGCCATAATAGTCTCTCAAAAAACTTTAAAATATAACAAAAAACAGCCTAATTGCGAGATCTCCGCAGTTATAACATATTAATTAAAAAACGCTAAAAAATTTGATATTGTTACAGCCTAACTTCTTCACACGTTCAGGGCCATATCAAGAAAAAAACAGGAAACATTTCTGATAGTATAATTATTTCTTCTCACAAATATCTTTAAGAAATTGTCAACAGATAAACAAAATGTTTATGACAACACCAACTGAAAGCCGCAATTTGCTCTGTATCGTAAACATGAAAAAATGAAAATGTTATGAAATTTATTTATATGTTATTTTTCAAGACCAAAATCAAAAGACAAAATCAACAGTTCAAATCTAACTCAACTGAGTTCGTTGACGCTCTAAAACGTGTTTTGAGATAATTGTTTTAAAAACCTAAATGTGAAACGTCTAAATTCCCGTTTCTTTCATGGAAAATATACCCTAAATTTTGCTATAAAAAGCAAATTTTATTAATCTTGTGCAAAAACAGTCAGAACAATTAGCATCCGAACTATAAATAAAAATTTTAAGTTTATCTTTCTACTGCTAAAGTTGTTTTTAAAAAACGTAATTATGAAAATATGGAGAGCCATAATACAAAACAGACAGTAATAGCAGTAACACTTTTGAATGTTCATAAACCTCAATTTAAAGTTCGAAACACTCAACATCGGGACTACAAATGTTAATATAATGTGATAAGTATTCAAAAAGAACCAATAATTTGAAAACATCAAAAAAAAGAAACAATTTTGTGAAATTTTGTGGCATTGGAGTGACCAATAGTTAGAAGATAATACCGATAACCAGATTAATTCTGACTGTATTAGGAAAGAAGGGGGTACTGTAATTACTGAGACTGACTTACAAATCACGAAGATAAGTTTATGATTGGTTAATGTTGAGAAAAAATTAGGAAAAGATATTTTCAAAGTTTTAACAGCCATTAGTTGTCCATTTAAAGCACTAGGTAGGTTCACTTAATGCTCATTACGAAACCTATTGCAATTTTAGTCAATGAGTCTATGCCATAGAACTCCAAAAATTGTGAAAAACCTAAAAATGAATGTCAAAATTTCAATTAAAATTACAAAAACTCGAAGCGAAAAAAAACATGAGCAAAAAACTCGAAGCGAAAAAAAACTCGGAGCGAAAAAACATGAGCCGAAGCAAAAAAAAACATGAGCAATTCTTTCAAAATGAATGTTTTTATCATTGTGCATCATTTGACTGAAAGGACTTTTGTCATTAACTGAACCTCGATAAGGAAAGTGACTAGTCTCAGAGTGACTAAAAGAACGAAAAAGATAGGAAGAGTTTTCTAAAAAAAACACCACTTGAATTGACTTCAAATTTTTCTGATTTTAAACTTCGTTATCAGACGAGAACTGGCCTTTTTATCGTCCTTCATTTATTAAAAACAAAAAATTGTTGCATATTGTAGCCTGAAAAATAATTTTGAATTAAAATTTTTTAATAGAAAAGATCTAAATGTACACTAAAATTACACTAAATGTGAACAAAATCATGCAGATATCCCGTGCTCACACAAAACTTTAAACCTCGGTAACTCACCGAAAATTACGAAATTCAAAAAAATCTTTTTAATTTCGAATTCTACGCTGGACTAGCTTTTTAATGATATCACTAACATTTCTCTACAATGATTATATCGATCGGCCAAATGTGACTGAACAAAAAAACCCCTTTGAGTATATAGTTCCTCCCCCCAAAAGTGAGATCGGAACAAAAATCCTAAGTAAGAGCATTTACTGCACCAAAAATTGAGAAAAACATATTTTTGATCTATGAGCAAAATCAACAATTCAAATTTAACTGAGCTGAGTTTGTTGACTCTCTATAACGTGTTTTGAGTTTTTTATATTTAAAAAATTAAATGAAAACAGTCTGTTTTCGGCTTTTTTTTCGGAAAAACACCTCTAAAATTTTGCTTTAAAAACTTTGCCGCATAAATCCAGCCATTGAGCAGCAAAAACAATTTTTCTTTTGTTTCTGTTCTAATACCGTATGTCATAAACATATAAATTAATTCCACGTCTTGTCTCCGACAAAGAAACTGTTGCACTTCGTTTTTGCGGTTCCAAGCACAGCGCCAATAAAATTATTGTCTCATTTTATGTCTTGTGCTTTTAAAAAATTCGATGATAATCTTTTTCTTACATTTGAACAGCGATTTCCATGTTTTTTGTTGTCGAATTTACCTAATTACAATTAAAAGAAAGTATTTTAAACTTGCCATAATAGTCTCTCAAAAAACTTTAAAATATAACAAAAAACAGCCTAATTGCGAGATCTCCGCAGTTATAACATATTAATTAAAAAACGCTTAAAAATTTGATATTGTTACGGCCTAACTTCTTCACACGTTCAGGGCCATATCAAGAAAAAAACAGGAAACATTTCTGATAGTATAATTATTTCTTCTCACAAATATCTTTAAGAAATTGTCAACAGATAAACAAAATGTTTATGACAACACCAACTGAAAGCCGCAATTTGCTCTGTATCGTAAACATGAAAAAATGAAAATGTTATGAAATTTATTTATATGTTATTTTTCAAGACCAAAATCAAAAGACAAAATCAACAGTTCAAATCTAACTGAACTGAGTTCGTTGACGCTCTAAAACGTGTTTTGAGATAATTGTTTTAAAAACCTAAATGTGAAACGTCTAAATTCCCGTTTCTTTCGTGGAAAATATACCCTAAATTTTGCTATAAAAAGCAAATTTTATTAATCTTGTGCAAAAACAGTCAGAACAATTAGCATCCGAACTATAAATAAAAATTTTAAGTTTATCTTTCTACTGCTAAAGTTGTTTTTAAAAAACGTAATTATGAAAATATGGAGAGCCATAATACAAAACAGACAGTAATAGCAGTAACACTTTTGAATGTTCATAAACCTCAATTTAAAGTTCGAAACACTCAACATCGGGACTACAAATGTTAATATAATGTGATAAGTATTCAAAAAGAACCAATAATTTGAAAACATCAAAAAAAAAGAAACAATTTTGTGAAATTTTGTGGCATTGGAGTGACCAATAGTTAGAAGATAATACCGATAACCAGATTAATTCTGACTGCATTAGGAACGAAGGGGGTACTGTAATTACTGAGACTGACTTACAAATCACGAAGATAAATTTATGATTGGTTAATGTTGAGAAAAAATTAGGAAAAGATATTTTCAAAGTTTTAACAGCCATTAGTTGTCCATTTAAAGCACTAGGTAGGTTCACTTAATGCTCATTACGAAACCTATTGCAATTTTAGTCAATGAGTCTATGCCATAGAACTCCAAAAATTGTGAAAAACCTAAAAATGAATGTCAAAATTTCAATTAAAATTACAAAAACTCGAAGCGAAAAAAAACATGAGCAAAAAACTCGAAGCGAAAAAAAACTCGGAGCGAAAAAACATGAGCCGAAGCAAAAAAAAACATGAGCAATTCTTTCAAAATGAATGTTTTTATCATTGTGCATCATTTGACTGAAAGGACTTTTGTCATTAACTGAACCTCGATAAGGAAAGTGACTAGTCTCAGAGTGACTAAAAGAACGAAAAAGATAGGAAAAGTTTTCTAAAAAAAACACCACTTGAATTGACTTCAAATTTTTCTGATTTTAAACTTCGTTATCAGACGAGAACTGGCCTTTTTATCGTCCTTCATTTATTAAAAACAAAAAATTGTTGCATATTGTAGCCTGAAAAATAATTTTGAATTAAAATTTTTTAATAGAAAAGATCTAAATGTACACTAAAATTACACTAAATGTGAACAAAATCATGCAGATATCCCGTGCTCACACAAAACTTTAAACCTCGGTAACTCACCGAAAATTACGAAATTCAAAAAAACCTTTTTAATTTCGAATTCTACGCTGGACGAGCTTTTTAATGATATCACTAACATTTCTCTACGATGATTATATCGATCGGCCAAATGTGACTGAACAAAAAAACCCCTTTGAGTATATAGTTCCTCCCCCCACAAGTGAGATCGGAACAAAAATCCTAAGTAAGAGCATTTACTGCACCAAAAATTGAGAAAAACATATTTTTGATCTATGAGCAAAATCAACAATTCAAATCTAACTGAACTGAGTTCGTTGACGCTCCAAAACGCATTTTGAGATAATTATCTTAAAAACCTAAATGTGAAGCGTCTAAATTCCCGTTTCTTTCGTGGAAAATATACCCTAAATTTTGCTATAAAAAGCAAATTTTATTAATCTTTGTGCAAAAACAGTCAGAACAATTAGCATCCGAACTATAAATAAAAATTTTAAGTTTATCTTTCTACTGCTAAAGTTCATAAACCTCAATATTAATCACAAGCCACAACAAACTCCCCTAAGCAAATATTTTGAAGAGCTCTCCAAATTAACTAAAAAAACATTTAATGATGTGCATGTCAGCAACCTGAAATTGCAGACCAATTTTGCTAATGTCTGTTACAGGAAACGATTACTAATAATCAAGAAATTGTTCATTTAAAGGATACTTGATGAAAAAGTCAGTTACTTTTCAAATCTCATTACAGTTGATTGTCATACCTTAAAAGGACAGAATACAGAACAACTATCAGAAGTCCAGCAATATCTTATTGTTCAAACATTTGCTCAATTTTGTCAAAATCATTTTGTAGCCCTTAGAGGATAGTTTTGTGGAGTGGGTGTGATCGGGACGTTTTTTTTTGTTTGTTTTCCAATATGAGGGGGACGTTTTTTCTAAAAAACGTTATACTTATAAGAACAAATGTCAAAAAAAGAAAAAAAAACAAAGAGGATATTCTGATGGAAATCAAGTCCTCAAAGTACAAAAGATACTGAAAAAAAGCAACATTTTTTTCACAGTTTGGCTGCTATTTTAATCCTAGTGCCCATCTTTGGCTTTTATTTTTTGTAGTTCAATAGAATGTTGATTTAACAAAAGAAAAATTCAAAACATGGGAATTGAAAAGATAAACAAACAAAAAAATATCAAAAAAACAAACCAGAAAAACAATGTTTAGATTCTACTTTCTTTAAAATCTCCAAATATATCGTATACTCTTAGATGAAGTAAAATGAACAAATAGAATAACAGTAAACAAAGAGGTGACAAAACAGAAAAAAATAGTTTTTTGTCAATTCTTTATTATATTGCTTGCTAATAATTCCACCTGTGGTTTTTTAAATAACGCACTCTATTGGCCTTCAAATGGTTCTATTTGAATTAGTGTTCCCATTGAATGGAAGTTCGATAGCATTTCTTTTTATGTATAATATTAGAAAAAAAAACAGGGAAAGTTTTTTCCAATGAAGTCGACAAAACATTTTTCAAAATTGCTCAAAATTATTAGTCAAATTCAGTTCAACCTGTGTAATATTGTTTCATTATGGCTATACTAGCTATATTAATCTTATAGGGAAGTGGTAATACAAAGAACAGAAGAAAAACAATTTTTTTGCGAAAAAATCGAAGGAGAATAATATCTTTGCAAACAATGCAACCTTGTTCTCAAATTATGCTTGTTCAAGTATAAAACGTGCTTCCTCCTGTTGACTTGAAACTGATTGAGTCTTCAAAGTTCAGAACCCACCTCTGTGAGGTCAATAACATACACCAGACTTCACCATTTGAGTCCAAAGATGTGGACAAAATTTTCTATTCCAAAATTTGTTGATTTCTTACTTTAATTTTTTAATAGAATTTTTTTTGTAGGAACAAAGTTTTTCAGAATTAGACAATTTCGAAAAGCCTTTGGCAGTTTTTTTTCGACAAAACGATTGAACGGAAGGTTAGTTTAACAAATTGGTAAATATATTATTTCAAAGAAAAAAATTTATATGAGATAAAATCAGTCATTCGTTTTTTTGCTACTTCTAGCATCGATCGCTTTAAATTTATTTCGCAAATTATTGTCTGTATTTTCAAAAAAATTATTTTTGGTACTGATTTCTTGTGCGAAATTTCAAACGAGGAGTTGCTTTATGTTACAGAATAAATGAAAAAGCGTGATCAATTTTCTATTTGAATGATATCAAAATGAGCGTTGTATTTTTTTTTTCAGTTTTCATATTAAAAAAAGTTGTAATGAAGGATAAAGGTATCATGCCCAAAATTGCTTCAAATTGAGTTTTGCCAAACTGGTAGTCAAAAGAGCTTTTCCTATCGTAACAAGGAAAAATTTTGACAAACTTGAGACTTATGTTGGAACATTCTGGACGGTATCAAATTTGGCTGGGCTGCTACAGATCACACAATACGGGATCTCTTTATGTATGCCAGTCAAACTTGACAAAAGATATAACAAATCGAAGGCAAAGATATATGCCTAAGACCTGTCTGTGCTATAAGTCTCAATTTAAAGTAGTTGGGGGGCTGAAAAGTTCAATTAATTAAATAGATAGTTTAAATGAACAAGCTTACACTGAGTAGTATTAAACCGGGTTGAGCTGTTACTCGATTGTGTTGTTGTTAAATGATTGTGTCGTTGAAAACTTCTTCCAGTTGATTTCTCACAAGTATGTTCTGTTGGAAAATTTGCTAAGTTGGAAATCTTTACTAAAATTTCTGTTTAAATTTAGGAATTTATTTTGCAAGAAAAATGAAGCAGTTGTCTGCTGCTCGTCGCTGGCTCTGTTATTTGTCTCTCTAATTTTATTCCGTCCCACTTCGCTGAGAGAAACAATTAATTCCTCTCAGCTCCGTTTGGGCCTATAGGGAGCGAATCACAAACTCACGTTCATAGTGAGGTGCTTCTTAATTTTCCTATTGGCCGAGAAGGCAAGAGAATTAACTCTTTTTTATCTCACGGAAAAATTATTGAAACTCCAAAAAATAATAAAAATCTAAAAAGCTGAGAGCATCAATTATTGATTTCGTAGGCGCCTGTTTTCTGCTTTTCCCCTCTTCTAAAACCGCAACAATTATGGTTTTCTTGGGGGCTTTTTATGAGACTCTATTGTCTTTTCCCCTGAAGCAATCTGCTTCATCTTTATTGAACTTGGGGGGAAAGATCTGCATTGCAACTGTCAAAAGCAGAAGTAATTTAAATCAAAAGAAACTGTGGTTTTACAGGCCGCCTACGTTCAACAATGTACATTTTCTATCCTGGATATAAGCGAGGAGATCCAGGCCTAAAGTTGTGTTATTTAAATAAGTCGAACTGAGTTGTTTAAGTACTTGTGTACTGGTAGTCTTAATAAGCGTTAGTTTGTTTAGCGCGCGGCGAAAGAATGGTTAATTAGCGCCTAAATACGTTCGCTCTAATGCGGGATTAATTATCCGCTCATTTGTAACGGCTCTCGTAATACTACAACGGTTGGGGAGGGAAGACAGAATCTCTATGTTTTGTATCTTTAGCACGGTTTGGGAAAAGGAATCATTCCCGGCGTGTGACCTCGTTAGGGCATCAGGAATTCGTGCTGCTTCATCTAGCTCTAAAGGTTCGTCTTGATCTTCAAATGGTTCAATTTCCTCTTGGGTAGTAGATTGGTGTAAAAAGTAAATGGAAGTTTTCTGCCTGGGTTTTGGGTAATTTGAAATCCGAATGCCCACTGTATTCGGGTTTTGTGGTGATGAAAACGAAGCATGAGTATTGTCTATTGTTAGACGTTTGTGCCGTTTGTCAATATATTGTCGCGATTTATCCATAATAACATAACAAAACAAAAGATTTCAAATTATTGTATGCCTTTGCTAAAAAAAACGCGTTAAAATGGCCAAAACAGATATTTTATCAAAAAACAATAAATTTTTAGGATAGCGCTATTAACTATATCCAATATCCGTAATTTAGGAAACAAAGTTTATTTTGAAGTTTTGAATGTAAAGATAGAATTCACTGCAAATTTGTCTAGTTGTAGCTTAACCGGGGAAATTTTATAACATACGGCGGTAAAAATTGACAATAAAAGCGGATATTAAAACAGCTCGAAACTCGTAACTGATAGCACCGCTTTGATTTTTACACTTTTTAGGGTGCAATTATAACAACAATCAAACTAAATACAAACAAATGGCATACAGAATTAACTCTTACCACGAAACATGAAAATCAGTCACAAATTTTGATGTTATAGCAACTTTTAGCGTTCATTTTTCAGTACCTTAGGGAGCGCTATGTTGAAAATAATGATATTTAAATTCAAAGCCGTTTGTTTGTCTTAATTTCAAATTTATTCCAAAATTCCAAATCTCACGAGACATGGAAAAATGATGTCAAAAAGTGTGTTTATCTACGATTTAACCACCCTTTTCACGCCTCAAGTTCTGCTCTAAGTGTGAAAATACAAACCCCGTATAATGAAAGGTGCAAAAATCAAGCCTGATGAGGAAAATGGTGATTAGATTAACAAAATATAGGGATTGTTTCCAGGTAAATAAAGATAGATAGCCTTGGTTTGGTATAAACACGCCTTCAGTTATTTAAAAACCAACGCAACTTTTTAATTTTGGTCAGCTCACGGCGAAATATAATCTAACGGAAAATGTGTTTTGTAGAACTTAACGAAGTAAGAGGCGCTAAATTAGGAAAAAGCAGAATAAAAACAAATAAAAAGCAGGTTAGCGAACTACGTGTGTTGATAAAATGTGCACGTTTTATGGTAGTAAACACAAAAGTGACCTTAATTATTTTTTGGGAAAAATTTAATTGATGTAACACGATGGAAAAACGAAGGAAATGGATTTGATCATTTTTTGTTTAAAAATCGCTTTTGATTTCCTTTCTTAGGTTTGAAAACGTTCGCGTAAGCAGAAATGTTTTTAGGCTATGTGGTCACATATTTAGAGCTGTACTCAAAATGCTATATGCGTGTGTCCGAATACGGCAAGAAACGTCTAATTAGCCTACCTGAAAACGGAAGGCCTTTTAGCCGAAGAGGTCACAAATTAAGCAGAAGATTTGTTTTGCTATAATAAAAACAAGATTTTATTTAAAAAAATTCTGTGTTAAATTTTGTGTGATATCTCACATTTATGTAGTTGCATAATTTGAAAGATAGCGGTAGGCGAATTGTGAACTCAACTTATTGCCAAACCTCTGCTTGAATAACTTCATGAATTTGGAAAAATTTACAATAACTGTGCGAAAAAAATAACGAAAATTTGGATTTATTCTCCGCAATGATGACACATGAGAACGTAATTCTAAATTTTCAGTTATTTCGCTCGCCAAGGTCCAATTTTTTCCCTCGTAAGTTAGGAAACTGTTCAAAGTTAGCCCGAATTAACAAGCTTGGGCGAAACGAATGGCTGGAAAATTGATGGGGCTGCTTTGAATGACATCGGATAAAAGCCGCGGAGCAGTAGTTAATTTTCCTCCTTAATTGACATTCAGAGGTGCTTTTGGCTGTCATTTGCATATTGGAAAGCCCGGGTTGGCGGTTAATCAGCCAGAACCAATAAGCCATACATATTCAACCAATGCCATGAACCCCTGCCTCCATCAGTTCAGAGCGGTAGTCTATATGACGTCGGTTTATCTCTATATAGTTCATTATCTCACCATTGCGAATTCCTTTATCTTTCATGTATGGCTCATATACGCCAGAGCTAAAATGTGGCCAAAGAGGGAAAAGATGAGAATCTGGACAATTTTCAACCCCTTGATCTTGAAATTGGGAATTTGCTTCAAATTTTAATGGAGCTTTTTGATGTTGCGGTTCAATTTAAAGTCTTTTGAGATGTTGATTGAATCTAGTTTTTCTTTATTCGTTTAACAGTGTCATACATGCAATTTGTTATCTCCGCTAAAATGGAGCAAACAAACGATCTAAAAATAGTTAGAACTGTAAACTTGTAATGGCTGCATTCCTATCAATGACAAAGAAATTTTTTTGCCGCCTAGTTCATTATTAGCGGCTTACGAGCTGTCGGGCTACAAATTCGCTTGTGTACTTACTTTATATCCGCTATACTATAGATAACCGTTGCTTATAACGTTATTTTATTAGACAAAATTAAAAATCGTTCAGCTTTGCTGAACAAAAAATTCGTTTGCTGGAACTACACAAAAAATTCCACTCAAAAAATCAAATAATTTTTCGAGTTTTGTTTGATAACTCAAACAGAAAATCAAATTGGGGCATTTCAAAACCGCAAAATCGTATCCATTTAAGATGCTCATTGTATATAAAGATAAACCAATCTAAGAGGGATCATTCAGTTGCAGAGAAATTAAAATAGAATGAATAGAGGCAAATTTGTCATTTGACATAAGCGAACTTGAATCATTGGTAAAAACAGAGGTCTCTCGTTAGGCACCGGGGCCGGAGTCATAGAGACGACGTAAGATCTAAATTTTGTGTTCATAAAACTCATATATGTGAACTTAATTCTATCTTACACCAACTAATGTGAGCAACGATTTGATAATAAATCGGTCGTCTGGTCAAACAAGAGAAATTTTTTGACATCACCCTGATATTCAGATATCAGACACCCTTTGATTTCGTTGGTTACAAGTGACTTAAACTACCAACACTAAATCGAAGGTCAAATAAATTACAAGTTTCACATTACCAGGATGCAGTATTTTACTGCTCAAGTGAGATTGCGACAATCCGCAGTTTATTTCAGAAGAACGATCAAAGTTTTAAAGTTTTCGCTTTTCTCCTGTTGCGGTTTCCGTTCTATCTAGAGTGTGCTAGTTCAATTGTGTGTGTCAGTTCTCAACCGTGGATTGCTGAACCTGATTAGGCCAACATAACTTCGAAACGTCACGTTTTCCATTCAAAGAGAATATCCATAGTATTGCAAATTCACTTCAGGATGACCTGGATGAAGAATTGACACAGTAAACTAAGTTCAGATATAGCGTATTCCTTCTTCTTACATTTAGAAACGAAATATGTCGACACATACTGACTCAACTTTTCTATGAATGCGTCTCCAATATTGCTCCTCTAATATTTAAAAACTTTGATATTTGTTTTGTTAAGCAATTTTGTTTTTTATAAGAAATATATTTATAAGAAATTTTGTTATTTATTGCCTTCGCAGAGCTAAAGTTTCTAAGTGAGTTAAAATCTACTCGAGTTTTTGTCCACATCCTCGAAATAACAAAAACTTATTTTAAAAAGTTTATTAGCTGCTTTTGATAGACTGGAACAAATTGGAAAGACGGTCAGTTTATCAAAGCAATACAAATTTAGAAAACAAAAATGCAAAACATAAATAAATGTTAATTAAGGTTGTTATTTAGCTTTTTCTAACTTCTCATTACTTGATTATATGCCCCTTGCGAAACTCAAGCCACAATGATTGAGACATTTCTCAGAATCTTTACATGAAAATGATTTGGTAATAGTACAATGACAAAAAAAAACAAAAAAAAACAGAAACATCAAAAAAACAAAAAGGGCTGTTTGAATTCACATAAGGGGCTGCTTCCAGCGTATGTTTTCTCTTATCCGAACCCATTACGAGATTCGGACAGCAGTTAGAAATATATAAAACGAAAACCCGAAAACTTAATCAGAGTATCTAATTTTGACAAGTCTACACACTGAGACGAAAATAAATAATTGAAATAAAATGTCTAGAAAATCAAATAAAGACAGAGTTTAAACAAGCATAAATCAAAGGGTTGACAGATCAATTTAACTACATATTGAAAAGATTTGCCAAAATATAACGTGCCACAAAAAGCCAGCGGCTACTGGTTTGATTTGCAAGAGAAAGAGAAAAGTTATGTTTAGAGGGTTAAAATTAGGTGCACATGAGTTCAGCGAAAACCTGCAAAAACAGAATTTATGACAAAATGCGGAAAAATGTTGTGAACTTAAAACAAAAACAAGGAGGCTCAGTAGTGTTCGTTCGTGCTCAAGTCGCTCATCCACATTTTCCGCTTAAACGTCTACCAAATGAAGAAGGGAACAAAACAAGACAAAAAAGAAAAAAAGCGGCTGAATTAAAAATTACGCCAGTAATTTTTGAGAACAATTGGTTCCAAAAAAGTAAAAACCATTAAGTATGAAATGAAATCATTAAATATGTTTGAAACACGACCATTTATAACTCAATTAGATAAGACAAAGGGACCTCTCATTACTATGAGTTTTTTCACACAACTACAAAAAAAATAGAGAAAAACAGAAACTAGATAAGACAAAGGGACCTCTCATTACTATGATTTTTTTCACACAACTACAAAAAAAATAGAGAAAAACAGAAACTCAAAAAAAAATTGCAAGAAATTATTGTTGAAGCCGTTATGACCAAAAATTGTCCCATTTTAAATAGGAAATGTTTGTTTGCACGTTTTGTGAACGCCAATAAAGTGATATGGGGCCACTCTTTAACGAGACCCTCAAAAAAAGAAAGATTAAGTATAAATAACGTTTGTATTTTTCCAAAACAATTAATTTCAACGTCATTTAAACAATCGGCAAAAGTAAAAATTAAAAAAAACTTTCCTTTATTGCTCCAAAAGACACCCTTGAGAGCTGTCATTAATCAGAAAATTGTGTAGGTGAAGAAAGAAAACGTCAATAACAAAATAGCTTAAAAAAATTTAGATATACTCAACTTCGCAGATTTTTGATGCCAACAGCGTTATGTGTGACCTGTAATTGGCGAGAATTGGCTACTAACGAAAATAGACAAAAAAACCGAAGACAAAAAAAAGAAATACTTAAGTTTTTTTGAAACAAAATTTTTTCAAAGTCATGAAAATCATCTGTTATCAAATCAAATGAGTAATTGAGGTGGAATCATGCAGCCGACTGAAGCAATTCGTGAATAAGATTATGCCATGTGTTAGCAAACAGAACATGAAACGCAGACAAAAATCGAAAAATGAAAAAAAAATTGTTGGCAAAAAAATGAGGTCGAAGACATTAAAAACAGAAATTTACTTTAAAATTTGACGTTTTTCAAATGCACCTTCTTTCTATGCCAAAAAAGGGATATATGAGTGGTTGATAATATGACGGGGTAACAAAAGACAAAAATATAACAAGAGAAGCAAAGGAAAAAATCTTTTTATAAAAAAAACTATTTTAAAAGTCATGAAAACTTATAAGCTGTAAATTGAAATTTTTAAAAACGTTTGTTGTTTTCGCCAAGGAATTTATTGAAATCTTCCACTAAACAGAATTTGTCACACGTTTAAAAAAAGAGCTTCAAACACATGCAAAAAATACAAAAAAACTGATTTTTGCAATGAAAAACCGTTGTTGAAGCTATTAAAACCATAACGTGCCACAAAGTAGCCAGCGGCTACTGGTTTGATTTGCAAGAGAAAGAGAAAAGTTAATGTTTAGAGGGTTAAAATTCGGTGCACATGAGTTCAGCGAAAACATGCAAAAACAGAATTTATGACAAAATGCGGAAAAATGTTGTTAACTTAAAACAAAAACAAGCGGGCTCAGTAGTGTTCGTTTGTGCCCAACCCGCTCATCCACATTTTCGGCTTAAGCGTCTACCAAATGAGGAAGGGAACAAAACAAGACAACATAGAAAAAAAGCGGCTGATTTAAAAATTACGCCAGTAACTTTTGAGAAAAAAGTAAAAACCTTTAAGTATGAAATGAAATCATTAAATATGTTTGAAACACGACCATATATAACTCAATTAGATAAGACAAAGGGACCTCTCATTCCTATGATTTTTTTCACACAACTACAAAAAAACAAATAGAGAAAAACAGAAACTCAAAAAAAACTGCAAGAAATTATTGTCGAAGCCGTTATGAACAAAAATTGTCCCATTTTAAATAGGAAATGATTGTTTGCGCGTTTTGTGAACGCCAATAAAGTGATATGGGGCCACTCTTTAACGAGACCCTCAAAAAAAGAAAGATAAAGTATAAATAACGTTTGTATTTTTCCGAAACAATTATTTTCAACGTCATTTAAACAATCGGCAAAAGTAAAAATTAAAAAAAAATTCCTTTTTTGCTCCAAAAGACACCCTTGAGAGCTGTCATTAATCAGAAAATTGTGTAGGCGAAGAAAGAAAACGTCAATAACAAAATAGCTTAAAAAATTTAGATATACTCAACTTCGCAGATTTTTGATGCCAACAGTGTTATGTGTGACCTGTAATTGGCGAGAATTGGCTACTAACGAAAATAGACAAAAGAGAACCGAAGACACAAATAAGAAATAATTAAGTTTTTTTGAAACAAAATTTTTTTCAAAGTCATGAAAATCATCTGCTATCAACTCAAATGGGTAATTGAGATGGAATAATGCAGCCGACTGAAGCCTTTCATGAATCAGATTATGCCATGTGTTAGCAAAAAGAACATGAAACGCAGACAAAAATCGAAAAATGAAAAAATTTGTCGGCAAAAAAAAACGAGGTCGAAGACATTAAAAACAGAAATTTACTTCCAAAATTGACGTTTTTCAAATGCACCTTCTTTCAATGCCAAAAAGGGATATATGAGTGGTTGATAATATGACGGGGTAACAAAAGACAAAAATAAAACAAGAGAAGCAAAGGAAAAAATATTTTTATGAAAAAACTATTTTAAAAGTCATGAAAACTTATAAGCTGTCAGTTGAAATTTTTAAAAACGTTTGTTATTTCCGCCAAAGAAGTTATTGAAATCTTCCACTAAACAGAATTTGTCACACGTTTAAAGAAAGAGCTTCAAACACATGCAAAAATTTAAAACAATTGGTTTTTGTAAAGAAAAACCGTTGTTGAAGCTATTAAAACCATGATCAATTCAGTAAAAAAATAGATATCTCCAAATGCAGCTCCGTTTGACGCAAAAAAATAGTTTATGCCCGGTGAATATTGAGACTAGGTAACAAATACAGAAAAAGAACAAAAAAATTCTTCTTACAATTCTTGAAAAAAATAAATAATTAAACTCATGAAAACCATCAGCTAACAACAAAAATCAGTAAATAGGTGCATGTGTCCCTCAATAATTAGGCGCTGAATTTTGTTCAGGAATTATCATCGGGCTACAAAATAGGCAATTAAGGACAATATAAAAAAACCATTCAATTCTTCTTGAAAAGCTGTGCCGATGCTTCTTTTTTGCGTAGTTTTTTAACCTCAATAAATTTCTAATTAAACTATCAACAATTTGATGATGTCGCAAAACTGGAAGAAAAGAATCTAAAAAACAGGAAAACGTCCAATAATCAAAAATTTATGCGAAATTAGTAGAATCGAAGCCAGAAAACAATTTATTGAAGCGTAAAGCTAAAATAGACATTAAAACTAAATAAATAGAAGATGCATTCTCTTTGAGCTGAAATTCAGCAACAAATTGACAAAAGGGGAAAAATAGTGGCAAAGCTTTATATCTCTTGTTAATACAACAAATGAATTTAAAAGTCAAAACAAAAATAAAAGCAATCGACTAAAAAGTAAAAACATTACCTGGCAAATTTGAAGCCAATTGAACTCATCAATAACGAACCTTGATGTAAATTCTGTTATGTACTGAAAATAAAAACAGCAAAAGCACTTTGTTATTTTAGAATTCAACAATCAAACCGAAACTTACACTGCTATGACTGTTGGTTCATTAGGAACATGCAATGAAAATCCATATTTTACTCTGGGGGGGCTTTTCAAACATAACTGACTTGCGTCGGGTGAATTGCTCTGAAACAACTGGCGAGCGGCTGACTTCGTCAGTAGCTAGCCACGGATTAGTGAGACTAGCTTAGGCTTGATTTGACTGTGCAATTTTCTAGCCTTGTTAGTAAATGAATCAACTAAAAAACTAAAAAAAAAATACAGAAAAGGCAGTGGTAAGGTTCACAACCAAAATTTGCCTCTGAAGTTATTTCAAGTAACCCATCTGCAAGAATTGAAAGTCTTCGTTGGCAAGCAAGGAACGTTGAACTCAAAAAAGGACAAAAATATACAAACATTTTGAAAACAAACGCAAAATTTAACAAAATCTTGCTACAATTCAAGATATTAAAACCTTCAAAACCATTTCATTGTCTCAGGAGACTATCCAGTACCCCTATTTTAAGTTTCAATATTTCAAATAGTTTCACTGCCTCATAAAGATCCATAAACTTCGAACTTGATAAAATATTTTTGGGAAATATGAAATCCTAAAATACTTGAAAAAAAATGCAGGTTGCATTCAAAACCGCGAACATTTGTGATTATAAAAGTTGAAAACTATTCAATGGCCAAATAACATTTTCCAGTAAGATATTTTCAATCCCTAACGGAGATTTTCTGTTATGCTGAAAAACCTGAATAACAACAACAAAAGTCAAAAAATGGAAAAGAAAATTTTAAAAACAGACTTTCGTAAGGCACTGGTGCCAGAGCCATAGAGACGACGTAATATCTAAAATTTGTGTTCGGAAAACTGAAATTTGTGACTTTTAATTATATCTTACACCATCTCTTGCAAGCAACGATTTGATATTAAATTGGTCGTCTGGTCAAATTATCAATACTAAATTGAAGGTAAAATAAATTACAAGTTCTACGTTACCAGGACACAGTATTTTATTGCTCAAGTGAGATTGCAACAATCCTCAATTTGTGTCAATTCAACAATCATAATTTTGAAATTTCCTCTTCTGTTCTGTTGCGGTTTCAATTCTAACTAGAGTCTGCTAGTTCAATTGTGTGTGTCAGTTCTCAACCGTGGATTGGCTGAACCTAATTAGGTCAACATAACTTCAAATGTCACTGTTTCCATTCAAGGTATTGCATAAAGAGACGAAAAAAATCATTGAAATAAAATACATACACAAATCAACGGATTGACAGATATATTTAACTATTCATTTAATCAGGTTTTTGCAAAACTATAACGCGCCACAAAGTAGCCAGCGGCTAGTTGTTTGATTTGCAAGAGAAAGAGAAAAGTTTAGGTTTAGATGGTTAAAATCAAATGCACATGAGTTCAGCGAAAACATGCAAAAACAAAAATTATGACACGATGAGGAAAAAAGTTCTGAACCAAATACAAAAATAAGGAGGATCAGTAGTGTTCGTTTGTGCCAACCCCGTTCAACCACCTTTTTTGCTTAAACGTCTAAAAAATGAGGAAGGGAACAAAAGACAAACAAAGAACAAAAGCGGCCGGCTTAAAAATTACGCTCATAATTTTTGAGAACTATAATTGGTTCCAAAAATTAAAAACCATTAGAAATGAAATGAAATCATTAAATACATGTGAAATACGAGCATTTATAACTCAATTAAATAAGGCAATGGGACCTGTTATGATTTCTTTCAAACGACTACAAAAAGCAAATAGAAAAAAAACAAAAACTCAAAAAAGAAAATTCGTGAGAAAACGGTATCGAAGCCGTTATGACCAAAATCTTTCCCATTTTGAATAAGAATTGTTTGGTTGCTCGTTTGTAAATGCCAATAAAACGATATGTGCCCACTCATTAACGAGACTCACAAAAGAAAAAAAGAGTAGTTTCAAAATAATTTTTGTATTTTTCGAAAACAAATATCTTCAAAGAAATTTAAACAATCGGCAATAGTTAAAAACTACTAAACATTTTTATTTATTTCTCCAAAAGACGCCCCTGAGAACTGTCATCAATCCGAAAATGGTGTAGGTGACGAAGAAAACGTCAAAAACAGACAAAAGTTTAAAAATAAGAGTACAAAAACCAGTGTCATACGCGTTATAAACATAATCAAATAGCTGAAAACTTTAGATATGTTCAGTTTCGCAGATTTTTGATGCAAACAATGTTATGTGTGACCTGTGATTAACGAGTATTGGTAACTAGCGAAAATAGACAAGAAAGAACCCGAGACGTAAAGTAGAAAAATACTTGAGCTTTTTAAAACAAAATATTTCAAGGTCATGAAAATCATCAGCTATCAAATCAAATGATTAATTGAGATCAAATCATGCTTCCGACCTGCCATTCGTATAGAAAAATAACATAAAACGCAGAGAAAAATCGAAAAACGAAAAAAGATTGGCAAAAAACGACCATTAAAACCAGGAAAATCTTTAAAAAAGTGACGTTCTTCAATTGCACCTTCCTTCAATGCCAAAAGAGTGATATCTGACTATTTAATAATATGATGGGGTAACAAAAAAACTAGTATAAAACAAAAGATGCATAGGAAAAAAATTATTTTTTATAAAAAAAATAATTTTAAAAGTCATGAGGTTTTCATTTTTCAGAAAAAAAGACTGCCATTTTTTACAATTCGCAATTTTTTAATTTAGAATTCAACGTGCAGACCAAAATTTACCCTGCTATTATTTTTCGCTCATTAGAAACATGCAATACAAATCCATATTTTATTGCGGTTGGGCTTTTTAAACATAAACGACTTGCGTCGGATGAATTGCTCTGAAACAACCGGCGAGCGGTTGACTTCGTCAGTATCTAGCCACGGATTAGTGAGGCTAGATTTAGCTCGGTTTGACTCTGCAACTTTCTTGCCTTGTTAGTAAACAAATCAATTAAAAAACCAAAAAAACAAAAAACGCAGTGAAAAAGTTTACAACTAATATTTGTCTCTGGAGTTTTTTCAAGTAACCTATCTGCAGGACTTGAAAATCTTCGTTTGCAAGCAAGGACCGCTAAACTCAGAAAATGACAAAAATATACAAACAATTTGAAAAGAATCGCAAATTTTAACTAAAATTTTAACTCAAGATTTTAAAACCTTGAAAACCATTTTGTTGTCTCAGCAGACTATCCAGTTTCCCTATTTCAAGCTTTAAAGAGTTTCACTGCCTCATAAAAATCCAAAAACTTGAAACATGATAATATCTTTAGAAAAATATGAAATTTGAATTTTATCCAAAAATTTTTAAAGCTGAGTCAATGAAATACTGATAATCATTCCTTTAACTCTTGAAACTATGCGCCAGCTTATCATCAAAACTTTGAGGAGTTCCTTAGGTCCCCGGGAAATTGATAAAAATTTCAAAAGGATTATAAAAACTTGAAAAATTGCAAATATTTTTTTTTCTAAAATTGCTGATATTAAAATCTTGAAAAACTATCAATTGCATCTGGAAGCTACGCAGTAACCTATTATCAAACCCTGGAGGAGATTATGTGGCTCCTGAGGCTGGAGAAACTTAAAAAGTTCTCAAAAATACTTGAAAAAATTTGCAAGTTGCATAAAAAACTGCAAAGATTTGCAATAAAAAAGTTGAAAACTAATCAATGGCCAAAAAATGTTTTCCAGTAGGGTATTATCAAACCCTGACCGAGATTTTCTGTTAAAAACTGAATAACAACAATAATTGTCAAAAAATTGAAAGAAATGTTGTAAAAAATGGTAAACCTTGAAATTTTGAAAAACATTCCATTACATTTAGAAACTATACAGGAACCTATTCTCAAACCCTAGGGGAGGTTCCTCGGCTCTTGAGGCTGAAAAAACATAAAAAACCAACAAAATTGCGTGTTTTTAGCGATTGGTTGTTCGTCAGTAGCCACAGGGCGGAAGGGGTGCACGAAGGGGTTGATGGGGAGGGAGGGAGGGGGGAACAGTGGGGGCAACAGGGCGGGGGGGGCAAAATTGAGTGCGGGCAACGGCGCGGTGGGGGCAATAGTGCGGTCGGGGGGTCAACAATGGGAGTGTATTCAACCTCTAAGAACCGCCCTTCAAACCATAAGAATAAGTCTCCAAAACAGTTTGAGCTGAAACAGAGCTGAAAGGCTCTAAGAGCACCTAATGCCCGCTGGGCGCTACCTGTTTATCCCATTTTTGAGGACGAAAAGTCAAAAGCCTCGGAAGAAAAATTGGTCGAGCGAAAAATCGCATAAAAAAGACCCACAGGACTAATATAATTGCTAAGAATATCGTTTGGGAGTAATTAATGATACCACTCGCAGCTCTCTGATGAATATATGGATCGGCCAAAACTGACTGAACAAAAAACCCCATTTGAGTATATAGTTCCTCCACCCACTTGCCTTCAACAAAATTGAGTGAATCTTGATTCTTGATTTTTAAGTTAACTTCTCAATATCGTTTTGTTGAACTGACGTCCTATAATAATCTGCCAACCTAAATTTGAGAAAAATTTTGAGAAAATTTACACCGAAGTTTCCGAAGTTGTTTTTTGAACAAAAAAGACTTTTAGTGACTTTCAAACTTTTAAGACTTCTAAAAGACTTTCAAAAATTTTTAATGTTTTTTGTATTAGCTTTTTTTTAGCTAAGATCGATCATTAATTAATTACATTTTATTTTATTCACACTTTTGGTTTTAGATAGTTGTGTTTTCAAGACCTACACAACGTTTTTCTTATTAGTCGCCAACTGAAGATTATTGTGAGATTATGTGGAGATTATGTGAGTTTGATTAGGTAAGAGACTGGTTCCATCAGTCTTAAGTGTTCCAAACGTAAGAAAAGGTTATATCAGGGGATTATATTTTGCAAAGTTTGATGTCATAACATGTAAGGCTGATGCGAGTGTTAAATCCATCCATCTTCGTAAATCATAGTTTTAAAATATTTTAAAACTATAGTGACCCGTGTTGAGAATTTCTTCGGATTTAAACATAAGAAATCGTCGGTTTTCGTCGCTTTTACTTCGCCAAAACCGATCAAAGCCCTTACGTTTTTTTCGTCGGTTTGATCGGTTTTCGTCGGTATTTTAACGTAAGAATCGTCGTTTTTCGACGTTTGCTCCATTAATAAATTTGAAATACTACTCAACGTTATTTCTTGATGAAAAAAGTGTTGTATAATTAGCAATCAGGAAACTAACAAGGCGGCTCGTTAATGTGGGTTCGCACATTATGTTCCGACCCGAGCTCATCTACATTTTTGACTTAATTGTCAACCAAATGAAGAAATAACAAAACTAGATGTTTGAGTTCAAAACAATCATTACACACCCTATCTACTAATTGAAATACATAATGCCATGCGTTATTACAGCGCCAATGAGATCTGAGCTTATAAAGACAACGAGACAAAAAAAACAACCAAAAAAAATTAGCGCCAAAAACAAAAAATTAACGGCAAAAACTGAATATCAAAATTTAAAAGCACATAGTAACAACGTCAAAATGCAGTCAGATAAAACCTTAACTACTCAAATTTGACTTTTCCTAACTATACAGCGGATGTAAAGTTTCTTAATGAGACTGTGTTACAAGTCAACAAAGAGAACGATCAATGAGGCGAAATTCAAAAATTAATCAACATTTCTTAAAACAAGAAATTTCAGAAGTCTTAAAAATCATTAGCTTTTAACTAAATGTCCTTAAATAAATTACTGAACAGTTTTACACAACCAAAAGGCCTTGTCTTTGAGAAGACGAAGCCTTAGAAACGAACTGAAGAAAAACTTTAAAAATTAGAAACGATTTGCTCAAAGACAAACTATTGCTACCATTAAAGTCATTAGCTATTATCTGAATATTATGTCTTTTTAATTCAACTCTTATTTCTACCAATTCAATTTCTACAAATTCTTTAGGAATCATACGCAGAGATTAAATGAATTTTTTGGGCCACATTTCTAAACCATTGGGAGCTGTTACTACACGAATGTTCTGAAAGAAGAAAAGAAACGCAAAAAATGACCACTAAAAAAATGTTTTAAAAAACCCATATTGTCCAGCAAACAAAGCATCGGTGAAAATCCATAGACATGTTATTTTTTGGAATACAAGAAATTGGATGTGACCTCTCATTGACGAAAATAAGTTACAATTTGACAAAAAGAACAACAAAGACTGAAAGGTTTGAAAAATGTTTGAAAATGAATATCATAAACATTAAGACTAAAGGCTATAAACTGACTAACTGATTCAGGTAACATCATTAATTCAACATTCAATTACAAGCTCAAGTGACTTGTCAGCAATTTACGGCTACCTAAAGCAGCTACCTACAAAAAGAGGCAAAAACTGCAATTTCAAGAAAAAAATTCAGCGAGAAAAGTGTCGAAGGCATTGAATAATGAATTTTTCACAAAAAACTTTTCCATGTTCAATTAGTTTTTAACAGCAATGGGATTCGTCTTTTTTATCAAAATATTTTTAAAAAACCAAATATGAACAAATACATTAGAACCACGAAATTATTGGGAAAACTCGTAGTATCAACGCCATTAATTTCATTAGTCTTCAACGAAATCCACTAAATACGCTAAATTATACCTCCACGGGACAACAGGTTTGTTTGTCATTTATATACTGTCAATAGGGCCATACAACAGGTTTTTGACGATGAAAACAACAACAAAGACAGGCAATAACCAAAAATTCAGTAGAAAAGTGCCAGAAGAAAGTGTCGAAGCAATTTAAATCAAAAGTTCGTCTCTGAAAACTTTATATATGATCCGATGAACGTCTTTCATAAACCAATGCGAAGTATCAGTATTAGAGTAATGTGATAAGATTTCAAAAGGATCCAAAAGTAAGAAAAAGTACCCGAAAGTTTAAAAAAATTAATGAAAATTAAAGGCATTGAAGTTTTAAAACCAATAGGTAGAGGATGAAAGCGCTAACCAGATTAATTTTGGCTGCACTAGAAACAAAGAAGGATCTTGTTAGTACTAAGACTGACTAACAGTCCTCGAAAAAATTTGATAATCGGTTAATGATAAAAAAAAATTTGAAAAGATTTTTTTTAAATTCTTAACAGCCATTAAACTCAAAAACTTTTAACGGAGGTCAAAAAACTACGCTGAGAAATAACAAGATGGCAGGCAGAAGATATTTGTCGTGGGTAGATGATCAATAAGAGATCACAATAAGTCTTAAGACTATGAAAACAACAACAAAAACAGGCGAAAACAAAAATTCAGTAGAAAAGTGCGAGAAGAAAATTTTGAAGCCAATTAAACCATTAACTTTTCTCTGAAAACTTTATCTGCGATCAATTAAATGTCTTTTCCGAGCCAATGGGATTAGAATAATGTTTGGATAAGTTAAATAATATTTGGATACGGTGATACGAGTTCAAAAGTAACCAATAAAAGGAAAATATCCATTTTTTTGTAAAATTTTGAATTCTTGTGTCATTGAAGTCATATAATCAATAGTTAGAAGATAAAACCACCAACCAAATTTGTTTTAGTTTCAGTAGAAAGCAAATAGGTTCTATCAGTAATGAGACTGATTAACAGTTCACAAAATTTTTAAGATTGTTTAAGGTTCAAAAAAATTTTCGAAAAATTATTTTTATATTCTTAAGAGCCATTAAATTCAATAAATTTCAGCGGAAGACAATAAACACGCTCAAATATGGTTCAATAGGAGTATGGGAATGTTTATCATGCATAGGTTATTAATAAGACATCGCAACAAGTCTTATGACTATGAAAACAACAACAAAAACAGGCGAAAACCAAAACGCAATAGAAATTTGCGAGAAGAGAAGATCGAAGCCATTTGAAACCAGAAGTTTTTTTCTGAAAAATTTATCTGTGATCCAAAGAACGTCTTCTTTAAGCCAAGATGAGAAGTCAATTTTAGGATAATGTGATAAGATTTCAAAAGTAACCAATAATACGGAAATATCCAAAAAAAAATTTTAAAGCTTTTTGAAATCTTTTGTCATTGAAGTCATATGACTAAAGGTTAGAAGAAAAAACCGCAATCTAGATCAAATGTACATTAGGACGGAAGAGGATGCTGTCATCACAGACACTGACTTAGTGTTCACGATAATAAGTTTATGATCGGTTAACGTTCAAAAAAATTTTCGAAAAATTAATTTTCAAGATTTAACAGCCATTTCTGTCCAATCAAAGCACTAGATATGCTCACTTAAATCTCTTTACGGAACATATTGCACTGTTAGTCAATGAGCCTTTGCCATAAGACTCCAAAAAATAGTAAAACATCAAAAATGAACTCAAAATTTTATTTAAATTTTTGAAAACTCAGAGTCGAATTAATAAAAAAAAACATGAGCAATTCCTTGAAAACGATTTCTCTTGTTCTCTGAAAACTTTATCTATGATCCATTGGAATTCTGCTCTAAGTCCATGAGAACTATCAATATTGGGATAATGCGAAAAGATTTCGAAAAAAAACCAAAATTTCAAAAAAAAACTGAATTTTTTTGAAATTATGAAAACTCGTGCCATCGAAGTCATATTACCAATAGTTAGCATATAAAAACGCTTACCAGATTACGTTTGGTTCCAATTTAAGGATGGGGTAACTGTTATTACTGAGACTGACTTCCTGTTCATGAAAAGAAATAAGTTTAAACTTTCTGAAGTCTTAACAGCCATTAGCTGTTCACTCAAAGCACTATACAGGTTTTACCTAATGCAGATTAGGAAGCCGATTGGTCTTTTAAGTAGCGAATCTATACCATAGGACTTCCATATTTAGTGATATTCCAAAAAGTAACTCAAAATTTTATTAAAAATTTTGAAAACTCAGAGTCGGAGACAAAAAACATGAAAGACTCATTCAAAACGAATATTTGTTCAATGGGTATCATTTGACTGTAAAGCAGGTTTGCCATTAATGGAACCTCGATATAAAAAATGACTTGTCTCTAGGTGACTTAAGAAAGCAAAAAAGTAGAAAAGTTTTATAAAAAAGAGCTCTCAAATAGATTTCGAATTTTTTTGATATTGAAGCGCCCTATGAGACCAGAACTAGTCTTCTTTATCGCCTTTAGTCTATTAGGAACACGATATTGGTTCATTTTTTAGAAAGAAATTCAAGTTCGAAATACTATTTTTATAGAAAATATCTTAATTTGAAGAAAAATCAGACTAAAAGTGAACAAATATCCCGTGTTCACACAAAAATTAATCCTCGATAACTCCTCGAAAAAAAACAAAAAAATCGAAAAAATTCTTTTTAATTTTGAGCTTTGCGCTGGACCAGATTTTTAATGATACCACTCACATTTCTCTGCGATGAGTATATCGATCGGCCAAAATTGACTGAACAAAAAAGACCCATTTGAGTATATAGTTCCTCCCCCCACAAGTGGGGTCAGAACAATAAAAACAATGAAACTATATTCTGTTAATAATGATATAAAATTAACTTAAAGTTTCAATAAAAAGGAATGTTGTTTTCAAAACTTTATTGATAAAGCAAATATTTGAAATAGACCCGTCTCAGCCTCTTTTGTTTGGTTTGAATTATTGGATGGTGCGTGATTATAATCACCCTCCTTTAGATCATACTCAGGTGTGCTCTCTCTACTTGTATTCAAGCCCTAACCTCCTCCCCCCCATCCCCATCCAACAAATCAACTACACTCATTTTTTCAGATGGTGATATTATGAAGCTCTCGTGCACTTCTCAGCTTTTGACTGTCTAGTCATGAGTCACTTCTGGTTTTGGAAACAACTGAATGCGTTCAGCTACAGAGATTTGTTTGGACTGATTTAGCCTATGATACTCTGGCTGGTAGCATATGAAGGAAAAAGAGGAAAGCCAGACTTGATCTATCGTCAACTTGATCTTTTTTGACTTTTGAGTTTTTAGTCCCCAATCACTGCTCAAGTTCGCTAATTGTTGGCTTTAGGTTCTCGCCACAACAAAGTTGGGGGGACCAAATTGATCTAGAACTGCTAGAAATCAGCATATATCCCTATTTCGCAACCAATTAAAAGAAATAATAAAATAGGCGCCCAGAAAAATCATGAACCCCAGGTGGAGACATCATGTTATAACTGGGCAAATTCAGCTATTTTTGAGCAAACTATCGGCACGAAATCCTGCATTCATAATGCACTGGAATCACTCAGTAAAAATTCGCATAAAACGTTGTGAAGAAACTGATGAATTACTGAACAAACTGAGTTATAAAGCAAGTCAGTTCTATCAGTGTAACTGCACCTTCTAAAATATAAACAAAATATGCGCTATCTCGACCGGGGGTCTAAGAATTGATACATATGATCCTTCACTGATTAAGCAACTAACTGCCTTAAACCAGCTGTTTCTTGCCATGGCCAAGGTAACATGATATCTCGACAAGATCGAATTTAAGCTAATTTTATATGTCTATTCCACAGCTATCCATCCGGCCGTATCAGAAACAGAGAATCATTTGACCGAGAACAATTCTAGGCCAAGAGACATATTATTGCCTAGCTTCAATGCCGGTCAATCGGCCGCCCCCTGGACGTTAGTTTTACCTCGCTCCTATGAACCCGAGTACTTCTGAGAGGGGGCGAAAAGGTCTGGTATAGCAGTAGTAGCAGACGTGGACAAAATAATTGACCATTCTTCGCAAACATGCAATTAATATGGCGACAAGTTTATTCCACGAGCTTCCAAAAAACATACAAAAACTTTCGAAAAACTTAAAATGGTTAGCTGTTCTTGCAGATAGCAGACTCTTCCGACCTGCAAGGCTGTCCATTTTGCGCAAGCTATTCCATTTTGCGCAATGCGCTGTTTGGGTACCTTTTTAATTCCCCGCAAATATTGAGTGCTGATTTTGGAGGGAATGATTGAGATATAAAGCTTGAAATCTACGTAAATATTAAATTCATCCATTCAATGGGAGTAAAATATTAACTTTTGCCACCCAATGAGAAAAGATAATTTATTAATGACCTTTTCCTGTCGTTTTGACTCAACCAAAGAGAAGTGAGTGAGCGGGGAGAATAAACTTTAAAAACACAAGATCAACAATAATCAGTTTGAGACGCCTAAGTGAACTGATGAAAGAAGACAAGTTTTTGAGATATGCATTAACTGTTCAATGAACTACTTCATTTGTTTTTTTACAGGACACTATGTTTTTCAGCAGCAGCAAGATTTTTAGAATTCAATGAACTTATTGTAAAAATTTTTATTGAAAATAACAAAGAATGTGCAATGAGTGTTCTATAAACCGTTGTCCAGTCTGAGACCAATGCACCTAATTCCATTTGTTTAATTCCCGACATTGAGAACTTGAATTCCGGCGACATCTGTTTTGCTTTTAACAGAGAAAAAATCATTCGGAGAAATTAACTACGTTCCGTCGAATCACAAAAACAATACCAAAAAAATATAATAGGATTGCAATTTGTGCCTGGAAGATACTTAGATTTTCAGATTCAATCAAACTGAAAGAGTGCCTACGCTCTTGATCCATTGCCGATTTTTTTCAAAGCAATCAGTTCTGCCATTTCATCATCAAAGATTAACACAAAGAACTAATTGGAGTCATTGAAATTTGTAACCAATTAAAAATCTTAAACAAACAAAATTGTTAAATGTTGAATTTTTACATAAGTATCTGAGTGTACCTAAAAAATGGGAAACAGATCTATTCGTCAGTATCACGTCAAAAAGTGTTCTGCTTTTAAGAACTGGTACTATAAAACTTAATTTTATCGTCTCATATCCACAAACGACTGATAAAAACGAGTTCCGATGTGAACCGATTCAGTATGTCAACTTCAATTTGGTACCAACATAACCAATGGGACTGCTACAAACAACTTTTTTCACTTCCTGTCCATACTTTTTAATCGTACACAAAGCAGTGATTACATCAATTTCTTTCTAAGATAGGAAAGAACTCAAAGGTGGTGGTCAAGCAGGCCGATATGCAAGCAAGCCGTATTTTGAAAATGAGGTCAAGTAAGCCGAAAATTTTTGGGATACCCGTATTAGAAGTTGCCACTGGCGCGCCGGTGGGCGCGTTTGGCGCGCGTCGAGGCGTCGCAGCGATAACCGGCCCATGGTTTCCGGATTACGTCCCACAATGGATGAGAGACATGGCCATAGAAAGCGGTCCGCTCAGGCCCGTGCCCACTAGATGTCTAAAAATTGAGGTATTTTAGTTTCTTTTGTGCATTGGAATACGTTATGTTCTATAATACTACGCCCAGTATTGCTTGTAACGGCTAACAAACTATTATTGCTGATAGATTTCATTACTATTACACAACTTTCGGCTTGCTTTTCTGTCGGCTTACTTTTACTACAGCTTCCTTTGCGTTCGCCCAACTCAAATGGTACCAACATAACCATTTGAGTTGTTGAGCCCAATTGTTGAGCCCTCAATCAATTTGGTACCAACATAACCAATGGGACTGTTATAAACATCTTTTTTACTTCCGGTACATATTTTTTAATCGTACACAAGGCATTAATTACAACAATTTCTTTCCAAGATAGAAAACTTAAGCATAAGTGATGATTCTGGAAGAAAAATTGATCGATAAAAAATATTGATTATTTTGAAATGAAGTTTCTGGGTTCTTGCTACCAACTTTGGGTTCAGTTTCTGAAATTGTAACACAAAAATTAAAAACAAAATTTACATGGTACCTCAGCTGAATCTGATGAACCGCAAAATTTGTTTCAATACAAAAAACTAGCTATAAAATATTAAGCTTGATTAAAATAAATAAACTTGATTATTGGAACAGTTTAGCTAAAGAACTAAAAACTCAACAAAAGTCTGTCGGGGCAATCGAAAGAAAAAAAATCAATTTCTATAAATTCATTTAAGTATACAGCATAGATTTTTGCTTTGGGTAGAGCTACGCAGAAAGACATGTTTAATGGAAAAAATGAACATATTCTGTTGTCCATTTAGTCATCAGTCTGTATGTACACTTATTTGCAGTTGGAGGGCAAATATTAATATTATTTTGTTACACTTGCTTAAGGAAGGAAGCGTTTTTAAATGTTAATTATCATTTTTTTTTTAAAAAAAGCAACGAATGGAGTGATTGAATGTACGAATTTTCGATTCATTTCAAGTGGTAATGTCCAGCAGCCCCTTCTGCCTCCTCCAACCATGTTTTGATTGTTCCGTCAAAATAAGAAGCCAAGTAGGCAGGTTCAAACTACTGTGCGCGCATTTGCACAAAAATTGCCCGACCCGGTCACAAAAATTTCCTATCCGGGTTGTAATATTATTTAATAATTTGTGCCCGAAGCGTCGATATTCAAATATGGGAAAACACCGGAGTACAACTACGCCATAAGTTTTGTAAGAAAGTGTGGAGTTTGTCTTTACTTTTGAAATACGACGACATTAATCAACTCAATTCAGTTCATAATCGCTCAGCACTCTTTAATTGTTCCCCTAGAAATGAAACCCTGAAATATCATTTACCCAGTGACCCAAGTAGCTATAGCAGGCTCATCTCACGCCTGAAACCCTTCAATGAATTGAAAACGAAAGAATTTGCGACGATTGCAGACAGGACAATTACCTGAGATAACGAAGGTGAAATTGTCAAACACAATTCCTGTCGTAGCTGCTCCAGTCTTGCGTAACATCACTTTTGGCCTGTTTCCTTCATCATTGCCCCTATCTTCTTTTGATTGGTCCATTTTTCCACCAATCAAAGTAGGATCTCGTCTCAGAAGTGTTGCTTTTGAGTTATCATTGACTGTGTGCACGCCTGATAAATAATAACTCAAATTAATTCAAATACTGCAATATTCGGAGACAGATGTGGAGTTAACTTTCGAAGACGCAAACCATCAAACAGTCGAGCAATAATTTCCAAAAAATCGTTGGAGGCCGCTGTAGAAAAGTATTATTATTATTATACCAATTCTTAGTTGTCGTACACGGATCATACATTATGAACAAGGAGGCTTGGTAATGTGCTATCGCACATAAGGTTCCGACCCCACTCATCCTCAATTTTGGCATAATTGTCTACCAAATGAGGAACAGATAGAAAAACCCAAAATTTAAGCAATTTAAAAAAATTGGTGTATGAACGGAAAGATAGCCTCCAAAGCCAATAATTCAATTGAGTAAAAAAATGAAGCATTAGATTGATGAGATATGCCAATATCGAGAAAACGAGTCAAGGTGTACAGCAAAACCAAACAACAACAACAACAACAACAACAACAACAACAACAACAACAACGACAACAACAGCAACAACAACAACAACAACAACAACAACAACAACGACAACAACAACAACAACAACAACAACAACAACAACAACAACACCAACAACAACAACAACCACAACAACAACAACAACAACAACAACAACAACAACAACAACAACAACAACAACAACAACAACAACAACAACAACAACAACAACAACAACAAACATTAATTACCTCAAGAACTTTGTCCGTTTTAAAGAACAAAACTTAATAACAAAGTCAAAATAGCGTCAATTAAAAATGAAACTAAACAAAATAACTTGTATTTCACCAAAAATGATATGCGACCAGTCCATAATAAGGCTTGAACAAAAAGAATAAAGTTAAGCTTTTTTTATAAAAAACAATTAATGTCAAATGAAAACCATTAGAAATCAACTAAAATATCCCAAAAATTAGCGATTGCCAATGCTTCTTTAGAAAGTCATTAGGAACTGTCGGTGTTCAATTTTTTATGTGGTTACAAAAAAAACAACAAATGGACAACAAAAATCAATTAAAACTTGCCAGAAAACGCTTTCGAAGTCGTAAATCCATCTTTTGGCCCTCAAAATAAATTCAATTGCACCTTCTTCGCACCCGAATAATTTAGAATGTGATATCTCATTAATGAGACTAGGTAACAAGTAGACAAAAAAGTGCAAAATTGAGTAAAACTTTTGTTTTTTTTTTCGAAAAAAAAAATTATTTCCAAAATCATGAAAGCCAATAAATACAAAGCGAAAAATTTTAATAGATTAAATTATTCAAAAAGAAGTCCCTAAGACCTGTAAGTATCCAGATTATGTCTTACACCTACAAAAAAGTCAAAATTTACAAAAATTAAAAACTACTTTACTTTTTTTGTGAAAAACCCGTTTCGAAGCCAGTAAAGTCATTACGAATTCTCTAAAAGTATTAGATTTTGTGACACCAATCTCTTCTAAAACTATTTTTGAAATCAATAGTGTTATCTTTGACTTATAATTAACGAGACTAGGTAACAAAGAGACAAAAAAGAAACAAAATTGCGAAGCTAAAAGTGTTTATTTTGTTTTTCAAACAGTTGTTTCAAAAGTTATTAAATCCACCAGCTATCTACTGATATCAGAGTTCTGGCGCACCTACGTTTCCATGAAAAGCCAGTGAATCTGCCATTATACAGGAAATCTCATACGACTAAAAAGACGATGTAAAAATGACAGTTAAACACAAAATAAAAAAACTTAATTAAATTTTTCGAGAAAGTAGCGTCGAGTCCGTTAAAATCATAATCTATTTCTCTAAAGATTTTAATATTATCAATTGTGCCTTATTTTGAACGCCAATAACGCTTTATGTGAACTGTCAATAACGGGATAAATTGACAAAACTAGAAAACGTGAAAAATGGGTAAATAATTAGAAATAAAAAGTGCGAAATCTAATAGTATCGAAGCCAGGAAGCAAAAAATTAAGGCGTATAACCGCAATAGAGATTAAACTTTAAATCAGTAGAAAAAAGGCACGTTTTTTTGCTGACACTAAGCTACAAGTTGACAAAATTAAGAATAGAAAAAGAGGCAAAATTCAATAAGCCATTATTTATTTAATAATCAAATATTTTTAATAGTCAAAACGACCATAAGCTTCCGGTAAAAAACTAGATGCATTACTTTGGAGCTGCTTAGGAAACCAATTGGACCTATCATTTTTGAATTTTGATTTGAAATGTTCTGTTCTTTAATTAATATAAAAAAACCGACTAATTTGATTTCAAAAAGACCGACTGATTACAATCCGAATTATTGGTGCATTGTAACAGACCATGATTGGTCCAAAACCAGTCCTGCTAATGCTGTTCGTCTATTAGAGACACTTTGTATTCGATTGTCATAGATATAGGTAATTTGTTTGGAAAAAATCAAAATTAAATGCTGGGTTTTTGATAATCAACGAGAAAACTTAGCAAAAAAACTGCAAAATTTTAATTACAGAGCACTCTCAACGATAGTTGAAGTAGAAAAAGCCCTGCTTAGTTGTGTTCGGGTGTGTACTTCCGGCAAATATAATCAAAGTGGACTAAAGATGCTTATTTTGTGCTGTTTATGATGAAAAAGTCTGAATTTTGAAATATTTAGCCAGAGTTTTTGACAAAAAAATTATAAAAAAGTGAGTTAAAATAGTCGACAAATTTTTTTTTGTCCATAAAAATAAAATCAACCTCACCTTTTTAATTTAAGAAAAATCAACAAATTTCAGCAAAAATGACGAAAATTTAGTCAAAAATTCCGGAAAATGTGAACAAAAACAACGGAATTCATTCTACTTTTCTCAGAAGTTTAAACCTCGATAACTCCCTTTAAAAAACGAAAATATAAAAATCTTTTTAATTCCATTTTATACGCTTGATGAGCTTTCTAATGATACCACTCACAACTCTCTGCCATATATATATATATATATATATATATATATATATATATATATATATATATATCGAGCGGCCAAAATTGTCTGCACAAAAAAACCCATTTGAGTATATAGTTCACCCCCCCCCCCCTCAAGAGGGGTCGGAACAACAAGTCATAACGTATCTCTGAGTGTAATCCTTGGATAACTTCAAAGATATCCTTGTATATCCTTGTAGAACACTTATATGATCCTTCTATCTCTTATATGATCCTTCTATCAAGGAAATCTTCTATGATCCTAACGTGAACAACCAGGACATCACAAATCTTTTCTCTTCCACAAAATACATCAAAAACGTCTTCTAACCTAAAAATTGTGATACTATTCTTTCTGTGCACATTGGGATGCACACGGTAGTCCGTGTCGGTATAATTTGACTTCAAGTATATTAGACTACATTATAGCGAAATTTTATCAATGTTTTACGGGCCATATATGCTTTCCATGATAACTAAGAAAACTTTCCACCCTTGAGTTATGTCATCTACCAGAGGGCTGCATAATTCTATACTGAGGGAACCTAAGGAGAACTACCCACCCCCCTTTATGGAAAAATTTTGATCTGGAGGTAGGTAACAAGGAGCTACAATGGTATGTATCTGGAAAACTAAAAATTGGGAGCTCCAAGCAACACTTAACAGAAGACTTTTGCGAACTTACCAATTGGCAAATATTTGAAAAATATTTTTGAAAAAATCTAAAGCCTGATTTAAGGATCCGGAAGCTACAATACGACGCAATCTACGATGCAAAGGAAGCGAAAGTAAAAGTAACCCGACATGAGACAATATGGAAAAGTTATGCAAAAGTTTTGTAATCTTTCAGAAAAATACAGTTGTTCACCGTTACAATCAAAATAGTGCATAGTATTTTTTTAAATTTTTATTATCCAATCCACCAGGGAAACAAAATACGTCACTTTTCGGGGGTATTAAGTGGCTCCGAGCCCCAGTGGACCGTTGTCCATGGCCATGCCTCTCATCCGCTGTGGGACATAATCCGAAACCATGGGCGCCAGGGAAATCGCTAATACCGCTGTCTCAGATATTTTTGGCTAACTTGAATTCTTGTTCAAAATTCGGCTTTTTTTGACTATCGGCTCGCTTAACCTTCACCGGAATTCAGATGTTTTAATAGTAGAAACGAATTGAAAAAAAGGATCTGCCATTGTTAGCCAAGTATTATTTGAAATGGATGGAGAGAGATATAAGTTTGAGTACATCTACGCCAACAAATTTCGGAAGCAGCTATGTTTATGACAAGGTTCTCTAATTATACTTGGGTTTTTTTGAATTCAAAATAAAGATAATTAAGAACTGGAGAGAACGTATCCGAACGCGACATAGACTTCCTTACAAAATAAATCATAACTCATTTCACCACATTTATATTTTGAAAAATCATAGGTTTCTGTGTTTGTGTTTTAGTGGTGAGGTCAGATATAAAGTTTGAAAATGCTATTGAAAATTTCAGTTAATTGACGGCGTTTCAATTGAGTGCTTTAGATGATGAGTCTTCTGATACTAATCCGATAAGTTTAACCATTTTTGTCATATTTTGTTCCTGGTTGCGTCTATGCTAACACAATGAACTGGACATATGCCAGTATTAAACAGTACTCCCATCGCAAAATAACATAGTTTGGCTTCTTTGTCAATATCAAAAAAATGAACCCCGTTCCATGACTTAACAAATAGATTGCCATGATCCATTTGATGATCTCACAGTATATATCCCTTTCTATACAAAAACAAATTTCTGGTTCGTAAGATTTCTTTGCATATACGAAACGAAGTTCTGTTCACTAAACCTTTACCATTTCATGGCTTCATAAAACATCTTTCTTTTACACATTTCACCAGGTAAAACGCCATTTTTTCTAAGTATATAAAATGATGTTAAACTCACTCACAGAAATCACTAAAATGAACAAAACGCGCAAAAATTGTCATCAAAAACAATAGTTTTGATGAAATTCAAAATAAAAATACAACAAAAAAAGAAAAAAAGGACCTATAAAAAAAGAAATTCGAGTATTGGTAGCGTCGAAACTAAAAAACACAAGCATCATGAAAAAGAAGTGTGAACGCAGCATGAAATCAGGAAACAATTCGTTTTATTGACTAAATGAAAATCGAAGAATTGCTTCCTAATTAAAGTTATCAAAAAGCTGACGAGAAAATGGATACCAAGACCGCATTAGAAAAACCACTCAAACTCAAAAACGGTATCAAACAAAAATTTTGAAAACAGTGACAACTAAGACTAAGTAACAGTCTAACTTGGCCTTTTCAATCATGCTACTATAAAAGTGGAAAACAAACGATGAAACGCAAACAAAGTCGATGAAAATTTTCAATGACAAAAAATTTCAAAGACAAATATTTGATAAAACATTGATCCTAAAGAATACAAAATTTTTAGGCGGCTCCTTAGAAAATCCAGCAATCATATCTTTAATAACACTTAATGAGAAAATTTAAAAACTGTAAGAACAAAAAACAGGGCAAATAAGAAGTCGACAAAATGAAAAACCATGTGGTCAAAAAAAATATATATATTTTTCAACTAAACAAATGCGTAAATTAAACTGTGTCTCCTTGGTTAGCTCAACTATCATTTCAATTATTAATCTTAGCAATGATTCTTCAAAAAAATAAAGGCAGACCTCTAAAGATCACCAAAGATTTATAAATCTGTAACATTAGACTGGAAAAATTCAAACAAATATGATAGAAATTACAAGAAAAAAAATTCTGTGTAGCAAATCACAGAAACAAGTCCTTTGAGGTTGTGATACCTATGGATACATAATTATATATAGAAAATCATATGCGTACGAAATTAAACATTACCCTCTAATTTTAATAATTATATAATACATTTTATAACTAAGGATATGATTACTTTTTACTATTCACATACATAGATATTCCCAGTAGTCTACTAAATTATTTCATAGATTGTTCACACTACTTATATTTTACTAATCATAATCTTTCTTAATCTGCTGAATTTAAGTTGCCTTTGTAAACGCTCTTCAAATTCAAAAGCTAAACTTAGCCTGGATTCGCTTAGCGATTTCATTCAGTAATTTAGCAAAGTTCACTTTAAAATGGATTAGCCCCGCGATTCCACTGTATAAATTAGTCAACGTATTCGCAAGGCGGATACCATTCAATTAGCTAACCTCTCAGCTATAACATGGCGCAGTCAGCACTAAAAGACGGCAGCAAATCTCCACTCGGAATTCAACCCTTTTGGGAGAAAGCAACTCTAGAGCCCCCTCTCCGATGGGAAAACTGGAGGACACAACTCAAATTGGCGATTCTTGCTCGCGAAGGGATTTTAGTGGATCTCTTCCTTGCCGATCCTCCGGCGCATGTTGTTCTACCTCCCGAACCCACCTATGAAGGCGCTGTTGACAATCCTACAGCACAGTCGGAATGAGAAAGGCGCATTCGAAATGAACAAGCAGAGACGGCATGGAAGAATCACTGTTTACGTCTTGAATTTGCAGGCGTATTATGCGGAGACAAACCTTGTAAAGTTTGTGATCAAAAAGCATGATCATCGATGTAATTGAGCCTCGGAACAGAAGGACGACGAGTTTTCAATTCAAAAAATTCGGCTGATAATCTAGATGAAATTTCAACTTAAAATCTCTGGGATATGTTAAACAAAATTTTCATCCGAATTCACAAAATAACATTCGATCGATATCTCTTAACGCGAAAACAACAAAAAGGTGAACTAATTGAAAAATTCTATGGTCATCTTAAAGAACTTTCCGAAAACTGTGATCTTGGAGAAAAGGGAGATACCATCATCGAAGATGTCTTTATTGCAAATATGCAAAATGAGGATAGTCAAAAAGAGCTCCTAAAAGAGACGGTGGAACCCGATAAAGCTTTGACAATCGCAATAAACATTGAAATGGGCACTCTAAATCAACTTAAAATGAACGCTGGTAAGTCCGAATTCAATTCCACAGTAAATCAAGTACAACGGATGCGCATCGCAAACGCTATTCCCTACTCAAACATGAATTCCACTTTCCGGAAGAAGCCTACAACATGCCATTTTTGTGGACTTAGTTGGACTTCGGAACATCGTAACAAATGCCCTGCACGTGGAAAGAAATGCAAATATTGGTATCGAAAATCACTTTGCGAAGGTTCGTCGAAAACCTAAGGATCCTAATTCCTACCCAAAACCCAAACCGCGTGTCAATAACGTTGAAACAGATGATAATCAAACTGATGATGTTAATTAAATTTCGGCCAATTATGATCCTGATCTAGAATCTCACTTTTCATCGAATGAAGACAACTGTGTTGCATCTGTATCTTCAGCAGATTCTACAGCTCCTATAGAATCAATTAACCTTCCTGTGGTATTTGGAAATACAGCAACAAAAGTTTTAGTGGATTCGGGCAGCGTTGGCACGATAATAAGTGAAACCCTGGCAACTCTATCATAAAGTTCCTCAAGAACAAAGCAACGGAAAACCAAAAAATAAGAATCAAAAAATTCGGCAACCGGAGAATCATTGGAGGCATTAATCCAGAATGCAGAACAAGATCGCATCCCATCCCCACCAAACCAGATATACAAATCGGACATGTATCACCACCTGACCCTCGAATTCGTTACTATGAGTATGAACAAGAAAGGGAAATGTCAGTATGTGATGCTGAAAATGAAGTTTAGTGATTAAAAACTTGTAAAACTTTGCAAACTGTCAGTAAACTTTCAAGTTTCAATTCATTCATGCATTCGCCCTGCGAATCCAAATTTAGTTTGTGTTTCATAATTTATTTGTTGCATTCGTTTCTCAGTTACACTTCACTTTATCCATATGCATATCTAACGTCTTTATGTTTAAATCTATCAACATGCATTCGCGTTGCAAATCCATGAAATTATATAATTTCATTTGTGCATTTCAACATTCGTGGTGTTTTTCCACCCTACGTTTATGTTAATTTCATTTTTCATTCTCTCTTTAACTCAATTGCATCAATATGCATACATTTAACTTATTTGTGTTGTTCTTTTAAAAAATTGTAAATACATTAATATTTTTTCCTGTCATGGGAGAAATGTGATACCTAGGGATACATAATTATATATAGAAACTCATATGTGTACTAAATTACAAATTACCCTCTAATTTTAATAATCATATCATACATTTTATATCTAAGGATATGATGACTTTTTATTATTCACATATATAGATATTCCCGCTAGTCTACTAAATTATTTCATAGATTGTTCACACTAGTTATATTTTGCTAATCATAATTTTTCTTAATCTGCTGAATTCGAATTGCCTTTGTAAACGCTCTCCAAATTCAAAAGCTAAACTAAGCCTGGATTCACTTAGCGATTCTATTCAGTAAATTTAGCAAAGTTCACTTTAAAAAGGATTCGCCACGCGATTCCACTGTATAAATTAGTCAACGTATTCGCAGCGCGGACACCATTCAAATAGCTAATCTCTCAGCTATAACAGAGGTCTAGTGATTGATTCAAGTCCATTTATGCACCATTGAAGGTCATATATCAGATTTCAAATCAAACAGACTTTAAAGGAAAAAAACGAAAACGGCAGAAAAAACCCCCCTCGTAAGCAAATTTATAATCCCGAAATTTTTTCTTCCAGTTTAAAAGCAATTTGAACAACTTGAACGCTTTAAAAACACATTCTTTCAAAATAATTGCATTTGTTTAACAGCTTAATTATTTTGGACAAAACAATGAGTCCTTCCAATGAATCCAATAAAAAGTCTTTCTGGGCAGTCTGAAACTCCAGTCTGAGACCATTTTGGTAGGTTGTAGACACCCCTGAAGCCTATCTGATTATTTTATTAGCATTATCAAGAGCGAAATTTACGGCAGAAGGGACAAAAAAATCTGAAAGTCACTGATTTTGCGCCATATTTATTTTAAACATAATTTAAATTATCTAAAAAATCGACTTATCACTGTAATCTCAGATCAAAATCCTAAAGGCAAATTTAGAAGTAAAAGAGTTTTCTAATTTTTGTCTTTTGAAGCAGTGTATTTGACAAAAAATGCAAAGTAAACCAAAAAACTCCACAACTGTCGCCAATTTTTTTAAATAATGTTAAAGTAAGTTAAATTATCAAAAAAAATGAAAATTTTTTCCAGAAACATTCAATTCAATTAGTCTAGCAATTTTTCTTGTGAGAATCAGAACAGCTTCGTTTTTGTTGATGATTGTCAATTTTATCATATATTTGCAAACAGGGAAAACTTGTCAAAAAACTAATCTATAATTGACTCCGAGTTATCATGTTTTTTAAAAAAATAAAAGAATGTGACAAAATAGACAAAAAGAATAGGCCAAAATTGACTTTTTACATAAAAATGTCCGGTTGAGCTTAAAATTCGCCTCACTGAGTGGCTTTGGAATCGTTATTCAGATATTTCTGAAACTAATCACCATTTAATTTTTATTAGTATTTGCTCTATTTGATACTATCCTAGATATTATACACTGCGACCATGGAAAACAGTGATAGCTGGACAAATATGATAAAGAGTGTGGACAAGAGGGACAAAATTTTCTTAAAGTTGTCCACGATTGCCCCAAAAGGCGTCCTGCAAAACTAAGAACAATATATCTAAACTTGACGATAATTTGAAATAAATCTGATCATTGTAGCAAATATGCACAAACGCTTATAATTCTCATCTTAAAATATGGTCTTGAAAAAGAGGAAGCAAACTCGACAAATAATACACGAGAAAGTGGACCTTGCCACCAAATGATGTTTTCCGTTGACAACTGCAATGAACATATCTGCATAAAAAGAGATTTCACTACAATTGAATGCGGCTGTCCAGCCCAAATTTTGGGTCAATCCAAAGTCTGTTGCAAAGTTTTGGGTCCAGCTAAAGTCTTTTGCGAAACACCTGAGTCTAGCTAATGTCCAGATTGTCTTAAAGTCCAGATAAAATCTTTTCATAGCTCAAATGATTCGAGCATGGTCTTTTCATAGTACATTTTGGTCAAGCATTGTCTTTTCATAAGTCTGAGCCTAGACAGGGGAAAGCAACACTACGAGAAAAGTGATCTCACACTTTATTTAGTTTGATTCAATTTAGAGTTTTTCAAATTTCTTTGTTGACAGGTGCTCATAATTAGGCCGTTTTCCACAAGATCACGCACACTGTTGTTGATGAGCTAGACCTTGTGCCCAATCGACACCTTAGGTATTTACATTGACCTATTTTTAGTTCAAAAAATTACAAATGCGCTATGTGTAACTAAAACATTGAACACATAAAACTTTAAACAAGACAATCCTGTGAAATGGCACAGATCAATCGAACGGAAAAATTGACAGTCTCTTTAACACGTATTGTGACTCATCGATTGGAATTAACCTATGAAGCTTAATCCTGACTCATTGATGAGGTAATACAAACATTGGGGTTAAAATTCGCGATCGATTAATTGGAAAGTTTCATTGATATTATGCTGATCAATAACTGGAGAACCATGGGCTGCCAACCTTGACATCAACAAAGTTCAATATCACTGCAAGCCTAGGCAGGAACCAAATATTGCGTAGCGGGAGTCTAAGGGAAACTAAGATCATTAAGGATACTGAAGAACTTTCGTTTGAGTCATTTCTTCCCGGCGGAAAGCAATTTGAGTAGCCAGAGGACATTTTGTCAGAATGGAAGAAAAATAAAAAACGGTGTACCTCAAAGAGAGGAGGTATTGGCTTCCCTTTTTCCTTCTTTAAAACATAGCTGGAAGATTGCCAGAAAATAGCCGCAATAGCTTCGTAGATCTGCAGTCTCAAAAAGATAGATTAGGAAACAGACCAAAAAATTCTTATAAACTGCTCAGATGTTACATTTTGATTAGGATTCTGCCAAACTTATTGCTGTTTCTATTAGCTGCTCTCAGATAACCTTCAATTAGAGTGGCACACACCCACTTGACCTTATTTCTCTGAATTAAAGCATTGAAAAGTAAATTTTAGAGTCAGGAAGTCACTTTTGAGAGTGAGGTGAATAATGTGTGACCAAAAACATCATCATGCAAATGAACAAAAAAACTCGCTCCACGAAGAGTGAAAAATGACGTCACTCACTCAATTCAGTTGAAATTGCTTGAACAAATAAAAACGCAGATTTGAAGTGGTTTTGACGTCATATGGTCGTAACAAAAATCTTGACGACGAAATAAAAAACATAGAAAGACAAGTACTGAAAGACAATGCAAAGATATGTATTAATTTATGACTTCACAATTTTTTAATCCATTTTAAAAGCCAAAAAAGAGCTATTACTAATGATGCAAAGCAATGAAACAACCCAAGAACAACAAAAACAAGCAAGACTATAAATTAAACTTTTATATTTTGAATAGACGGGATCAACATAAAAAAACAACTGTTATGAACTCAAACTGTTAATTATATTCTTTTATTTCTCCCTTGCAACCTTTCAGTGAATTTTGATCATTTTTCTCACTGATAACATTAACTAACCAAAAATCGAAATAAAATTTGCTGAAACTTTTTGAAAACAATTAGTATAAAAGTCACAGAACGCAACAGCTACTGAAGGTTACAATTATATCAAATATTTGAGTCCTCATTGACAACCGCGGAGACTTGTCAACATTGAAATGAAGTCATAAGTCAGCAATAAGTAGAACAAATACTAGCAACACCAAAAAAACCAATAAGATTTTTTTAAAAAACAAGCAAGCGTATAAGCCGCAAAGTGCAAAAGCTATGGACTGAAATGACTTTCTTTGACTGACACCTTTTTAGCAATCAATCAGACCTGTCAATAATGAGTTTAAGAGTTAAGACCACGAAGTTGAAAAGAGAACCTCTCAAAATTCAAAAATTCGATATTTTTTTTGAGAACAATTATTGTCAAAGTCATAGATTTCACTAGCTTTGAATATAAACGAAAAAAAACGATAAACTTAAACCTTACTAGCAGCATCAGAGACCTGTCCCCAGTGAGATTAGATGATAAGACATCATAAAGTACAATAAAACTTGCAGAACTCAAAAATTCACTCAAAATTTTTGAGAAAAAGTAGTTTCTATGTGATGAAAACCACTAGCTAGTAACTTGAGCAATTATTTAGGTTTTTAATGTCTCATTAGCAACCAATCGGACCTGTTGTTGAGGATACTATGTGATAAGACATCAAGAATTTTAAAGAAGGGAGCAAAATCTAAAATTCACTATTGTTTCATGATAACAAATAGCAGCGAAGTCATTATTTTTTTTAGCTGCCCCTTAATGATTTTAAGCAAATGCAAAAAGGCAGGAATAGAACACATATGTACAGTCATAAAAGCACTGAATGAGAGGAAGCTCTGAAAACAGAAGTCGAAGTGACGCCACATCGTTCAACAAACAACCAATGGAATACCATAATGCCACGCTAGACGGCCGATGAAAATTTTTGATAAATGAACTACTAAAAATGATTATCAGATTTCAAAAGACAAACTTTATCTACGACCACAATTCGATGTCTACAATAAAAAAATCATAACAAAATCAAACTCGCATCAGATAAAACCTAAACCAAACAGTTTAACCTATACTTCATTAGAACAAATATGGGACCGGGTCTCAATGCGACTGGTTAACACGTCGACAAAAAATAGCAAAAAGGTGCAAAGTTAATACGTTTCTCTTTTTGAAACAATTAACTTCACAGTAATTAATGTCATTAGATATCACCTGAAATCGCTGAAAATTTCATTTATATCTCCATAGGAAGCAATTGGGACATGTCGTAATCCAATCTCCAATTGTGCAAAATTTTAAATCCAATGGAACTAACGATTTTTGTCATAAACCAAAAAAAACAAAAATCCTCTAAAATGTACAAATATAAAAAATCTCAAACATTTTATGAAGTCTCGTAGTAAAAGTAGTAGCAAAGCCGAGAAACAGAAGTATAACTGTTATAGGGGTTAATTTATAGCATAATTTAAACGGGTTGTGGCCTGTGTTTACAGACACACAGCAGCAATTTGACCGAAAAGCTACTTCAGAAAATGTTGGAGCTCAAAAACGCAAACATGTTTTGGAAACAAAATCTTTTAAAAAACATAACCAATTTAGAATTTCAACGAAAAGAGAAGACTAGGTTGCAACACCCCAGAAAACCAATTGGGCCTGTTAATATTGAGACCCCGTCACGACCCGAAAATATAACAATCACATAACAAACAAACAAAGAAGACAAAACTTCAAACAATTTTACGACGTCACACTATTCAAGGCACTATGCTGACAATATGTTACCTGCAAGAACAGTAAATTATCCCCAATCCTAACATCAACAAGTTTTCCTCAAAAAGGACAATGTAAACACGGCAACAAAAAGAAATCCAAAAAATGAACAGTATAGAAATCTCAAAATTTTTTTTAAAAATTAAATGGTCGAAGCAATCCGTCACAACGTATAACAATGCGCAATAAAAGTGGTTGAACTATCACAAGTTATTGGTAACTGTAACTAGTGAGATTGAGTAACATGGTGACCCACTTGAAAGCAAAACGAGTAAGCTGAAAAAAAACTTTTTGAAAAAATTTACTTTTAAAGTCATTAAAACAAACAGCTAAAAAATGAAATCTTTATCTAGGTGGAGTTATACGTCTTGGGGAGGAATTTGAGACCTATCTTCATCAGATATAAGGTGTACAACAACAAAAGGAAAGACAAACTAGAAAAAAAACAAGAAAAAATCCACAAAATTTGGCGAGATAATTTGGTCCCAGCCCAAAAAGCATAAACTATTCAACAAAAACAATTAATATACAGAAATAGGTATCTTTCCAACGCTGTTCATGTTTCCGACTATGCCTTCATCCAATTAGATTTGCCAACAATGTGATAATTCGAGAAGGAAACAAAATGGACTAAAAAAATGCGCTTATGATCTAAAATTAAAATGAAAAAAAAAAGCATTTGAAAACGCGTAGCATCAAAACAAGGAAAACATTAGTTGAAAGTCAAACCGTTTCCAACAATAATTTTTTACTCACACGAAATTGAATACTGTCTGTTCTTACTGAGGACGAACCCAAATTTGAGAGAAATAAGGTAAAATATTTGATAAATTCAAAAATTCACCGATCTTTTAACAAATATTTTCAAAGTCATAACAGACATTAGATAACAAATGAAAGAAATGTCTAGTTTCATCTATACCTCCTAAAATGCTTACTGCATCTTTGATTCAAAACACTAAGTCACTGGGTTGCAAAAAGTATAACAAACGAAAGCAAAACTCAAGAAGTCTATAAAATTTTTACGAAAACAATTGGTCAAAGCCATAAAAACCATGAGCTTAACTCTGGAACCATATAATGATTCCCTTGAAAAACTTTTCTGTAAATAGTATTTGTCATTAAGTGAGCCCTGATTTGAAATTTTTGTCAGGAATTTACATAAAAACCTTTGCATAGGGGAAATGTTTTGAAAAAAGGTCGCGCCCCATTTAAATCTAAAAACTTTTTTCCTCATAAGGATCCACGGTGAGATCTAGATCGGCCCAGATATCCAGATATTTTTGCGCCTCTAACAAAAGTCAACTGTTCAAATGATTGTGAATTTGATCAGTTTTTAAACAAAATTTTTTCAATTTGTCAAAAATAAATAAAGCTTTTTTTGTAATTATCGAAGTTAAATTTGCAAAAAAGCTTGCAAAATTATGATCCAGAAGACTCTTAAAGCCATCGAGATTACAACAAGCTCTTTTCTGGGCTTTAGAAGAATTCTACCGCAGTTTTAAGGTGTCTACTTTCAGAATATTTAAAGCAAGTGGGCTAAAAAAAGCAAATGAGGTCCCATTTTTCTCGGAAAAAGTCTGATTTTTGAAAAATTTGGCATAAAATCTAGCCAAAAAAAAAATCGGATCGAACAACTGAATAACCCTCCTCTATCTTTAGAGATGAAATCAATAACAGTGCAGTTAACAATTTCAACATAGCAATATTGACGAAAAATATTGACGAAAAATTGCAATTTTGACGAAAAATTGGTCAAAATTACCTAAAATGTGAATAAAAACTTTAAACCTCGATAACTCCCTATAAAAAACGAAAATTCAAAAAATCGTTTTAATTCCATATTCTACGCTGGACTGGCTTTCTAATGATACCAATCAAAGCTCTCTACGATTATTATATCGATCGGCCAAAATTTGATTATATAGTTCCTCCCTCCCCACTACAATGGGGGTCGGAAAAAAATGGTCACTGGTAAGCTCAATTAAAATTTGGTAACAAAAATCTCTTAAAATGCCATGTTACAGGACTGGGTTAACATCTTACTACCAGAACGGCGAATCAGAACTGATATTCTATGCTTTGCCCCATTCTATGTGTCCGTGAGTTGCAATTTGCACGATACTCCTAATGAAACAAAACACAGTGTGCGCCTCTGCAAATTGGGCTGATTATTCACTCAATACATACCTGGATCTGCACAGTTCTCATATATATATGCTCAGACGATGAGGGCTCAATAATTGAGAGATTATTTGAAAGCTATTGGAAATTTCCGTCCACTATTTATGAATTTAACAAAGAAACTGGATGGAAAATTTACCTTAGTCGCCGCCACCAAGGGCAAGGAAATATATCAAAGAGCTCCAATCGGAAATGAATATGTTATTGTGCATTAAAATGATATCCCTTGATAAGCAAAATGTTGAATAGAAATATAAAAAAGGCAAAGAAACGTGAAAACATTGAGTTTGAAATAAATTATTCAGCTGATAACTTTTGAGTATTGATTTCTTTAGGTAAAACAATTTCGAGTTGTCTACGCTGTAACTTTAATCCAATTTTTACACCTTCGGGCATAAAAGGGGGGTTAAATTAAAGGTAAAAACAACAAAAAATGATCGCTTGTCAATTTCAGCCGATAAATGCAGAGGTTTGTAGCGTCAATTATCACACTGAAATGTTGATGAAAATTATTTTTTTTTGTGGTTATATTTTGTTCAATTTTTTGAACTTGTTGTTCCAGTTATTTTGATTTGGGACACCTTTTTCGGTTTCATGAAGTTTCGGCTAATCTGCTAGTAAACGCATAATGCATATGTGGTCAGGTTTTTAGAATTTGCCAATTTTGAGTTGGCGCACTTTTATATTTCCTGTTGAAAAGTGGTGCAATAGAAACGAGGATGATATTTATATAATTTATGGATTTACGACCTTGCTTGCCAATTTCTAAAGTTTGATCCCATTCCCACGTTAAGTTATCCAGGTTAATGCGCAAATACCCGAACTGAGAAATCGTATTAACAACACCAAGGAACCTATAGCCAAGTCAAATGAAGTTGATTTTTATAAGACAAATATGGAAAAATATGGATACAGTTTGTAGTTAGGGAAATCTCCTCAGACAAGATTTTGATGCTCCTAATCAATAAAGAGATAATTATAGGGGGCTAGGGTGCACAATAACACTAGTCAATTGGCTGCTCTGAGTTCATATGCGGAAATCAATATTGGACGCCAATACCATGACTTAATGAAAAGACAGAGCAAAATTATCATCTATTCTGTTTCGGCCCCTATGTATTCACAAATTAATTGTTAAAGAACACGTTAGTATGTGCTATTTAACAAAGTGCACTTTTATTGATTAAACTCAAGAGACAATGGTTAGAAAACCGATTGCTCAAAATTTGCGTCAGAAATTTTTTCGCAAAGCATGAAAAATAGTGACAATATTTTGTCACTTTCATCCACGCTCACAATCACTTCTGTTCACGGATAAGTTATCTAATTTTCATGATCTGATAATAGTGTAATTCGCCACCATAAGGTATTTGGCGAAAAATTTATTGCGGAGGCAACACGGTCCACAAAGCAATCAACTATTTTCAATCATCAAAAATAAGGACCGGGACACTACAAAACACTTCATCAGACACCAACACTCACTACAAAGAGATTTAGGCACAACAACAACTGGTTGCATTTTGTTACGATGGCAAACTATACGTTCCAAGTCCACTTAGAAAACTAAAATCAATTCGCAAAAACCATCCAGGCCAAACTGGAATGATCCACTTAGCAGATCTTACATGGTTTCCAAGACCACACAGGGATATCGTCACACTAGCACAAGGATGCTTATCATGCATAAAAAACAGGTAAGAACCTAAAACCCAAAATTCCAAAAAAAACTATTTCTAAGTTACAGAGATTCCAAGAATCAAACGACGAAATCCAAAAGCTTCTGGCTGGAACAGTAACAAACGATAATAGTAAGAAACAAGCATGCTTGAAATTTAAGATCGGTAATCACGCTACCTAATGCGGAGTTTTAGGAAATTTGTGACACGGAATTAGCAATGCGATTCCTAGAAAAATATATAAATTTCATGGTAAACCACGCAATATTAGATGCAATTATGCCCAAGCATTCAAATCCAGACAATTTGATGAATTTTGCAAAGACAACATTTGATAACATCTGATAACATCTGATAATAATGTAATTCGCCACCATAAGGTTTTTGGCGAAAAATTTATTGCGGAGGCAACACGGTCCACAAAGCAATCAACTATTTTTAATCATCAAAAATAAGGACCGGGACACTACAAAACACTTCAGCAGACGCCAACACTCACTACAAAGAGATTTGGGCACTACAACAACTGGTTGCATTTTGCTACGATGGCAAACTATACGTTCCAAGTCCACTTAGAAAACTAAATTCAATTCACAAAAACCATCCAGGCCAAACTGGAATGATCCACTTAGCAGATCTTACATGGTTTCCAAGACCACACAGGGATATCGTCACACTAGCACAAGGATGCTTGTCATGTATAAAAATAGGTAAGAACTTAAAACCGAAAATTCCAAAAAAAACTATTTCTAAGATACCGAGATTCCAAGAATCAAACGACGAAATCCAAAAGCTTCTGGCTGGAACAGTAACAAACGATAATAGTAAGAAACATGCATGCTTGAAAATTAAGATCGGTAATCACGCTACCTAATGCGGAGTTTTAGGAAATTTATGACACGGAATTAGCAATGCGATTCCTAGAAAAATAAATAAATTTAATGGTAAACCACGCAATATTAGATGCAATTAGGCCCAAGCATTCAAATCAAGACAATTTGATGAATTTTGCAAAGCTAACATTTGATAACATCTGATAATAGTGTAATTTGCCACCATAAGGTATTTGGCGAAAAATTTATTGCGGAGGCAACACGGTCCACAAAGCAATCAACTATTTTTAATCATCAAAAATAAGGACCGGGACACTACAAAAAACTTCAGCAGACGCCAACACTCACTACAAAGAGATTTAGGCACTAAAACAACTGGTTGCATCTTGTTACGACGGCAAACAATACGTTCCAAGTCCACTTAGAAAACTAAATTCAATTCACAAAAACCATCCAGGCCAAACTGGAATGATCCACTTAGCAGATCTTACATGGTTTCCAAGACCACACAGGGATATCGTCACACTAGCACAAGGATGCTTGTCATGCATAAAAAATAGGTAAGAACCTAACACCGAAAATTCCAAAAAACTATTTCTAAGATACCGAGATTCCAAGAATGAAACGACGAAATCCAAAAGCTTCTGGCTGGAACAGTAACAAACGATAATAGTAAGAAACATGCATGCTTGAAAATTAAGATGGGTAATCACGCTACCTAATGCGGAGTTTTAGGAAATTTGTGACACGGAATTAGCAATGCGATTCCTAGAAAAATATATAAATTTAATGGTAAACCACGCAATATTAGATGCATTTAGGCCCAAGCATTCAAATCAAGACAATTTGATGAATTGTGCAAAGATAACATTTGATAACATCTGATAATAGTGTATTTTGCCACCATAAGGTATTTGGCGAAAAATTTATTGCGGAGGCAACACGGTTCACAAAGCAATCAACTATTTTTAATCATCAAAAATAAGGACCGGGACACTACAAAAAACTTCAGCAGACGCCAACACTCACTAAAAAGAGATTTAGGCACTACAACAACTGGTTGCATTTTGTTACGATGGCAAACTATACGTTCCAAGTTCACTTAGAAAACTAAATTCAATTCACAAAAACCTTCCAGGCCAAACTGGAATGATCCACTTAGCAGATCTTACATGGTTTCCAAGACCACACAGGGATATCGTCACACTAGCACAAGGATGCTTATCATGCATAAAAATAGGTAAGAACCTAAATCCCAAAATTCCAAAAAAACTATTTCTAAGTTACCGAGATTCCAAGAATCAAACGACGAAATCCAAAAGCTTCTGGCTGGAACAGTAACTAACGATAATAGTAAGAAACAAGCATGCTTGAAATTTAAGATCGGTAATCACGCTACCTAATGCGGAGTTTTAGCAAATTTGTGACACGGAATTAGCAATGCGATTCCTAGAAAAATATATAAATTTCATGGTAAACCACGCAATATTAGATGCAATTATGCCCAAGCAATCAAATCCAGACAATTTGATGAATTTTGCAAAGATAACATTTGATAACATCTGATAACATCTGATAATAGTGTAATTCGCCACCATAAGGTTTTTGGCGAAAAATTTATTGCGGAGGCAACACGGTCCACAAAGGAATCAACTATTTTTAATCATCAAAAATAAGGACCGGGACACTACAAAACACTTCAGCAGACACCAACACTCACTACAAAGAGATTTAGGCACAACAACAACTGGTTGCATTTTGTTACGATGGCAATTTACGTTCCAAGTCCACTTAGAAAACTAAATTCAATTCCCAAAAACTATCCAGGCCAAACTGGAATGATCCACTTTGCAGATCTTACATGGTTTCCAAGACCACACAGGGATATCGTCACACTAGCACAAGGATGCTTGTCATGCATAAAAAATAGGTAAGAACCTAACACCGAAAATTCCAAAAAAAACTATTTCTAAGTTACCGAGATTCCAAGAATCAAACGACGAAATCCAAAAGCTTCTGGCTTGAACAGTAACTAACGACAATAGTAAGAAACAAGCATGCTTGAAATTTAAGATCGGTAATCACGCTACCTAATGCGGAGTTTTAGGAAATTTGTGACACGGAATTAGCAATGCGATTCCTAGAAAAATATATAAATTTAATGGTAAACCACGCAATATTAGATGCAATTAGGCCCAAGCATTCAAATCAAGACAATTTGATGAATTCTGCAAAGATAACATTTTTAGGATAAATCTAGCACCAGCTGGTAATCACAGAGCAATAAGTATGGTTGAATGTTTTATACAGACAATAAAACCCAGGTCGTCAGTACTAAACAATGATAAAAATGGTCAAATGTAACATTTTCCAAAAAAATTCGGATATAAAACTAATATCAATCACCACAACAAAAAACACCAAATCAAGAACACTTTGGCAGAAAAAACAACAAGTATAACAAGAAAACATTATCACAAAATCATCACAGAAACCACTCACCAACAAGAATATCAAATATTTCCTCTAAGACTTTGCCAGCCTATGTTGAACACCGCATAACCGGATTCAGAACCCCAAGTGAACATCCAATTTCAAAACGCCCAATCGGAAAACGAATCAGCATCAGACAATTGGACTGTGAAGACAGGACTGAAACCCGCACAAAAACGTAAGCTAGATTAAGCAAATAACTTCAAACCTTTCAAATTGTTAATATTATTCGATGATAAAACAACAACACTAAAAAAATCGGTCAGACCAGTATCAAGCAAAAAATCAACCCGCAGAGAACCAGAACCGAGAGGAACACTTAAACCACTTTGGAATATAATTCCAGAAGGAACAATAATTTATACACCAGCAACACTCACTATTGATACAAGCAACAGCCGGTACACAGCCATTTGAAAAAACGATTTAGCAATTGTAATCAAACCTAAACTACGTCTATTACATTTTGTTGCATGTATAAAGGTAGTAGAGTATAAGCGAAATCAGAAAAAATAGAACAGTTCTATTTATCAGGGAAAAAGAAGAGAGATCGATCAAAGCAAGGACCCAATACGAACCCCCAGGACACATAAAGCTGCAAACCCACTACTAACCAGCCACAAAAATGAGAGGGACAATGCCAGCTAAGAAAACCCAGCAACGAACATGTAACACTTTCCACCAAAAAACCAAAGAACTACTATCACAATCTGAATTTAGCAATTGCTCAGACAATCATCGATAGAACAATTGTAACAACAAATTACGAAAACAATAACAGCACTAACAAACAAACAGGCCAAATGGCTAGCAAAGACATACACGACAAACAATCTAATACTCCGGAAGAGAGCACACGCCGACAAAAACAACAACGTACCAATCCATGTGGACGACGATCGCGATGCAGCCTTCCCTACCAGAAAAAGTGATTCGGAGCCCTATATCCTCACTTCATACAGACGACAGAAATGCACTAAACAAAATTTTCATTTAACTCGAAATTTCCTACATGGGGGTATGTGCTGGTGGACACTATAGGAAACAGCAACCAAGTACTTATATGAAGTTTACTACTATAGTACATAATTTTACATTTTTAGTGACACTTGCGTGACGTTGATATCGATCTGGAAGTGTTATACATATGTACGCTTAGTCTGTTTTTATTCGGTTATTCACTTCAATTACCAACTGGTACTCACTTCACGGTCAAGCAACACGCAAAAGACAATTTGCCGTTTTGCCTTAATGCGTGTGATAAAGTACGAATTCAAGTTTATTTAATTGTTCTTTTGTCTGCTAACGTATCTCCACAAACATGGCGCAGTTTTTAGGATTCGAATCGGCGCAAAAATTTAAAAAAAAATTAAGTGATTAATTGAGAGCATTCCAATTTTTAAATAGAAAAATTTAATAAACTTAAACAATTTAGTACAAGCTCAATATCTTGTTTTAAAAACTCTTAATTGCAAAGTCAAGATACCATCAGAAAAAACCTAAACTGCTTTGCTTTTACTCAAATAAAAATCAGATAAGTCCTCTTATTGATGGTACGGGCAAAAAGTCAACAGAGCGGGCGAACTTCACATAAACATTTTGAAACAAAGTGAATTCAAAAGTTTAGTAGAAACCAAATTTTTTTAAATAAACACCAGATATAAACATCGGTAGTAAACAAGGATTAATAAAGAAGTTAAGGTTTGCCCTAGATGAAAGCGGATGATCTCTCTCAGTGATGAGACTTAGCTACAAAGAAAATACAAAAAGAAGACCAAATAGCACAACGTTCAAAAATATTCTGAAAACTTTGAAAACGGATATTATCGAGATTATTAAAAGTCTCACTATCACAAAAGTACAATGAAACCAGTAAAATCCATGAAATCAATAAAAAATTGAGAAGAAGAAAAGGCAGCATCATTTAAACGTCAACCTCATTTGACCATAGGGAACGCTGATGTAAAAGTTTAATTTTCCATAATTGAAAAAAAAAACGTTTGAAAAGCAGCACTCCAAGAGAATTCGAATGTTTTATATTTTAAAACTCCCCACTGAGACCACAATTAGATTTCTTAGCGCTTCTTATCTATTAAGAAGACGTTATTGAGATATATCTGTTTTCGGATATAGTTTTGAAAAGACAATTTGGTAGAAAAATTTTGGAAAACCCCAAACAGTTTTTCTTAAGCAAAAAGCTTTCTGAATTTGTACTGCACATACCCCTAGGTCACTCTGATTCAATACTGAATCGTCGATATACTATTGGAATATACTGATTCGGTAAAGAAATTCTATAATAATAATAATAAAGTTGTTTTCGGTTAGTATTCAAATACAATTTACATTTCTAATTTATACAATCCATTTTGAGGAGCACCAAACCGAGTGGCAGCTTGGGGCTCATCGCCTGTTCTAAAGCGCCATTGACTTTTTTGAAAAACCACAATTTAATAGGGTCTTTTGGAGCATCGTCTATAATTGTTTGCATGTGCCTTAGTTGGTCTCATCAATGCAAAGGATTGACATCTTTTTAAAAAACAAAACGATGAAAAACTTGGTATTCTAACTTTTTGTCTGTTTCCGAAATTATTGTGACAGCTGATCGGAATCAATAAAGTAGACAGTTTTTAGATTATTTGTATAAGATTCAAGGTTCTTGTCAAGTAATTGAAGGAGAGTTGTAGATATTTTTGAGTCCAATCTGGCAAGAGTGTTGAAAAGTAACCTAAATCTGTTGTACAATTTTGTTCTGTTTGTAGGTGTTTGTTTTCATAGAGTTGGCAGCATTTTTTTTCTAACCGCATAAACTTATCAATTTCCAATTGCATTATACTTTTATTCAATGTTTCTGAGAAGACTGCTGATCTGCTAGCTACTCCACAAATCAGAATCAGAATCAAAGGTTGGTTTTATTTTTTTTTGAGTGTTAATTTGTTAGACTCCATTTTTCGGCTGTCAATCTGTGGTCCTCATTATATTTTCTCAGTGCAAACTTACCGTATATGTTGCTATAGTCAGCAAACAATAAAATAGCATTATTTTTTGCTACTGTTATAAGGACATTTATATAGATCAGAAAAAGCAGATAACCTAAAACTGATCCTTGTGGCACACCGTTTTTTTCTTGAGTACTGGATCCTTTTGAATCATTAACTGCAAACTGTTGTCTTTTGGCTAGATATGATGTTGGAAGACTATAGATAGGTCCCATAAGTCCATACATCTAGCATTTGGTTAGTAGGATATCATGATCAACTGTGTCAAAGGCTTTAGATAAATCAAGCCAGGTGCAGTAGGCAGGTATTTTCCTCGATTGGTATTCTAGCAAATGCCCCAGTGTCTCCGCTAGAGAATCTACAGTTCATCGTTTACTGAGAATGCCTAATCGTTTGTTTTAAAGAACTTAAAACTCGGTTAGAAAATTCATTAATTGTATGTGAATCATTCTTTCAAATAACTTGCAAAAATTGGCAAAAGAGATAGTGGTCGGTAGTGTCCTGGATCGCTCTTTACACCAGATTTACAGACTGGGCCAACCTTAGCCAATTTAAGGCAATCAGGGAAACTGCATTCTACTATCATCTTTTTGACGGTCTTCTGGGTATTTCACAGAGCACTAGGAATAACAACTTTCTAATAAGAAATTATGCATATAGAAATAATCCTAATTCCCTTTGTTCTCCAATGGTTTCGTTTCATTGGATATTTGTTGGCTGCTGAGTTCTCTGATTACAAAAGAATGCATTGTGTTTTTAACACTTGACATATTGGATGCTCTGTTGCACATTGCTGACAGATTAGGTCTGATTGATGTAAAGAAACTGTTCAACTCCTCTGGTTCAACTGGGGTTGAAGCTGTGTTATCTGCTAGCTTCGTTCTTGAGCTTAGAGTTTATGACACTAGGGCCCGAGAAACTTCTGGAGGAAGCACTCGTCAGGCGGTGCAACTTATTAGATGTTTAACATTTGATCTTATCAGTGATGCAAATAATCTATTCAATTTTCTTTTATTTTTGAGTTTTTCAAAAGTAAAAGTAAAGGTGCGTTTTTTCCGCGTGTTTTTCAAAAATATTCAAAAACAATCTTAGCAATCGGAAGTAACGATCAAGAAGATCATGAACAAAAACGATAGTTTAAACAGTCAAAGTTGCTCGTTTTCGACCCATTCTCAACCATTTTTTTACCAGTCGCCCTTAAAAGGTATTTGCGTGAGAGCTCGAGTTCGTAATTACAGCCTATAGAAACATTATGATACTACTCACCGTTCGTTTTGTGATACCAGATAGATGGCCTTGTATTTTTGTCCGTGAGGTGGATCATCGGCTGCAAAGTGAAGGGCGGCCGCATTTTCAAATAGGCACCCGGCTGCGTCTGAAATTAAAAGGTATTTTGATAGAACTATTGAATTTGATGGGTCAAAATAAGGGAAAGATGGGGTGTATAACAAAACAAATGCAATTGAAAACATTATGCAATCTTTTGTGACAAGCATAGGACGTTAATGAGAATGAAAATTATATAATGAGAATCATAATCATTTTGATATTTTTCTCCCAGAAAAAATAGAATTCCGTGAACTCCCGACTTTATGCTCCACAGACGTCATAATTTTAACCTTGCTGTCGTATTCGATAAACAAGTTTTGACATTTTCTTGTCTGAGGAGCAAAACCGTGCATGAAGGCTTAAAACATTTTCAGCGCATATAAACTATTATACGCACTGGTACAAAAAACAACACAAACGTAGAATATAATTTTTTAAAAATCAAGAACATAAAAATAAAATTATTTGCGTTTCCAATTAGCTATCATCTACTAACGCTTCAAGATACTTTTCGGTTATTTGTACGTCTAGTAGACAGAGAAGTTATGAATTTTATCTATGCTTCTATCCACCTTTGCGGTAAATTTCCAACCATCTTCACAGTGCGCAATTGAACGCAATAACGTCTAAGTATGTCAAAGGTTTGGTGTCTGCTGAGTTGGTTGCATCTTAATTCAGTCTAAAAACCTTCTATTCCGGGTCGAGGGTTCAGCAGCTATAAGCGGATATTTTTGTAAGAAACCCGCTGAATGTGCTGCAATTATGTAAGGTTTGTGCTGATTGCGTTGAAAATCGATAAAAAGGTGCTGAATCCGCTGAAAAAAAATTTAAGCACATTCCAGCGCATCTCTTGCATAAAAACAGCACTTGATTCAGCACCTTCCTTACATAATTTCAGCACTTGTGAAACTTTTAAATTCAGCGGATTCAGCGCTTTTCTCACAAAATTTTACGCGCAATTTTTTTGCTCACTATTGTTATAACTTAGTCAGCATGTAGGCTCCTTCAACTTTTGCATTTATGAAGAGCCACTAATCAATCAAAACTTTGCGTGGTCTTCTTTAAATGAAAATTCATTTTTTGAAAAACAGACCGAGTGTGAAAACGGTCACACTTTAATCAAATTTAACGAAGGAAGACAATTACACTTAGGGGTACCTGGTTTCATTCCATCAAGTAATTTGGTTTTATACCTCAGCTGCAATAAATGCTTTATCTTAAGGTTTGACAAATTTCTTAAGTCTTTTGACAGATATCCAACTGTTTTTAATTTGAACTGCCCTAGTGCAATGATTTTTAGTCTTGCACAGTTGCTTCTTCTGAATGTACAGCAGAAAAAACAACTCAAAAAGTTTCATCTTCTGCGAGGAAACCGTTGAAAATGCATAAGATAAGTGCTGATATTGTGTAACATAAGTCCTGAAAATTATGTAAGAAATGCGCTGACAGCCGCTGAAAAAATATATTTTCAGCTGTTAGATCATACATGATTATCCACTTAATGTGCTGAAAAGTGCTGAAATTATGTAAGAAAGTGCTCAAAAATCAGCAGATTAAGCGGAATAATGCGTAAGATTTACCCGCTGGAAACTATTTTTTCAGCGGTTATCAGCGCATTTCTTACATAAATTTTGACAAATTCCTCGACCCGGGATAATTTTTCTCTTTCAATTTCATCATTAATCTGGTGTTTAAAGTTGCCCATAATTTTTTGTTAAAAAGCTGATGCGGACTATTTGCGTCTATCTGTTCAAATCGTTGAAAAAAATCAATAAAGTCATCCGTTATTGGTATTGAAGCATTGTGAGACCGCTCCACGGAAATGTTTATCATCCAGGTTTGTTAAACATTTTAAATGTAATCATAGCTTTTTTGTTTGTAGGTAGTTTTTTTATCGAACAAAAATATCTAATGTAAGAGTGCTGAAATTAACGTAAGAAATTTGGGAAATATTGATTGCAACAATGATTCGATACCCTTATAAAAGAAGACCCATCTGAATTAGATAAATTTGTTCCTTTAGATCGAAGTTTGCTTTACGAAAATTAATTTTGAAAAAGTAAAAAAGGTCACTTTTTTTGTTTTCAGCATCTAACTTAAAACTTTGGACCTAATTCTGTAAAATGTAGTTCAATGGTTTCAAGGGTTGTGTCAACCTCTGAGATCTTTAATTTTTTCCTCCTTACAATCATGGCGATCAACTCAAACAATTTTTTAATTCGTTAAAATAACCCTTCATGAGGAAAAAATTAGCAAAATTGGCAGATTTTTTAATTTAGAAGAAGAAGCAACGTTCCATCCAGACAAAGAAAATTTTTTCTCCGGCGGATATTTTTTACGTCAGATTTTTCTAAATTTTCATAGATTATATATCGCATGTTAGTTTGGAAAAAATTATAAAAAACTCAACTGGATTTGAAATAAGCAGCACAAAAAGTACAGTTTTTGAAGAAAAAACTCAAAAAATTTGTCAAATAATGAGATCAAGAAAATAATGCAAATTCAGTTGGAAATGATAGCTACTACTTTGTTTGAGTGCTCAAATCTCTCCACCAGAAGTCTTCCTTGTTACCGAGGAGCCGGTACCAAATTGAAAAACGTTTAATTTTGACACCTGCGTGTATTATGTATTTTAATCATTCAAAATTGCAAACAAGATAATCAATATTTTGGAAAAAATATTTGTAAAACCTACAAAAGCCGAAAAAAACGTATGATTAAAAACGTTGTCTTACTATTACATCGAGCAAATTTTGGCAGTATCTTTAAAAATTTCTGATTTCAATAACTGCGAAAACGACTCGTCTTTATCCAACCCAAACATTCATTTGCAATTTGAATATATTTTAACGTATTCAAAGACTTGTGTCTGCTTTTTCTTTTTGTTAAGATTGTGCGTGACTTTTATGAACAATTGAGTGCAAATTCGTCCTTTGCAAATCAACGCCTCGAGGGCAAAATGGAATTCAATATGTATACCTAATTTGAACTGTCGTAACGGTTGAATTGTTCTTAAACGGGTAAGTTGAATGGGGCTATAATAGACCTATTTATTTTAACTATAAATGCGGCGGAAGCGAAGGCGGCGCGGTATGCCATGTAGATGAATATAACATTGCAGAAACTTTTGTATGCGGTTAGCATTATCGTGTTCGCTTTTTTCCGCAGTTGGAAATTTTGATACGCGGTCTATACAAGCTAAGAAATTTATCCCATGGTTTATTTCATTACTGATTGGGCCACCAAAATCTATTTGTATCTCCTCGTTTGACTCACTTCAGGGTTTAATAGGAGGACATTCAATTAAGGGATTATAGGTTTCAAAAATTTTACCTATCTTATTGCAGGGTGTGCGTTGCAGGGTGAATTGCACTCTGATTGCGGTGTTTTATTGTTTGATTTTGCGATGCATTTCGACTATATTAATGAACTGCTTTGAAAATCTCTCAAATATTCCAGATTTATTGTCCAACTGATCTGTAGCTATCAAATTGGTGGAATGAGTTTTTTCAGTTTTTTTGGTTATACCCGCTTTAATTGACGAATTTATACAATTTGTTTCGGCGCTGTAATTTGCTTTGGCGTGAATGGAATCTTTCATTCGCGGAGCGTTTCGAGTGGTCATTAGCACAACAGGGTTGGGTGATTGTCAACTTGCTTGTAATTTTGAGGCGTTTTGCTAAAAAAAAATAGATTTGTTAAGTTGAAAGCATTTCGCAGCGCGTTTCATTAAATCCAGTTTCGCGACTAACAATTGCTCTTAATTTTGGTTATTATTTGGTACTATAAGGTATGGTTCCCTTATAATCCGTAATCGACTAACCCCATAAGTGTGTCTGACAAGTGCTCAGTTACAAAATTAAAGGGCAATAATCTATAGACTCAGCTCCTAATTGAACGGCTCTCTTTCTTTATAGGTAGTTGGACGCGGTGATCTGTTATGAATGTGAACTTTTCACCGTACGAATTGTAATCGATGTGCTCTATTGCCCATTCGACCCCCAATAATCCCAGTTTGTTTACTTTATATCTTGATTCGACCGAGTTCAGAAAAACGGATGAACAGGCGACAATTTTTCACCCTTCATATTTCGATTTTTCTAGGGCATCATTAAGAGCATGTCGTGATGCGTTGCATTCCACTCTAGTCTCAAGATTGGAGTCATAATGTCTATTTTCGTTTGTTCCTGCTAATTTGGTTTTGATGTCTTCAAAATTTATTGCTTGATTATCAGTCCAAAGAAATTTTCTGATTTTTTTAGGGTTGTCTGAGCAGATGACAAAGTTTTGGTAGATTTGGTATGAATTTGCGGAGACGTTGGACAGAACCAAGAAAATATCTTAATTTTTTAATGGTACTTGCTGATTAAAATTTTAGTACTGCACTTGCTGTCGAATTAGGTAGTTTTATTGCGTTTTGTGTAATTTTGTAACCTATTCTTTCAATTTCATTTTTTGCAAGATGATATTTCGATAGATTTATTCTTAAATTTTTGTCGTCTAGATTTTTCAGGCTCGTTCTGGCTGTTGTCATGTGTTTTTCCAGTGTTTTGCAACTCACAATGAGTATATCATCCAGAAAACAGTATGTGTTTGTTAATCCAATAAGAATCGCAGCAATTGCGTTTTGAAACTCGACCGGGGTATCGGTTATTCCGTAGAGTCCATTTTTGAAGTGGTACGTTCCAGTCACATCGCCGCTTAATATGTTAAAATTGCAACGGCCCGGTGTTTCAGGATGTAGATTGAGTTGGCTATACTTGTACTTCAATTGAATTGTTGTAATAAGTGAGTCGTTTGCTCCGCGTTTACGCTTAAATTTTGTAATATTAATTGAATCAGACTCTCTGTGTTGAGCATTTGAGATTTATTCATGGTGATGGATTCATTCATAACTTTTGAATCGAGTGCTAGTTTAAATGAGGTGTCCTTTTTTGCTTTTATAATTATCGGTGAGATGAAGTGTTTGTCTGAGCACGAATAATGTTTTTGACTATCTCTTGATCTAACAGTGTTATAACTCCTTCTTAACTTTATCTTGAATAATTGTATGACTTTTTCTAGCTTTTTGGTTACGAGCCTGATAGTTTTTGCGGGATTGTGATTTTACTGTATGGTTCTCTGATTTGTTGTTTTATTGGATTTGATGGTTTGATACAGTTTACTATTCTGTTTGTGGCTTAATGCTGTTTAATGTATATTCCCAATGTTTCAAACAGGAATCTTCTGATCAATGGTCGTCAGCCATTTTCCACAATCACAAAGTGTTCATTTTTTGTGCCCCAATTGTTGCATTCGACTGGTGCTATTAGTGTTCCTGCAGTTTTTACTGCAGGGTATACGTTGCAGGGTGAATTGCACTCTGGTTGCGGTGTTTTATTGTTTGATTTTCCGATGCATTTCGACTATATTAATGAACTGCTTTGAAAATCTCTCAAATATTCCAGATTTATTGTCCAACTGATCTGTAGCTATCAAATTGGTGGAATGATTTTTTTCAGTTTTTTTGGTTATATCCGCTTTAATTGACGAATTTATACAATTTGTTTCGGCGCTGTAATTTGCTTTGGCGTTAATGGAATCTTTCATTCGCGGAGCGTTTCGAGTGGTCATTAGCACAACAGGGTTGGGTGATTGTCAACTTGCTTGTAATTTTGAGGCGTTTTGCTAAAAAAAAATAGATTTGTTAAGTTGAAAGCATTTCGCAGCGCGTTTCATTAAATCCAGTTTCGCGACTATCAATTGCTCTTAATTTTGGTTATTATTTGGTACCATAAGGTATGGTTCACGCAATCCGTAATCGACTAACCCCATAGATGTGTCTGACAAGTGCTCAGTTACAAAATTCGACTGGTGCTATTATTGTTCCTGCAGTTTTTACTGGTTCGTTTGACTTTTTGTTCTAACATTTCGTCTTTTTCTCTGTTGCCCATTTTATTTTTTTTGCAGTTTTCAGTGATCGATAGTGCTTCGTATTTTTGTGACTATTGAACAGATACTTCCAGAGTTGAGAAGCAGTCTTACCTGGTTATTACCAATTGTGACCTTCATGTTTTGCGGAGCGATTTGGTCTGTATTGTCATTTGCTATCATTGCTACGCAGTTTTCATCTGATTAACTCCAGTCCGAATTGCATTTTGTGTTGGAGTTCTCCACTTTTTTACTGAATTTTTTGTCAAACTCCTTATTTTTTTCAACGTTTTTTACATTTCGGTTATTATTGTTTTGCTTTGGTTTTCTGCACATTTTCAAAAAGTGATTCGCTTTATCACATTTATTGCATTTTTCCCTAACGAAATGCAGTTTTGTTTGTGGTTTCTTTTTGACGCTTGTCCTCATTTGCGGCGCTGATTTGATTGATTTCGCCTTGTGAATTATGTGTGTGCAATTCGCGGGGAGATGACCACTAGTATTTTGATCGCTGTTGATTGATAGAGGCGTTGTGCTGTTTATTTTCATTTTATTGAGTACTCCAATTTTCAAATTGATTGCCGTTTGGAATGCTTGACTTGGTTATGTTGTTTCTTGTAGCAAGTGGCGCTGTATTTCGATATCCGACATTTTTGTGATGAATTTATCCAGCATTACTGTCTCCTTATAGTCTTTGAAGTTACTATACTACGCCAATTTTTGGAACGTGTTGTAGAAATGCTCTACTTTTTCTCCCTTTTTCTACTGTCGTGAAAATAATAGGTACCTATCAAAGAGGATATTGCGTTACGAATGGGCCTTACGAATGCTGCCTCCATTATGATCCAGAGTTCGATTGTCGATAGTTCGTTTATTACTGCGTGTGCTTCCTTGTGGTTCAAAATATGCGTTCCCGCTTTGCCATTGATCAGATACAACAATGAAACGCATTTTTGGTCACAGGAGTTGCAATGGAAACCACAGCTTAGTACTCCTGCGTCTGTTATTTTCTGGCACTTTAAATCTTACGAGAGTTTTATCTGCGGGTTTCTGGATATTCTCTCATATTCGGTCACCTTACTATTCTGTTTGTGGCTTGTTGCTGTTTAATGTATATTCCCAATGTTTCAAACAGGAATCTTCTGATCAATGGTCTTCAGCCATTTTCCACAATCACAAAGTGTTCATTTTTTGTGCCCCAATTGTTGCATTCGACTGGTGCTATTAGTGTTTCTGCAGTTTTTACTGGTTCGTTTGACTTTTTGTTCTAACAATTCGTCTTTTTCTCTGTTGCTCATTTTATTTTTTTTTTGCAGTTTTCAGTGATCGATAGTGCTTCGTATTTTTGTGACTATTGAACAGATACTTCCAGAGTTGAGAAGCAGTCTTACCTGGTTATTACCAATTGTGACCTTCATGTTTTGCGGAGCGATTTGGTCTGTATTGTCATTTGCTATCATTGCTACGCAGTTTTCATCTGATTAACTCCAGTCCGAATTGCATTTTGTGTTGGAGTTCTCCACTTTTTTACTGAATTTTTTGTCAAACTCCTTATTTTTTTCAACGTTTTTTACATTTCGGTTATTATTGTTTTGCTTTGGTTTTCTGCACATTTTCAAAAAGTGATTCGCTTTATCACATTTATTGCATTTTTCCCTAACGAAATGCAGTTTTGTTTGTGGTTTGGTTGTCACGCTTGTCCTCATTTGCGGCGCTGATTTGATTGATTTCGCCTTGTGAATTATGTGTGTATGCAATTCGCGGGGAGATGACCACTAGTATTTTGATCGCTGTTGATTGATAGAGGCGTTGTGCTGTTTATTTTCATTTTATTGAGTACTCCAATTTTCAAATTGATTGCCATTTGGAATGCTTGACTTGGTTATGTTGTTTCTTGTAGCAAGTGGCGCTGTATTTCGATATCCGACATTTTTGTGATGAATTTATCCAGCATTACTGTCTCCTTATAGTCTTTGAAGTTACTATTCTCCGCCAATTTTTGGAACGTGTTGTAGAAATGCTCTGCTTTTTCTCCCTTTTTCTACTGTCGTGAAAATAATAGGTACCTATCAAAGAGGATATTGCGTTACGAATGGGCCTTACAAATGCTGCCTCCATTATGATCCAGAGTTCGATTGTCGATAGTTCGTTTATTACTGCGTGTGCTTCCCTGTGGTTCAAAATATGCGTTCCCGCTTTGCCATTGATCAGATACAACAATGAAACGCATTTTTGGTCACAGGAGTTGCAATGGAAACCACAGCTTAGTACTCCTGCGTCTGTTATTTTCTGGCACTTTAAATCTTACGAGAGTTTTATCTGCGCGTTTCTGGATATTCTATCACATTCGGTCACCTCGGTTGAATCATCCATAGTTTGAATCGGGATTAAGTTGGTAGGGTTACGATGGTTGGTTTCGGATTGAATAGTACGTCTAGATTGATGTCTTTATTAGCCAATATTGCGAGTTTTAATTATGTCCTCACTTCTCCCAACGTAGCGGTAGTTCTGATGAAATTTGTTTACAAAAAAGATAAATCGCCAATGGGGTTTTTCGTGATCCTGCTGACTGCGCCATGTCATATATGCCTACTGTACAAAAAGTAATTTTAATGATTCGCGGTGAGAATCAACAGATTTTTATTTTGAGAGTTTCTTTGCGTAGCAAATGCTGAATTGAATTTTCACTTCGCTGGTTTGCAGAACAAATAAGTCTAATTGTTATCTGTGGGATTACGGCTAATTGCGGGGTGATGAGGTTAAATTAACAGAGAGCTGTATTCGCTTAGCGAATAGAAAACATGATTTGGAAGAATTATTCACAGCTGGGTGCAGGAAATTTTCTGATTAGTCTGAATAACTTAGCAGCTGACAGGAATTGTATGAACAGATCTAATTGTTTACACCGCTGAATGAACTAAAATACGAACAATCTTAAATATGGAAAGTATGAGGAATTAACAACTCATGAAAATGAACATCAGAGACATGAATAAATTAGGAATAGGTGGCAAATTGAACTGCATCTATAATTAGAATTAGGTAAGGGAAATGATAAAGTAGCAACAGAATAATCAGTGTTAGTTTTACGTTGGTACCTGTGTACCACACCTTTGATTTAACGTACAACTTGACCGTGAAATTGAAATTATGTCGGAATGACCAAAACATTGCCGAAAAGTTCCAGGAACTAATCAAATGAGCGAAATTTAGACCAAAAACAAGAAAATAATTACAGTTTAAGATTGGTTTGAATGTTGCAAGCTATTTACAAATCTAATCTATCTGAAGAAATCAAATAACTAAAACTTAAGTGGAATGTCTCTGATTAGATTTAATTTGATTTTTAATGCAACCTTACAAATGGTAGTCACAAAAACTTTTGTTTATTGGCTGAATATTAGTCCAACGAAAAATCGCGACATGCAAAAATTGTTCAAGAATCAATTCTTGAGATAAAAGTTACTGGAAGTTTTTTCTCGAAAATTGAAATTATTAACCAATAGGGGAACATTAACTTGTCAATTTTTTGAAAAACGGTGTTCAATAGTTTTTTGACAGTTTTTTCTGTAAGGGACTTTTCGAAAGGGTCTGAAACATAGCGGGAACCTGTCGGGGAAAACATTTTTGAAAAATGTGGTCGAAGAAACTGCTGACGCTTTTTCGGTTTTAATCAAAATGACATGGTGTGAAACACTTTAGTTCTCTAGAGTGACGTAACTTATCTGATGAGTTGATCTAAAAATTTTTTTGTTCAACTGTTTCTATCACCAATGGATATGAAAAATTTATCACTCACAAAACAAGATTCACGCCTGCGCAAATCTCTTGATTGAACTCAAAAGAGCGTCAAAAATTTTTTAGACCTCATTTTTCAAAAAAAATGACAAGTTAATGTCCGTCTACCGGGTGAAAACATTGATTTTCAAAAAACTATTTCCGACAATTTTTGAACTCCAATTTTCCAAAAAATTTACATGTGCCGACACCCCTTAAGCGAAAAAGTTTCAAAAAATGAGAAATTGGCTTTGAACTTTTTTTAATCGTTCACAAAACATGTATATCGACGAGCTAGCGATAGCAGTGCAGCAAACAATTGATCGTAACAAAACTGGTTCAAGCTTGTAAACAAATTGAACAAATTTACAATCAGCCGAAAGGTAAAATAGAAGATTTTCTTAGAAAAAATTCGGAGCTGACCAGAACCTCAAGGGGGGGGGGGATTTAGTGCAGATTGAGATATCACAATGTGGGAACATTTTTGTTTTAGGTTCTTTGCTGTAAAATGTCCCCCTCTTGCGGGGGACATTTTAATGCATATAAACTAAAACAAAATTGTACCCCTCCCCCGTTGCAATCTCTCAATCTACAGTATATGTATGTCACTCTATTGCGGTTAGTCAGCTTATATTACCACTTACCACAAAAAATTTTTCTCATAAAATCGAACCTGAACTGATATTGGTTTCAGAACTCCATGGCCTGTATTTCCTCTCACATTCATTATTCTCACCCCGTTCACGTGTTTAACTTCCGCATTCTGCCTCGCTACATGTTGTTCATTTGGCACGTTTTCATTGTCATTTAAACTTGCTGAAGTTTCTCTTTTCTGAACAAAGTTTGAATTGTTAACGCGTGGCAATGGGGTTCTTCCAACATTTGCCCGATTGAAATAATTGTAGTTTGTATTAATATTGGGTGGATTTCGAGGTGGAACAAACGCAATCATTAGAGGAGCCTTTTGTCGGGTCACCATATGACCTTGACTTTGCCGCCATGGCTCGTTCGTGCTTGCTGCAGTACCCATGATAAATTCAGTAGAAGTGATAAAAACCAAATTAAATACAAAAATATTGCAAGAATTAGAAATAATAAATATAAAAATAGCAAAATTATCTAAATAATTTGGAGAGTTAGGTCTTTCTCATTGTATCCCGACAACCCACTCCCCCTCCCCCTCCCCCTCCCCCTCCTCCCAATATATATGAACCAAAACAATCAATTAATATGAATGTAATTAATCGTAAACTAATCGGGCGATACAATTATGTGGGGCCTCAATGGGAAAGACCCGTTGTTTGTACGAGTTCCAAATCAAAGCAGTTCAAATTCCAGCGCCAACTGATATCGAACAGCGATTTTTAAGTTTGTACTGAATTCTCTTTTTTCTGATTTAATTACAGCCCAACTCCACCTTTCTTCACAAGCGCCCAAAATATTCAGTTAAGCAAATTTGAGCTGCATCTAATCACATAAAACGAACTAGTTTCATTGAATCAAAAAGAAGTAATATAAAACTATTAATAGACTAAAAATATAAAGCTAAAAAGACAGACATAAATTGTCTTCACAAATTGGTGGAAAATTAGTCTGGCGCTCAATGAAAACCAACAACGCTGTTTAAAACAGTTCACGCAATATTGTCGACTACAAGCAAAAACTACGGAAATTATAAGTGCTTTTGTGGGGTATAAAATTTGGAGAAAGCATATATAAGTTTCTATTTTTGGATTGAAAAAAACGTTTAATTTTTGCAAAAACAAATTAATTTTGTTCAATATTAGCACGAGATTTTTGCGAGACAGCCTTGAAATCAACGAGCTAAAACAAACAGGCACTGAAATTATTAATGAAGTGACTTTTCCTTGAAAATTTAGTGCAAAAACTTTCAAATATCCCCCCGTATTGACATTGATTTGACCGCTATGCGTTGCAAAAATGCTAAATTCATCAGCAATTTTGTTTTGTTGCATATACTTCAATATGCTGATTTTAATCCCAGATTGGATGACGTAAACTCGAGGAGACGAACGGAAACAAAAACGATTTTGCTATTTCTTATCAAAATGTCAATCAGTATTAAATTTACAACAAGTATTGTTCATTTGTTATCAAATATTTGAATAAGTTATTCACTTTCTGAAGACTAGCAAACATTTATTTCAAATCAATGGATTTCAATGTTGAAAAACCCGTTGAAGCTCATTTTCAAGGTGAAATTTGTTAGAAAAAAATGTTACAATCGGACACATACAGGTGGAAAAATTCCATGTTATAGGCTTGTTTTATCTCTTAATTTAGACAAATCGATAATGATTCTTCTTAATTATAATTTTCAAGTAATGGTCAACGTATTTATCATTAACTGACCGAAAAATCCACTTGATTTGACTAAAATATCATTTGGTATTATTTTTGAAAACCGAACAGATTCATTACGGGCATCTTGAAACGTACGCAATGAAACCATGCCATATCGCAACTTACGATCAAATATATCTTTGTCGATCCATGAGATAAAAACAAAGTTGACTTTTCATTTTGCAGAAAGGAAAGAACAAATGACACAAAAAGCAGAACCTTGCAATTTAGTTTTTGTCAAAAATGAGGATTTATTTAAAAGAGAACTGTATATGATATTATATGTGGATTATAGATGACAATAAAATTATATTTTATAGTTTTTAATTAAATTCCTTTGACAAGCTTTGGTGGCCTTGAGCAGTGATTCGCTGTTTTATTTAAGTAGGATAGCAACCAATTAGGGGTGAAAATTTCACAGAGCTTCAGTTTATTGCTAACACCTGATAAACCTATAGAGTGACCCCAATTTTATTTTGCCACCCGGAGGTTGGTGGCAGAGCAAATCAGCGCTGAATCAGTCTAGAGAAATTCTGTTCTTTCTGGACAGCCAGTACTCTGTTCATGTCACAATTTAAACTGGCTAGTCCTGATTCTTGTGTAAAAATTTTTGCGTAAACTAAAATGTTCAGCTTAACTACTGCCACCAAGGTTTGCTCTCGATGCGATTCGGATATCTGCGTGGTTACTTGTAACATTTAATTTGCGTAGCAAGTCGTAACCACTAACCTAATTGAGCTTTGTGTTAATTACCAACAGCCTAGCTTAAGAATAAAGAGGGTGTATGAGTATACTACTACAGTAACTACCAGTTACAAGCAGTTAAATTAGGACATTATCCTGATCAGACCTATGTCAATTATGAGTAATTGTCAGACTATCCAGGATAAATTAAGCCCGGGCGAACTCTATGACTCGATAAAATCAAAACGATGAACAACTGCACATAAGGAAAATTAAAATGTTCCGAAGATATGATGTTTCAGAACTAGAATGCTCTGAAACTGAAATCTGGGCCCATTGTTCAGGAAACATTCTCATTATTTGTATTCTCAAATAATTTTTTACTAATAAAATTTTCAAAATTTTACTTTTGCTAACCCTGGATTTTCTCAAATACGCCCCGGTACGATTGAAAGAGACAATTTATGGACTAAACGTGTCTAAAAGATATATCAAATTGATCAAAACAAATTACTTCTAGAAAAAGAGGTTAGACAACCTAGACTAAATTTAGTATTTATCTCAATTAAGGTGCAACGTTACGGAAAACAGAACAGAAAACTCTTAATTTATTCATACGGTAAATCTGCTTCTTATGCGTTTGTACAAAAAATTAGACAAAAATATATTTAAAGCCCTAGACAAACTTATAGGTCAAATTTGGTCTACTTTTTATTTTTGCATACCCAGCAGATAACAATAAAGTTTGTAAATTTGAGCGCAAAAATTTTAGTTTCTACCGGTTGTATCTTTTTTCTTTAAAAAGGCGTAGCATGTTGATTTATCTTGATTCTTTTCTACCTCGCAGTCAAAACAAACTTCATGCAGACAAAAAGCTAAATTTCTTTAGTCTTTTTTAATAGAACATTTTCTTTCAAAATACTCCTCGGCAGATTTGGGCATTTTTTTGGTCCTGTGAATTTATATGGGTAATAACAAAAAAAATTGCAAAATCGGCGATTTTGAGGGAGTTCGTTTGGTCACAGCAATTAATACTGATAAAATAATTTGTAGAGGCCAAATTCAATTCAGTGATAGTTATTGAACTATTATATAGCTTCATAATTGCTATTTGGTTAAAGTCAAATAATTTAAACACGAAAACATTCAAGCTGTTCTTACAAACCCTCGCAGCTCTCCACAATGGCTGTCAACGTTCGATTTGAATAATTAAACAAAAAACTTTTATGAGCCCCCGTCACGAAAAAAGCAACAAAAACAATGTCAGAGAAGTTAAATTTTAATAAAGTTATCTGTATATGATAATCAAACCAGGATTATTGAAGATTTCCGGGCAATCATACAAAGATCATGTATGATTTTTTAGTAGTCATTCAAGGATAGTACTTGGAAATACCTTATGATTTGTATGACATCATATATGATCCTTGTTTGAATACTAAGAAATGTCGACACAGTTAACGAAGCGTTGTTTGTTTTATTTAGTTGTAAAAAGGCTTTGGAAATAAACTAATAAAAAAATTCATGCAATATTATTAAGTATTTTTCTAGAAAAACTTCTTTCAAGATATGTTGTTGGTTTCATCAGAACAGAACTTATGGAATAGAAAATACGTGTCTGGAAGATGATTTTCAAATCAATCAGTGTTTTTGGGAGTAAATCAAAGGAAACAAAAGTCCAGTTTCATTTTCCGCTCCGCTGTTTGATTGATACTATGGTTATGAAAATTTGGCGTGTCTGCTAGTTGGCAAGATTTTTGAACCTGTCGCAATGAAAGAATTCAAATTAATAAAAACAACACTCAAAAGAAATTTCTGCTTTCCTGTAAAATATGCTGCTAAAAGATGCTGCAGATTATGCTGCAGAGCATCCTGCAGAGTATACCGCAGAATATGCTGCAGAATATGCTGCAGAATATGCTGCAGAAGATGCTGCTAAAAGAGGCTGCGGAATATGCTGCAGAATATGCTGCAGAAAATGCTGCAGAATTAACCGCAGAAAACTCTGCAGAATATGCAGCAGGATATGCTGCAGAATATGCAGAAGAATATGCTGCAGAATATGCTGCAAAATATGCTGCTAAAATATGCTGCAGAATATGCTGCCGATTATACTGCAGAATATGATGCAAAATATGCTGCAGAATATGCTGCAGAATTTGCTGCAGAGTATGCTGCAGAATATGCTGCAGGATATGCCTTAGAATATGCAGAAGAATATGCTGCAGAATATGCTGCAAAATATGCTGCTAAAATATGCTGCAGAATATGCTGCAGAATATAATGCTAAAAGATGCTGCAGAACATGCTTCAGAATATGCTGCAGAATTAGCCGCAGAATAAGATGCAGAATATGGTGCAGGATATGCTGAAGAATGTGCTGCAGAATATGCTGCAGAATATGCAGAAGAATGCGCTGCACAATGCTGCAAAATTTGCTGCAGAATTTGATTCAGAAAATGGTGCAGCACACGTTGCAGAATATGCTGCAAAACATGCTGCAGAATATGCTGCACAATTTACTGCAGAGCATGCTGCTGAATATGCTGCAGAATATGCTGCAGAATATGCTGCAGAATATGCTGCAGAATTAACCGCAGAATATGCTGCAGAATATGTTGCAGGATATGCTGCAGAACATGCTGCAGAACATGCTGCAGAACATGCTGCAGAATACGCTGAAGAATACGCTTCAGAATATGCTGCAGGATATGCTAAAGAATGTGCTGCAGAACATGCTGCAGAAAATGCTAAAGAATATGCTGCAGAATATGCTGCAGAATATGCTGCTAAAAGATGCTGCAGATTATGCCGCAGAACATGCTGCAGAATATGCTGCAGAATTAACCGAAGAATATGCTGCAGGATATGCTGAAGAATATGCTGCAGGATATGCTGCAGAATATTCAGAAGAATATGCTGGAGATTATATCGCAGAATATGCTAAAAAAAATATGCTGCAGAATATGCTGCAGAATATAATGCTAAAAGATGCTGCAGATTATGCTGCAGAACATGCTACAGAATATGCTGCAGAATATGCAGAAGAATGCGCTGCAGAATATGCTGCAAAATTTGCTGCATAATTTGATTCAGAAAATGGTGCAGCTCACGTTGCAGAATATGCTCAAAACATGCTGCAGAATATGCTGCAAAATTTGCTGCAAAATTTGATTCAGAAAATTGTGCAGCACACGTTGCAGATTATGCTGCAAAACATGCTGCAGAATATGCTGCACAACATCTGCAGAGCATGCTGCTGAATATGCTGCAGAATATTCTGCAGAATATGCTGCAGAATTTGCTTCAGAATATGGTGCAGCACATGTTGCAGAATATGCTGCAAACTATGCTGCAGAATATGCTGCAGAGCATGCTGCACAACATACTGCAGAGCATGCTGCTGAATATGCTGCAGAATATGCTGCAGAATATGCTGCTGAATATGCTGCAGAATATGCTGCAGATTTAACCGCAGAATATGCTGCAGAAAATGCTGCAGGATATGCTGCAGAACATGCTGCAGAACATGCTGCAGAAAACGCTGAAGAATACGCTGCAGATTATGCTGCAGAACATGCTGCAGAATACGCTGCAGAATTAACCGAAGAATATGCTGCAGGATATGCTGAAGAATGTGCTGCAGAATATGCTGCAGAATATGCAGAAGAATGCGCTGCAGAATATGCTGCAGAATTTGCTGCAAAATTTGCTTCAGAATATGATGCAGCACATGTTGCAGAATATGCTGCAGAATATGCTGCAGAGCATGCTGCACAACATACTGCAGAGCATACTGCTGAAGATGCTGCAGAATTAACCGATGAATATGCTGCAGGATATGCTGAAGAATGTGCTGCAGAATATGCCGCAGAATATGCAGAAGAATGCGCTGCCGAATATGCTGCAGAATTTGCTGCAGAATTTGCTTCAGAATGTGGTGCAGCACATGTTGCAGAATATGCTGCAAAATATGCTGCAGAATATGCTGCAGAATTAACCGCAGAATATGCTGCAGAATTTGCTGCAGGATATGCTGCAGAACATGCTGCAGAACATGCTGCAGAATACGCTGCAGAATTATTCGAAGAATATGCTGCAGGATATGCTGAAGAATGTGCTGCAGAATATGCCGCAGAATATGCAGAAGAATGCGCTGCAGAATATGCTGCAGAATTTGCTGCAGAATTTGCTTCAGAATGTGGTGCAGCACATGTTGCTGAATATGCTGCAGAATATGCTGCAAAATTAACCGCAGAATATGCTGCAGAATTTGCAGCAGGATATGCTGCAGAACATGCTGCAGAACATGCTGCAGAATACGCTAAAGAATACGCTTCAGAATATGCCGCAGGATATGCTAAAGAATGTGCTGCAGAACAAGCTACAGAAAAAGCTAAAGAATATGCTGCAGAATATGCTAAAGAATGTGCTGCAGAAAATGCTGCAGAAAATGCTAAAGAATATGCTGAAGAATACGCTTCAGAATATGCTGCAGGATATGCTAAAGAATGTGCTGCAGAACATGCTGCAGAAAATGCTAAGGAATATGCTGCAGAATATGCTGCAGAATATGCTGCTAAAAGATGCTGCAGATTATGCTGCAGAACATGCTGCAGAATATGCTGCAGAATATGCTGCAGAATTAACCGAAGAATATGCTGCAGGATATGCTGAAGAATATGCTGCAGGATATGCTGCAGAATATGCAGAAGAATATGCTGCACATTATATCGCAGAATATGCTAAAAGAAAATGCTGCAGAATATGCTGCAGAATTTAATGCTAAAAGATGCTGCAGATTATGCTCCAGAACATGCTGCAGAATATGCTGCAGAATTAACCGCAGAATAAGCTGCAGAATATGCTGCAGGATATGCTGAAGAATATGCTGCAGATTATGCGGCAGAATATGCTACAGAATATGCTGCAGAATATGCTGCAAAATATGCTGCCAAAATATGCTGCAGAATATGCTGCCGATTATACTGCAGAATATGCTGCAAAATATGCTGCAGAATATGCTGCAGAATATGCCGCTGTGAGATTCTGCAGGATATGCTGCAGAATATGCTGCTAAAAGATGCTGCAGATTATGCTGCAGAACATGCTGCAGAATATGCTGCAGAATTAGCCGAAGAATATGCTGCAGGATATGCTGAAGAATATGCTGCAGGATATGCTGCAGAATATGCAGAAGAATATGCTGCAGATTGTATCGCAGAATATGCTAAAGAATATGCTGCAGAATATGCTGCAGAATATAATGCTAAAAGATGCTGCAGATTATGCTCCAGAACATGCTGCAGAATACGCTGCAGAATTAACCGCAGAATAAGCTGCAGAATATGCTGCAGGATATGCTGAAGAATGTGCTGCAGAATTTGCTGCAAAAAATGCAGAACATTGCGCTGCAGAATATGCTGCAGAATTTGATTCCGAAAATGGTGCAGCACACGTTGCAGAATATGCTGCAAAACATGCTGCAGAATATGCTGCAGAGCATGCTGCACAACATACTGCAGAGCATGCTGCTGAATATGCTGCAGAATATGCTGCAGAATATGCTGCAGAATATGCTGCAGAATATTTTGAAGAATATGCTACAGGATATGCTGCAGAACATGCTGCAGAATACGCTGAAGAATACGCTTCAGAATATGCTGCAGGATATGCTAAAGAATGCGCTGCAGAACATGCTGCAGAAAATGCTAAAGAATATGCTGCAGAATATGCTGCAGAATAAGCTGATAAAATATGCTGCAGATTATGCTGCAGAAGTTGCTGCAGAATATGCTGCAGAGTTAACCGAAGAATATGCTGCAGAATATGCTGAAGAATGTGCTGCAGAATATGCTGCAAAATATGCAGAAGAATGCGCTGCAGAATATGCTGCAGTATTTGCTGCAGAATTTGCTTCAGAATATGGTGCAGCACATGTTGCAGAATATGCTGCAAAATATGCTGCAGAATATGCTGCAGAGCATGCTGCACAACATACTGCAGATCATGCTGCTGAATATGCTGCAGAATATGCTGCAGAATATGCTGCAAAATTAACCGCAGAATATGCTGCAGGATATGCTGCAGACCATGCTGCAGAAAATGCTGCAGAATATGCTGAAGAATACGCTGCAGAATATGCTGCAGGATATGCTGAAGAATGTGCTGCAGAATATGCTGCAGAATATGCAGAAGAATGTGCTGCAGAATATGCTGCAAAATATGCTGCAGAATATGCTGCAGAGCATGCTGCACAATAAACTGCAGAACGAGAACGTGCTGCTGAATATGCTGCAGAATATGCTGCAAAACATGCTGCAGAATATGCTGCAGAATTTGCTGCAGAGTATGCTGCAGAATATGCTGCTGTGAGATTCTGCAGAATATGCTGCAGGATATGCTGCAAAATATGCTGCAGAATATGCTGCAGAATATGCTGCAGAATATGCTGCAGAATATGCTGCAGAATTTGATGCAGAGTATGCTGCAGATTATGCTGCAGAATATGCTGCTGTGAGATGCTGCAGAATATGCTGCAGGATATGCTTCAAAATATGCTGCAGAATATGCTTCAGAATATGCTGCAGAGTATGCTGCAGAATATGCTGTAGAATATGCTGCAGAATATGCTACAGAATATGCTGCAGAATATGCGGCAGAATATGCTGCAGAATATGCTACAGAATATGCTGCAGAATATGCTGCAAAATATGCTGCCAAAATATGCTGCAGAATATGCTGCCGATTATACTGCAGAATATGCTGCAAAATATGCTGCAGAATATGCTGCAGAATTTGCTGCAGAGTATGCTGCAGAATATGCTGCTGTGAGATTCTGCAGAATATGCTGCAGGATATGCTGCAAAATATGCTGCAGAATATGCTTCAGAATATGCTGCAGAATATGATGCAGAATTTGCTGCAGAGTATCTGCAGAATATGCTGCAGAATATGCTGCTGTGAGATGCTGCAGAATATGCTGCAGGATATGCTGCAAAATATGCTGCAGAATATGCTTCAGAATATGCTGCAGAATATACTTCATAAAATGCTGCTAAATATACTATAGCAATTTTCAACATAACTTGAAAAATTTAATCATTATAAACCTCAAATTAGTCTAACGGCATTGTCATATTCAAATTTTTTTTAGTAGAAGTTCTGCAGTGCAAATTTGCACTCAATAACATTAAACTGCCTTTCGCCGGCAAAACCAATCGTTTAAGTATTACCGCTTAAAGAGACCAACAGAAAATCATACAAGAATAGATTGTACAACCTTTCAAGGGAATGAAAACAAAGAAAATGCGGATGAGAGTTGCTGACATTTGAAGCAAAAATAATTTCAACACGCAAAAAATGTGTTAACAGACAATCAAGTGAAATAATCAGCATATGAATAAATTAATCTTAGAAGGTAAGACAGAGAACTAAATTTGATTTCGTATTTATTCAAATTAACTCGATTAAAACGTATGCTTTTCATGCAGAACAACCTTTTTAAACCTTTTTAAATCTTTTCTTTAATTTTACATGTAACGGAAAATTTTATTAATCTATTTATTTACAGAAATTTGTATTCATTCAACAGTTACAAGGCGTTAGAGTATATTACTGTTTATGGGATGCTGGTGATAATGATAAATGAAAGGTTTATTGTTTTAGGAAATTTTCCGCTAATTGTACCATTGTCAATAATTTTTTAACTTTGTACTCTTTGAGAAAAAGCAGATTGTCTGACGAAGAATTTTTTCATCTCCTACAAATCGTATGCGGAGGTCCATGATTAATATTCTCCCAATCACTGTCTAGTTTTCGTCCTCCGGATTTTGATTGTCATTATTGTGAATGGGCTTTACTGCCGCATTGGCTAGGCTTCTCAAGTATATTTTGCCGCCTAAATGTTGTAGACTTGATTTCATCGACAAGTTTGAATCACAGTCAGCGAAAACAAGCTAAACAAAGGTGCACCTGGCGAAACAAAAGAAAAGATTGAATAAAGAAATTAAAACAAGGGTCCTATTTCTGAAACAAAACCCAAGGAATTCAAAAAGAAAGACGACAATGGCAACCCTCCTTAACAGGGACTAGATGGCCTTCGTCATTTGGGGCTCCGATAACAAACACAAAGAATTGTCAACCCTTCAAGTCTTCACCACAGATGTGTATGGAACTGGGTGGACTGAGGGGATAGAAGACCGTCAATCTTAGCAGAATTTGTCAATGTTCTGATAAGACTTATTTAATCTTAACTTTGAGCAATGTGAAAATTTACAACATTTAACTTCTTGAGGCCTTAGAAAGCTACCCCCTGAAGAAGCTTAAGCAACAATTAACAACAGGGTTTGCGTAACTATAACTCAAGATCTTTCCCTTATTTTGTTTGAAAAACAGGTTTCAGCGAAGCAATTGTTAAAATTATTAGCATTTTTAAATTGTTATATTACAAAGTTTGGGTCCGGCGAATTATGTTACAAAGTCTACGTCATCCGAGCAGCCAGCACGAACCCAGCAGTGCCCACCACGAGACAGCACGACCCAGCAGTTCCCGCCACGAGCCAGCACGACCCAGCATTGCCCGTCACGAGCCAGCACGACCCCAGACTCTCCACCATTGTTATCGAATCAGAGAGGGCTGTCAATGCAAGACCTTTAACACACGTTAAAAGTGGCATCGAGGACGAGGACCCGTTGATACCCAACCACTTTCTGATCGGTAGAGCGTTTCCCAATATCCCAGCGTGTGTCTTCAAAGAGACTCCCACAATCCAAACGAAGATGTGGACCCAAGTGCAACAGCTACTCGAAGCAATCTGGAAAAGACTTCTAAAAGAGTACATTCCAACCATGAACAAAAGGAAGATGTTGTTAAAGCCTGATGCCAAGTTGGAAGTGAATGACGTCGTTTGGGTTTTGCAAGAATGGACCCCAAGAGGAATTTGACCCCTGGGACGCGTGACAAGGTTAGTAAACCATCATGAGTTAGCAAATCCAATAAGTCATTGCGTGCTGGTTCGGGCTAAAAAAATGTAAAAAAATGACTGATTTTATTCCAAATTACATTGATTAAATAAATCTGCTTCACTTTGGGCAAAAAGGACATAGTCATAAAAACCATCTCAAAAGCATCAGATGACAGATATATTAAAAGCATTTTTGAATTGCTTTCATTTCATAATTATAAAAAAACACTTTTACATATTTTTACTCTGAATACTGACAAAATTGTAGCCTTAATTGAAATCTTCACAAAATTTTTTAAACCACGATACTGTCCTATAATAAACTGAAAACGTAACCCTCCAATTAACATTCTCTTGGCTTGTTTGGTTGTACCTCATATTACAAACTATATCGATTGGCCAATTGTGATCAATCAAAAACCCAGTTCAGCGTTGACTATATAGTTTGTACCTTCCTCAACTCATGTGTTAGGTAAGCCCCGAGAATGTTATCGATGTGATAATTCTTAAGTATATTTTGCCGCCTAATTGTTGTAAACTTTATTTCTTCGACAAGTTTGTATCAAAATCATCGAAAACAAGCTAAACAAAGGTGCACGTGGTGAAACGAAAGAAACGATTGAATAAAGAAATTGAAACAAGGGTCCTGTTTCTGAAACAAAACCCAAAGAATTCAAAAAGAGAGACGAAAATGGCAACTCTCCCTGACCGGGACTAGATGGCCTTCGTCAAGGCTAGCAAAGAATTGTACATTCTCGATGTCACATTCGCTTGCGTTTGGGCTTGCCTGGTTGACAGGAGTCATAGGTTACCAAATCCGATGATTTTTCTCTATCCGTAGTACCTGTGGCTTGACATGGCTCATCCAATAACGCCTTATGAAGATGGTTGATCTTCTATAGCTGAGAAATGTAATTGTGGAAGTGTTGCGTCTGACGCTTTATAGATGCAGATGATTATTCGGAAGCTGAGGCTGAGAGAATAGTTTCTGCTCCGGAGTTTCCCATGTTGGACTGCGCAACGGTTGAGAATTTGACTTCATGCGTAAACGAACACGCAATGCAGGTCCCATATTTGGACAGTTGGAATAGAGTTCTCTGCTTGTGTCTCTTTTTATGTTTAACTTTCTTGTCCCTGTGATTGTTTTTAGGGGTTTTGTTATTAGCCTAATTCTCAAACGTAGTATTTGGATTGTCACTTCTCCCAAATATATCTAGGTCACTGTTGCGATTAGTGACTGCTAATTTTTTTGGTTCTTTATTTTTGGCGTTGGAGCAAGAAATAACTAACAGACGTTTAGGTTGAATGATACGCAAAAGGAGTTGATCGGTTTTAACGGGCACTTTGATTAATTATATACTACATCGTATAAAAATTTTTTGTATCACGGAAAACAAATGTATTCCAATTGTGACTGATCTCAATGATACAACTTACATTTCGTCTGATATCATTAAAAAAACTCGATGCAAAATGGTGAAAAAACATATGGATTAAAAAATTGGGATTTAAATTTGGTTAATTTCTACGACTTTTTTTCCGAAACTACCTTTCTGTGTTGTGAAAAATTACTCCTGTAATCATTTCTTTCTCAAACTGCATTTCTATATTTCTCAACCTCCACAGTTATTCGTCATGTGTTTTAATTTCTGAATTCAATCGCCATGATTCGTTTTAATTCTTGACTAAAATCTAAACAATAAACTGCTCTAACAAAGAATGTGTAGCAGTAGAAATACTGGATGTACACCTCTTGCCAATCAAAGACTGAGAAGACACTTCTTTTTTATATAAAACTAACTCAACTGACTGTAGTCAGTCTATTAGAGCAGTTGCACGATGTGTATACCTCTGACTCCGGTGTCAACTCTATTATACATCGTTATAATTGAAGTATACCTTCAGTTTTTTACCGAGTCGCTTAGTCTGAGAGCGAATAGGTAAGTCTACTTCGTGCGCAGAGATAAGTAGCCCTAAAGACATCTTCATCCCTTAAGACTGTAAAAGGAGCCCAGATCGGGTCTGCCTTAAATGCAGATTTATACAAAAGGAAAACAAAACTAAATAGAATTGTGCAGTCGAGACCAAAAACGTACAATAATTGATTCTTGAGAAAACCATCAAGAGTTAGCAAATCCAATAAGTCATTGCAAGCTGGTTCGGGCTACAAAAATGTTAAAAAATGACTGATTTCATTCCAAATTACATTCATTAAATAAATCTGCTTCACTTTGGGCAAAAAAGACATAGTCATAAATACCATCTCAAAAACATCAGATGACAGATATATTAAAAGCAATTTTGAATTGCTTTCATTTCATAATTTTGAAAAAGCACTTTTACATATTTTTACTCTGAATACTGACAAAATTGTAGCCTTAATTGAAATCTTCACAAAATTTTTTAAACCACGATACTGTCCTATAATAAACTGAAAACGTAACCCTCCAATTAACATTCTCTTGGCTTGTTTGGTTGTACCTCATATTACAAACTATATCGATTGGCCAATTGTCATCAATCAAAAACCTAGTTCAGCGTTGACTATATAGTTTGTACCTTCCTCAACTCATGTGTTAGGTAGGCCCCAAGAATGTTATCGATGTGATAATTCTTAAGTATATTTTGCCGCCTAATTGTTGTAAACTTTATTTCTATGACAAGTTTGAATCATAATCATCGAAAACAAGCTAAACAAAAGTGCACGTGGCGAAACGAAAGAAATGATTGAATAAAGAAATTGAAACAAGGGTCCTATTTCTGAAACAAAACCCAAGGAATTCAAAAAGAGAGACGAAAATGGCAACTCTCCCTGACCGGGACTAGATGGCCTTCGTCAAGGCTAGCAAAGAATTGTGCATTCTCGATGTCACATTCGCTTGCGTTTGGGCTTGCCTGGTTGACGGGAGTCATAGGTTACCAAGTCCGATGATTTTTCTCCATCCGTAGTACCTGTGGCTTGACATGGCTCATCCAATAACGCTTTATGAAGATGGTTGATCTTCTATAGCTGAGAAATGTAATTGTGGAAGTGTTGCGTCTGACGCTTTATAGATGCAGATGATTATTCGGAAGCTGAGGCTGAGAGAATAGTTTCTGCTCCGGAGTTTCCCATGTTGGACTACGCAACGGTTGAGAATTTGACTTCATGCGTAAACGAACACGGAATGCAGGTCCCATATTTGGACAGTTGGAATAAAGTTCTCTGCTTGTGTCTCTTTTTATGTTTAACTTTCTTGTCCCTGGGTTTGTGTTTAAGGTTTTGTTATTAGCTTAATTCTCAAACTTAGTATTTGGATTGTCACTTCTCCCAAATATATCTAGGTCACTGTTGCGATTAAAGACTGCTAACTTTTTTGGTTCTTTATTTCTGGCGTTGGAGCAAGAAATAACAAACAGACGTTTAGGTTGAATGATATGCAAAAGGAGTTGATCGGTTTTAACGGGCAGTTTGATTAAATATATACTACATCGTATAAAAATTTTTTGTATCACGGAAAACAAATGTATTTCAAGTGTGACTGATCTCAATGATACAACTTACATTTCGTCTGATATCTTTAAAAAAACACGATGCAAAAAGGTGAAAAAACATATGGATTGAAAAATTGGGGTTTAAATTTGGTTAATTTCTACGACTTTTTTTCTGAAACTATATCTCTGTGTTGTGAAAAACTACTCCTGTAATCATTTCTTTCTCAAACTGCATTTCTTTTTTTTTCAACCTCCTCAGTTATTCGCCATGTGTTTAAATTTCTGAATTCAATCACCATGCTTCGTTTTAATTCTTAACTAAAATCTAAACAATAAACTGCTCTAACAAAGAATGTGTAGCAGTAGAAATACTGGATGTACACCTCTAGCCAATCAAAGACTGAGAAGACACTTTTTTTATATAACACTTACTCAACCGACTGTAGTCAGTCTATTAGAGTAGTTGCACGATGTGTATACCTCTGACTCCGGTGTAAACTCTATTATACAACGTTATAATTGAAGTATACCTTCAGTTTCTTACCGGGTCGGTTAGTCTGAGAGCGAATAGGTAAGTCTACTTCGAGCGCAGAGATAAGTGGCCCTAACTCTTCATCCCTTAAGCCTGTAAAAGGAGCCCATATCGGGTCTGCCTTAAATGCAGATTTAAACAAAAGGAAAACAAAACTAAATAGAATGGTGCAGTCGAGACTAAAAACGTACAATAATTGATTCTTGAGAAAACCATCATGAGTTAGCAAATCCAATAAGTCATTGCGTGCTGGTTCGGGCTAAAAAAATGTAAAAAAAATGACTGATTTTATTCCAAATTACATTGATTAAATAAATCTGCTTCACTTTGGGCAAAAAGGACATAGTCATAAAAACCATCTCAAAAGCATCAGATGACAGATATATTAAAAGCATTTTTGAATTGCTTTCATTTCATAATTTTAAAAAAGCACTTTTACATATTTTTACTCTGAATACTGACAAAATTGTAGCCTTAATTGAAATCTTCACAAAATTTTTTAAACCACGATACTGTCCTATAATAAACTGAAAACGTAACCCTCCAATTAACATTCTCTTGGCTTGTTTGGTTGTACCTCATATTACAAACTATATCGATTGGCCAATTGTGATCAATCAAAAACCCAGTTCAGCGTTGACTATATAGTTTGTACCTTCCTCAACTCATGTGTTAGGTAAGCCCCGAGAATGTTATCGATGTGATAATTCTTAAGTATATTTTGCCGCCTAATTGTTGTAAACTTTATTTCTTCGACAAGTTTGTATCATAATCATCGAAAACAAGCTAAACAAAGGTGCACGTGGCGAAACGAAAGAAACGATTGAATAAAGAAATTGAAACAAGGGTCCTGTTTCTGAAACAAAACCCAAAGAATTCAAAAAGAGAGACGAAAATGGCAACTCTCCCTGACCGGGACTAGATGGCCTTCGTCAAGGCTAGCAAAGAATTGTACATTCTCGATGTCACATTCGCTTGCGTTTGGGCTTGCCTGGTTGACAGGAGTCATAGGTTACCAAATCCGATGATTTTTTTCCATCCGTAGTACCTGTGGCTTGACATGGCTCATCCAAAAACGCCTTATGAAGATGGTTGATCTTCTATAGCTGAGAAATGTAATTGTGGAAGTGTTGCGTCTGACGCTTTATAGATGCAGATGATTATTCGGAAGCTGAGGCTGAGAGAATAGTTTCTCCTCCGGAGTTTCCCATGTTGGACTACGCAACGGTTGAGAATTTGACTTCATGCGTAAACGAACACGGAATGCAGGTCCCATATTTGGACAGTTGGAATAAAGTTCTCTGCTTGTGTCTCTTTTTATGTTTAACTTTCTTGTCCCTGGGTTTGTGTTTAAGGTTTTGTTATTAGCTTAATTCTCAAACTTAGTATTTGGATTGTCACTTCTCCCAAATATATCTAGGTCACTGTTGCGATTAAAGACTGCTAACTTTTTTGGTTCTTTATTTTTGGCGTTGGAGCAAGAAATAACAAACAGACGTTTAGGTTGAATGATACGCAAAAGGAGTTGATCGGTTTTAACGGGCACTTTGATTAATTATATACTACATCGTATAAAAATTTTTTGTATCACGGAAAACAAATGTATTTCAAGTGTGACTGATTTCAATGATACAACTTACATTTCGTCTGATATCTTTAAAAAAACATGATGCAAAATGGTGAAAAAACATTTGGATTTAAAAATTTCGGTTTAAATTTGGTTGATTTCTACGACTTTTTTTCTGAAACTACCTCTCTGTGTTGTGAAAAACTACTCCTGTAATCATTTCTTTCTCAAACTGCATTTCTTTTTCTTTTTCAACCTCCACAGTTATTCGCCAAGTGTTTTAATTTCTGAATTCAATCGCCATGCTTCGTTTTAATTCTTAACTAAAATCTAAACAATAAATTGCTCTAACAAAGAATGTGTAGCAGTAGAAATACTGGATGTACACCTCTAGCCATTCAAAGACTGAGAAGACACTTCTTTTTTATATAACACTAACTCAACCGACTGTAGTCAGTCTATTAGAGTAGTTGTACGATGTGTATACCTCAGACTCCGGTGTAAACTCTATTATACAACGTTATAATTGAAGTATACCTTCAGTTTCTTACCAAGTCGGTTAGTCTGAGAGCGAATAGGTAAGTCTACTTCGAGCGCAGAGATAAGTAGCACTAACTCTTCATCCCTTAAGACTGTAAAAGGAGCCCATATCGGGTCTGCCTTAAATGCAGATTTATACAAAAGGAAAACAAAACTAAATAGAATTGTGCAGTCGAGACTAAAAACGTACAATAATTGATTCTTGAGAAAACCATCAAGAGTTAGCAAATCCAATAAGTCATTGCGTGCTGGTTCGGGCTACAAAAATGTAAAAAAATGACTGATTTTATTCCAAATTACATTGATTAAATAAATCTGCTTCACTTTGGGCAAAAAATACATAGTCATAAAAACCATCTCAAATGCATCATATGACAGATATATTAAAAGCAATTTTGATTTGCTTTCATTTCATAATTTTAAAAACGCACTTTTACCGATTTTTACTCTGAATACTGACAAAATTGTAGCCTTAATTGAAATCTTCACAATATTTTTTAAACCACGATACTGCCCTATAATGAACTGAAAACGTAACCCTCCAATTAACATTCTCTTGGCTTGTTTGGTTGTGCCTCATACTACAAATTATATTGATTGGCCAATTGTGATCAAGCAAAGCCTAGTTCAGCGTTGACTATATAGTTTGTACCTTCCTCAACTTGTGTTGTGATCAGAACAATAATTTTACTACAAAAAAACCTGTGATATGGTATACAATGGTCATTGTCATTTGTATTGCTAAAACCCCTAGTTCCATTTAATCTATAATTTATTTCAGTTTTGTCATTTTATTTTCTTTTTGTTCAAACCTTGATTTGAAGATTAAATCTTCCTGGTTCATGCCTGCTAAATTTTTTTACTTAATATTGTGATTTAATTGTCTGTTCATACTGTTTGCTCGTTTTGCTTTACCGCAATTTTCCATTTTTAGTTATGTTACGTTATGATCAAATTGCTGATCACAATTCTGCTGTTCCTATTTATTCATTCTCTTGAATCTAAATTCAATTTTCAATTGACTCTCTTCATTTCGAATTTCGCTCCGCGGATCACTCAATTCAAAATATCAGATATAACTCTAATTTCGCTGAAATACCAGTCCAAAAGTTAACGCTATATTTGCGACGCGAATACCACTTAAAAGTGAGGCTCAGAAAGCTTAATCTACTGAATACAAATTTAGTAGTGGAAACGCTCCGCGAAATCACTAATATTTTCGCAGCAACTAAAATTGTAAAGTCGCTCAGCAAACACACTCTACTACAGAAGACAGTTTCTGTACGACATGGTGCAGTCAACTCGCGAATCACGAAAAACCCAACTTTCAATTGAACGGTTTTGGGAAAGGGGTACATCGGCCCCTCGCATACAATGGGAGAAGTGGCGTATCCAAGTAAAACAAGCAATCTGCAAGGGAGAACATAACGTTGGACACGCTACTTCAATCAAAACCAACAAATGTACGACTACTGGTCGAGCCAAAATACGAAATGGGCATCGAGGATGCAACAGGTCAAGTGGAACGGAATCGTCAAACCCGCAATAGTCAGTTGAAGCTCCAATGGGAATTGAAATGCCAGAAAATCTGGGAGGCGGGTGTTTTGTGTGGCGAAAGACCATGGTCGCTATGTGATCAGAAGTGTGTCTCACTCCTCTACCTCAGTTTTGGGACGGAAGGAAAACGCCTTTTAACGCAAAAAATTCCTCATGATAACATCTACGACCTCTCTACTCTCAAACTTTGATAAGTGATGAAAATAGCTTTCGTACGACCCAGAAAGATCACTTTTGACCGCTATGTGCTCTTTTCGAGGAAACAGAAGAAGCGTGAATCTGTAGAACAGTTTTATAGCATTTTGAAAGAGTTAGCGGAAAATTGCGATTTCGAAAGTCGTGAGGAAGTGATAATCAAAAACATCTCTATCACTAATATGTTGGATGATGATATTCAACGTGAACTCCTCCGTGATACAGTAGACCCTGAAAGAGCCCTCAGTATAGCTGTCAATAATGAGATGGGACATCAAAACCAACAACGAATATCTTCCAACAACAACAACAACGCAAATGGCACTGCAATCAATGGCCATACAATCTTTCAATAGATGCGCAAATGCTCGTGGAAATTAATCAGGCCGAATTTCATTCAATGGAGCAGCGACTGGCCAGTGAAGAGGCTGTGGCCAAACTTCGACTTTAACGCATCGTCAAGTGTGCCCTGCTCTGGGTGAGAAATGTAATCATTGTGGTCTGCTCAATCATTTCGCATAGGTATGTCGGAAACAAATCAACAATACAAGAACTTCTCGTCAAGGTATTGGCATCAATAATGTAAAAAAATCTGAAAATACAGAGCAGAACATAAATCCGGAGAATCAAAACGTAAATTACATAAACTACAATGAACAGTTTAATTCTGAATATGACTCTTCCGACAATAATTATGTTGCAATGGTGGAAAATCTTAATACACCCCCAATCGCTTTGCGAAATATGACAATAATAATTGGAAATACGAATTGCCAATTGCTCCTCGATTCTGGTAGCGGCTGTACTATCATAAATAAATCTCTTGCCAAGGAGATAATGTTTCATTGCATGCAAGCACAATGGTCAGAGAAAAAACCACTTGAACTCAAATCTTTTTCTAACAAAATAATTGAAACACTCGGAACATTGAAAACACCAGTTCGTTGTAACGATTGGAAAATTCAAAAAACAAAAATCGCGGTAGTTGCAGACGGTTTCCGACCTATTCTTGGACGTGATCTTTTCGATCAATTAGGAATAACTATCTCAAAAAAGCCTTGCCCGAACAAAGAAGAAAAGACTGTTGAAACACCTTTTGTAATAAAACAATCTCTGGCCAAAGAATTTCCAGAATTGTTTTCGAGAATTGGAAAATCAAAACATCATACTGTCAACTCAAAATTTTATAGAAATTATCGTGTCACACATCAAAATGGGAGAGAAGACTGTTTCATAAACACTGTCAAACGCACCGCAAGAAACGGCCTACTTTACGACACTCAATTTGCAGTACGCGTATAGCTAATTAAATTTGCATAGCGATACGGCCCGCCACTGTAACTTTAATGCTGTAAGCGGAGATATGACCGGCACTTAGCGCTTTAAAACGGGATTTTGTGAACTAAAGGATATGCCTGCCGAATTTCAAAAAGCAATCGATTGTACGCTCGCCGGCCTGACTAATACATTCTGTTTTCTGGACGATATACTGATAGTAAGTAAAGGCGGAATTGAACATCATCTCGATCTTGTACCAAAATGTTTAATAAAACTAAATCAGGAAAATCTTCGTATCAAATTAGCAAAATGCCATTTTGCGAAAGATCAAACTGAACGGCTCGGACATAGTATCACTCAAACAAGCATTACACCATTATAAAAAAAACTGATGTCTTTGAGAAATTGTCTTCACCCTCAAATCTCAAAAAATTATCTCAAATTTATCTCAAATGTGTCACCCACTTAGACCTCTACTTAAGAAAAATACAAAATTTTTTTAGACAGATGAACAAGAGCAATTTTTCAAATTGATAAAAACGAAAATTGCAAAATCAACCAAAAACAAGCATTTTAACCCCGATCTGGAAACACGTAAAAAATGCGATGCCTCATGTAAATGTTTGGGTTGTGCATTAGAGCAGCGAACTCGGAACGAATGGCATACTCGTTTCTGGTTTTGCCTCTCGTTTCTTAAATTTAATGGAAGATCGATATAGCATTAATGAGCTTGAATTATTGGGTGTTGTTTGGTCTGTCAAACACTTCAAATTCTACCTTTATGGTAAGCCCTTCGCAGTCATAACCGGTCACAGAGCATTGCTATCTATAATGAGAGAAAACAGAGCTAACAAATCGTTTAAAAGCCCCCTAGCACGTTGGGTGGATAGGCTTTTACATTTTGATTTCTCAACAGATCATCTCTTTGGCTCGAAAATGGGACTGGTCGATTATACCTTGCGCGAACCTCCGCAAAAAGCTGTTAATATTTCCACTTATGACGAGCAATTCAAAGTTGCTAAATTGGACGAAATTAAACGCAGAGCGAAACGCTTTTTATTAAATGCAGAAAATTATAATCATTTTTCGGCACGAAATCCACTTATAAAACCGGCCTCGAATAATCCGCATTCTAATGACAAACTTTGCAGTGAATTTGCACCGCGAAATTGAGAATATACTGCGATTAATCAAAATGGCAAAAAAAACAATAAGCGAATTAACGCCAAATAACTCTTATTCCAATGCCAATATCGAGAACGCGAACATTCCCGACCCGCTTTTTGCCTTAAATCCTTCTACCGATCGGTTGGATAAAGAAGCCATTAATTTTCGACAAATTGCCAATAGCTTCCACAACGTTTTGATGATGTCGCACTCTGATGAAGAAACACTTATGCATCTGAAATTCTCAAATCCTTATGCAACTCAAACCACATCAAAAGTACGCTTTGCCGATGAAGCAGGCCCATCTACAGCCCCATCGGTACCAGCAACACCATCTACCACAAAAACGGATACAAAGGCAGCGGCCATCTACAGACAATCTCTACACAGACGCTTTTAACTTTGCCTTCTCAAAAAAGCTTTTCCAGTGATCTGATGACAAGTCTCACATGAAAGGATGCAATCCTCTAGGAAATCCGAGATTGTATACTAACGGACAATGATGACAGGTGCCGCCAAATCAGCCCCTATATACATAGTTTTTGGAAAGATCTCTACGTAAATATTGGTTGCGTATGTATTGACGGTCGGATCGCCATCCCCAACTCTATAAAGGACGCATACGTAGAAGCAATCGATGCCATACATCCAGGGAGTTTTGGGATGACGGAAATGGCGATACACGCATGGTGGCCGTACATGCATCGGGTCATCATTACAAAAACGGCCAAATGTAACCCTTGCGTCCAAATTGGTAAAAATTTAAAGTCAATAATTCCTTCTAGCAAATGGGCACCATTAAAATTGTGTAAAATACCAAATGAGGAAATTCGAATTGATTTTGGCGGACCAATCTATACTGAAGAGAATCAAGAAGTCTACTTTCTTGCATGTATAGATCGAATCTCTTAATTTCCAACAGCGGAGGTATTTGATAGAGCAAATGCAGAGAATATATTTTTAAATTTCTTCAAGAGTATGTTTTGCTACACGGATTTCCTCGTACGATTAGATTAGATAAAGCGCAGTGCCATATTGGCCATCAAATTAAAGCCTTTTGTAATCAAAATAATATACAGTTAATTGAAGCTCCAATACACGATCACAGAGCAATGGGGCTAGTTCAGAGGCTAATTCAAACAATCAAGAATCGCTTAGCTTGTATTAAACGGCGGCGCCAAATCAATTTAATTTGAAAGCATCGATAAACTCTGTTATTTATAAACTCTGTTATTTATCAAGTACATGTCGCCAAAAGACAACTAATGTTTCACCGTTTGAAGCGCATTTTGGTAGAAAAGCAAATACTCCACTAAGTAATATTTCAACCGAGTCTGACTCTAGTAATCTCACATATAAATCAATTTTTTAAAAAATTTAGACATGGAGACAGTTCGCTGGGACGAGTTAATCTCAGATGAGCAGTGGAACAATGATGCGAGAAGCGACATCGATCTGGAAACGAGTAGAGACTGACTCAGCAAGGACGCGCGGTACAACGGTGTATTGCAGACCAAAATAAGGAATTAAGAGTAGTTCCACACCCGAATGTTGGTCAAGCAGTACCCAAAACTGAGGCTTCACTAACATTGAAACTGGCGAAGATAAAGCACAAAACTAAACGTTCAAAAAAAGAGTATGGACGGTCTTTACGAGGTTCTCGCACCCAGGTCATTTGTTATAAAATCTGACGCATACACGTCAATAATAAAAGAACCAGGAAAACGGGAGGTGACAATACAGAAAGTCTGATTTAGCCAAATTTGAAACTATAGCAGAGAGACAAACAGAATTGAGAATCCAAAACGACATCGGGGAAAATTACAGAAGATCTCATCAAACAACACGCCAAAGAAGCAAGACGGAAATTGAAGGGCAACAAAAAGATCAAATTTAAAAGAATTGCTGACGATATGAGTGCAGTTTCATCTATACATTCGAAAGTTTTAAGAGCATTGCTGGTGCGCATGTCGATGAAACCAAAGAAAACTCTCGTACCCGCACCAGCACAACCACCTACAGAAACGGTGATCGATTTCGCGCCACCAATGGCCCTAGCGCAGACATCGATAGTACTCACGGGCCGCCGACCCGACCGAAATGAAAGACAGCTACTAAAGCCACAGAAGCCTCACAACCCTCTCAAAAACGCAAACGCTCGTCCCCATCTATAACTGAGTCGGATGAATCACAAGCATCCACACTAACTTGTCCACCAACCGTATCATCTACTTCGGCACCCTCAAGACAAAAGCGAAGGCAGATGATAAAGCAGCAGCAAATACAGAACAAATCGATTGTATCATTAATTCAAAAAACTGCCACCAGTAATCAAAATTAGGAAACAGATTTTACAGTAGGCGCCTCTTCACCAGTTCAATCATTTTTGGCACAGTACTACGTCTCTCCGAATTATGAAGGACCCGAAAATTCAATGACATTTCGCGAGGCGGATTGCACCTATGAAAGTGATTCAGATTAAGTTGAACTTTTCACAAACATTTTAGTATTAAGTATAGTAACCAGTGCATATGTATCAATTTTCTGATAAGCATGCTTCGTTGTTTATTTTTGTTGAGGGGGAAATGTGATATACTATAAGTGGTCATTGTCATTTGTAGTGCTAAAACCCCTAATTTCAATTAATCTTTAATTTAGTTCAGTTTAGTCATTTTGTTTTCATTTTTTTCAACTCTTGATTTGAAGATCAAATCTTCCTCGTTCATGCTTGCTAAATTTGTTTACTTAACATTGTGATTTCATTGTCTGTTCATACTGTCTGCTCATTCTGTTTTACCGCAAATTTCCATTTTTAGTTATGATACGTTACGATCAAATTGCTGATCAAAATTCTGCTGTTCCTATTTGTTCATTCTCTTGAATCTAAATTCAATTTTCAGTTGACTCTCGCTCCGCTTTCACTTGACTTCGAATTTTGCACCGCAGATAACTCAATTCAAAATCTCAGATATAACTCTAATTTCGCTGAGCGAAATACCAGTCTAAAAGTTAACGCTATATTTGCGACGCGAATACCACTTAAAAGTGAGGCTCAGAAAGTTTATTCTACCAAGTACAAATGTAGTAGTGGAAACGCTCCGCGAAATCACTAATAATTTCGCAGCAACTAAAATTGTAGAGTCGCTCAGCAAACACACTCAACTACGGAAGACGATTTCTGTACGACAAAACCTTGCATTGTTTTTGGCAAAGTTTAGCAGAGTGTTTTGGCAACTGCAGTGGCGTGTCCTTTCTCTGCTCAATACACTTTTCATTGTGTCATTGTGAAGACAACAAAGCAAATTTGTGACTGTGTCAGCTCGTTATGCAGGGAGCCGATTTTGAAAAATTTTTCGCGGAAAATTTATTTGCTGTGTATGAACATTGATGAAAACTAACTGCATTTACCCTTGGTGAAATAAATGGTTTTTTTCGAGGATTGATTTACTGTTTGTTTTTTTGTTTCTTAATCTATGTTTGTAGAGTGATAAAATGCTCAGTGGTGTTCAATGTATAAATCAAAATATATTTTTTAAAGTTCTTAAAAAGTATTTTGAAGATGAAAACATCCGGAATTTTATCAAAGATCACATTTTTGGCGTGTTCTTTTCCTGATAAAAACTAGTCTTTTTGATACCAATGCTGAGCTATATTAAAAAACTGCTATTTGATCTGCTTGAATTCATATTTTTCTCCCATTAGAAATCGAAGCTCTGTCACTTCTTTTCTTGTCGGGAACTTCTTGTATTTCGCTCTGTTTCGCAATGAGTTAATGCTCCACGAAATGTTTCTTAGTAGATTTGTTTGAAAGGGAATGAGGCAATTGCGCTGTTTCGGGTATATAGCCAAGTATGGTACAAGAAACGATGATCGATTTATTTAAGAGTGCGAGTTTGAATTGTACATTCAATTTTTTACATCTGCAAAGTGTCGGCCCGGTGTTGGTTGTTCACAGAATACAATATTAAGAAGAGTGCATTGCTGACTGTCTCATTTTGAACTGAACTTATTTAGAGTAGGCTTTTTGCGGAGCTAATTCGCTTTTATTAATTTTTGGGGGATTTTGCCTGGCGATATCAATTGCTTAACTAAGCAAACAAAAATGAAGACAGTATTGAGTTGTAAAACCCTTAATGATATTGAAATTATTATTATTAATATTGAAAATGAAGAATTTGCGAAGCAAAGATGGTAGCAGATGAATCAAAAATGATTGCGCGGAGCAAACAACATACTGTGAAAAATTTAACTGAAACAGTCAGCTAATTGGCGCTACACTCTAAAAAATTGCAGATAACTTGATTATAAATTGCAGGCAAATTTACCAAGAATTTGCAAGTAAACTGTTCTTTAATGCAACTTACCTGCAATTCTAGGAAAATTTGCCTGCAATGTACCTAGAAATTGCAGTGTTACCCTACTAGAAATTTACCTGCAAAGAAATTTTATAGGTAGTTCTACCTGCAAATTGCAAGTAAAAATTGCAGGTAGAACTACCTAGAAAATTCATTTTGCAGGTAATTTTTGGGTGAAAATAACTGCAAATTCTAGGTAAGTTCTAGGCATATTTACCTAGAAATTTACCTGCAAAAAATTCTAAGCAATTCTACATGCAACTCTTACATGTGATTTGCAGGTAGAATTACCTAGAATTTCAAAGGACCAAATAGTAAACAAAAAACAATTCGTATAAAAAAATATATCAACAAGTGAAATAAATGTATTTCTTGAATGACTGGCCTCAACGATAAAAATGACTCTCCTATCATTAAAAATTATTGCTCTCCTATTATCTCCTAGTATTGCTCTGCTATCAATAAAAAACACGATGAAAAAGATTATAAAAAACAATTTGAAAAAAGTATGGATATTAAATGGTTCGCTTTGATTTTTTTTCTGAAACAGTCTCTTTGCATTTTGAGAAATTACTCCTGCAAGCATTTTTTAATAACTAACAACTGATGTTTTTGCTTATAAAAGAACTCATTTCTTTCCTTAGACCACGAAACGCGTTCTTTGCCCAGTGCTCATTTTTAATCCTTTTGCTTACGTCTTACGTCGTTTTACTTTGTTAACCAAAATTTGAACAATAAAGTCCGGAGTGCACGCTCAGAGTAAATCAGCACCGAATCATGAAATCTCAATTCTGTATTTTTATAATTGCCATAGTCTGATCATGTCACTTTTTGCTATGTCAAGACAAAAAATCAGACAAAAAAATTTTTTCATCTCTGAAAAGTCACTGAACAGACGAAAAGACCAGACTTAATTTATCATGCACAGTGCACTTTTTCATTCTGTAAAAAGCCTTATCAGCGAATCTCACAGACTGAGAAAAAAAGGACAGAGAAAAAATCAGCCTATTCTTACGGATCTGTAAAAAATTTGAAAAAAAGGGCAGGAAAAAGTGAATTGTACAAATAAATTCACCCCAAAATGATCTGGAAATAACAACTTACATTTAAATTTGCAGTTTCAGTATTTTCTTTGTTCAACATTCTTCGCGAGTTATCTTGTTGAATACTGTCCGGATCATGCTCCAACCCACTTTTGGCAAGTTCCAGTGAACTTTTCTGAATTTTCGCGACATAATCCAGACATTTGACGACCATCAGCGACTACTGTGACGATGTCACACCTTCCGCAGGTCAGCGATTTGAGGGGATCCTGATCACGTAGGACATCTTGGAGAGACGGGCCAAGTTGCGTCGTTGTCAGAAGACGCCCAGCAGCGTCAGAAAACGTTCCTTTCTCCTGAAGTAAAGAGAAAAACGACAGAGAACAAGATAAAGAGATATCATAGGGGGGGGGGGGGGGTTGCCTAAATGGGAGGTTACTTCAAATAACGTCATTAGAGGCTATTTTAAAACACTAAATTTTGGTGGGAAATTACATTTTCAAAGGTATGTGATATTTCTTCGGATCTGTTCGTGTCAACCGGGCATTAAAATTTATTACACAGGCAGTTTATTTATCTGCTATTTTCGCAACAGGTGTTGATTAATGAAACTTTAGACAAATAATGAAAATTACCACACAGTTGTTATCGCCACCGAGAAGTTATCAACGTCAGTTAATGCTCTGTGGTCAGATTTTTGGGCAACTTATGACCAGACTTTGGCCTCTGATGAGACCGTAATGCGAAAAACAATCACGCTAAAAACAAAGTATTGTTTACCTCATGATAGATGCTGATCAAGTGTTCCAGTCAGCCTGGGCTGTTTCTCATTGTTCTGAAAAAAATTGAAAAACGAACAAGAAGAAAAGAATGATTTTATACTTCTGCATGTTATTCAAAGGCTGATCATTAACGTCACACCTAGTAGGACAATAACAGAAAAAAGTCACTTCTCAGCAAACAAAAACCAGCTGCCTAAAAATGTAATTAGTTTTCAATACTAGAATGTTTAAAATATACTCTCTATCCAGCTCTTTTTTCAATAAATGTCCTTTAGGCGGCCGGTTTTTTTCATTTTTGAACACAAGACAAAACGTTTCAACTTGAAAAATAAATTTCAAAAGCATTTTTATTATCAAGCGATTGGGAGACCATTTTACAACAATCTCACCAGAACTTCGAGAAGTCTTTCAAGACAGACAAGATTAAAGCGCTCATATGACGATATCCTTCGCCATAAGGGTGGAAATGAAAGCGCTGGCGATTACCAAAATCCTTGTTTTTTACCATTTTGGGACTTTTGTACTTGCGACCCAGTTTTGAGAACAAGTACAAACTGTTTTGCTCGACAACTTTCGGATTTAAATCCTTCCGCTTGAAATGCCCGCAAAATCGGACATATGTTGGCCAAATTAGTTCCTCAAACTTTCTATAGTTTTCATAAATATCGACGACTGGCAGGGTGTTGACATCGTCATCTCCCACAATGACAAACACGTGTGAGAAAGTTCTGGCTGTGCCAGCCAGATCTATTAGATCAGCGGACCTCCGTCCTCCTTTTTCCGAGAACTTTGGACTGCAAAAACAAGCTTTTAATTAAAAAGAATCCAGTTCAAACTCAAACTAACTAAAATCAAATAATTAGCCGTAGGCTTGTATGAGAACATCTTGCCGAATTAAGGGCAAGGAATCGCGAAGATTTGAGTCCCCTATTATGAGGAAACTCTTCTAAAATCGAAAAAACAGTTACTTATAAAATAACTCTTCTCATCATAAAAACAATCAGTAAATATAACATACTTAACAAATACCCATAAATCCTCAATTTTGGTAGCAATCGCTCTTAAATTATAGTTTATCAAGACATGGACAGAATAAAGAAGCTCACTCTAGACATGTTGGGCGAATTTTCGACAAAAACGTTGAGACTTTCCCGTCAAAATAAAAAATATATTATGAAAACTTTAGACCCATTTAAATTCGCTTCTATGATAACAGCTGACAATATTTCTAAAAATGTTTTCCGATGAAACCACTTCAATTGTTTTACTTGTAAAGTTTTAAAGAATCCTCCTGTGCCATTTTTTGGGAGTACTCATATACGTTTGTCGGTTAACATTGAAGGAGGATTCTTAAAAATTTTACAAGTTAAAAAATTGAAGTCGTTTCAACGGAAGACACTTTTAGCAATATTGTGATGTAACCAAAGCATACAAAATAGCTGGCAGACTGCTAGAAAACAGCCGCTATAGCTTCGTAGATCTGCAGTTCCAAAAAGATGGGAAGAGACCCAAAAAAATTCTTTATTTAACTCTAAGGTGCCTTATTTCTATTAGGAATTGTATAACCAATTGCTCCTTCTATTAGCTGCCCTCAAAAAACCTTCAATTAGAGTGACACAAAGTTACTTGACCTTCTCTTTGAATTAGAGTAAAAAAGTCAATTCCAGAGAGGAAGTCATTTTTGAGAGTGAGGTAGGTCACTTGCGAACAAAATTTCAATCACGCGAATGAACAACGAAATTTCTTTACGAGTGAAAAATGAGGTAACATACGCAATTCAGTTGAAACTGCATCAACCATTAAACAACAGGCAGATTTGAAGTTATATTGACGTCATATGGTTGTAACAAAAATCTTGAAAGAAAGAAAAAGGAAAAGACCAATAATAGCCTCAGCTATCGCTGTGCGGCTATTAAAAAACCAGTTTATTATGAAGCATTCAGCTTAAATGAGTACTTGAATTAAAACAAAGATAAATTCGCAGAGAGAACTCGGCAGTTTTTTGTCAATTATTTCTACGAGTGCTCGAAGATAGAACAGAGTTTAACCATCCATGATAAATTATCATTGTCCGCATCTGAGTTTTCTTGATATCGGAATACTTTTCTTAGCTTCTGCAAAGGCACAAGATTTTCCATGCAAGTACGAGCAACATGATAAATGAAACCTTTAACCCGGCCAACTTCCTCTAAAGTTGCATGGAGACGCACGTTCGCAAGAACTTCATCAATTGGACCCAGAGAAGGAATTTTTATGAAGTACTGTATCTCGCCAAAAACTTCCCGGTCATCTTCCATAAAAAATACGTAACAGTTGCCTAATTTTGAGCGGCCAAAAGATGTTGAGTCTAAATACACATTGTTCAAAAGTTGCCGATTAAAAATTACTCCGTTAGGATATTGCCTCCTCGCCTGCTTCACAGCATCTGTCTCAATAGTTTCGGAAGCGAAGCAAGTTTTATTTTGTTCTTCTTTGCCGGAAAATTTGTTGACGAGTGGTTCCAGTTTAGAATTCGAGATTTCAATGTGTGCAAGTCGGTGTTGCTCTGGAACTCGTCTGCAGATGACTGAACATTCGGAAGTAGAACCAGTGAACACTTCGCCTAGGGTCCGATTGGCAGCTTCGAAGCTCATAGCGGAGAAAGTGAACAACGGCCCAAATCGTCGAACTTGATCTGCTAAGTGTGTCAACGAATGGACGTTTATGGTCTCAATTCTCTCATTTTGGTGAATTTCTGCAATATTTTCGCAAAACCTGTCCAGCAACAGCTTAGCAACAGAAATTTTTTCAGGAGAACTTGACTCCAACAGAAGTCTAATTCCAAAAACTAAAGAAATTAAACTTGTATAAACTTTTTGGCATATTCTTTCGCCGAAAATTAGTGGGCTCAGGTATAACAGCCAGTTAAAATGTTCATTGGCTTTGAACTGCCCCATCTCTTCCAGAGGCCGGATTTTCCTCGAGTATGCGATCATTTCACGAGGACAAGATAGATTGTTAATAATTGTCTTCACTCGATTCCTCTCTTATCCAGATAAAGATTTGAAACATAATTTAAGAGTCTCGGGAAAAACTCCAAACAACACACAGTGCATATAATCAGTCGGTGCACTCAAAGGCAAATTTTTGATCAAACAGTCGAAGGCACTTCTATCTTTAACTCCTACGATGTTGTCGAGTTTTTGAATGCCATGGTTTTCAGCAATTTCAACAAAGATATTGTTTAGGACGGGTTCCCGTACTTCACCTGTCTGGCTGAATGGATAATATGAATGCGTCTTTTCTATTGTCTTTCCCTTCGCTGTGCAGTAATGGCACCCATAAAATCCATTGAACTTAAACATGTTGCGTAAATGAGACTTTGCTCCAAGATCAGCTACAAGTAGGTTAACGTTAAATGCAACGGACAGACTAAGGTTCTCGTTTACGAAGAGCTCAATTGGAGTAATAAGCTCACCTCGAAGATTTGGCGTTATTAATTCCCAGTCAAGTAAACCCGATCCAACAATCAAACCTGCAAGGACTGTATTTTTTTTGGCCATTCGCAATATAGGAGGCAAATCTGTCACCTGGAGCCAAATAGGCCAAATTTCTTTTATCAGGGTGGATTTTTTAATATTCACGCCATCTGTGAAAAGGTTTAAATTAATGTCTATTCTATGAGCTGGACTTACTTTAACAGGTGGTGCTATCGAAAAATTGAGATCATTGTGTGGATTACGCTTCCTGTACTCAGAGTAATTGAATATTTGATTGAGGTTTCGTCTCACTATGTCTCTAAGTTGAAAACGGAATCGAAGAATACAAATCGAAAAAGTTTCGCCTGTTTCCAACGAGCAAATATTATCATTAAAATTTTTCTTCATTTTCACTACATGTGAGTAGCCTGAAAGAAAAACGTTTCCGAATAGAACTGATTAAGGAAAAAAGTGAAATCGAGCATTCGTCGGATAAATGAAAACGAGAACAGAAAATCTCTGCCAATGCCGTTGCATCGGTAAGATTGACATCACTTCCTTCGAACAATTTTGGAGAGAAATTCTCGTTACCTTTGATGTGTACATACGTCTTAACGTTCTCAGTTATGGATGAGACTGGGGGAGCGGGAGGTTGATTACTGCATAAAGGAAGTGGTGATGAAACACGCAAGAGAATTAGATCTAGCGTTTCATCAAGATTTGTGCTTCCGTTTTTACTTGTGGAGGTGGACGGACTCGTTAAGCAATTGTCTGAATTTATCACTGATGAAACAGAAATGGATTCATTGAGAGGTGTGGAGGGAGTGGAAAGCTGAACTTGGTACTCTATGGCTCGGAAGATTTTCTGAGAATCCATCTGCATCTTGTCCTGAAAGCCAAAGCTCTTCAACCAACTCTCGGCCGCGAATTCTTCTTTTTTTTTGATCTCGTAGCCCCGCACTGACTGCTTGTCAATTCGAAGCTCGCAGTGTTACTTACAATTGTAGCAGTGTTACTCACAATTGATTCGTGATTAAGCTGTTGTACAACCTCTTGACTTAAATCAAGCAGAAGATCATCTAACAAATATTCGAACACATACTCACAGTTTTCTCCTATTTTCTGTAACCAACATGTTCGACATTTACATTCATTATACTCAAAGAAGTCAGGTCCATATTTAACGAAAATTTCATCACCAGGTAATAATCTTCTTTCAACTTTCAGCTCAACAATTCCCATCTGACTTGAAAAATCGTACGAACAGTTTGGGTTGCAGTCGGAATTTACAAATCTCAAAGGTCCCAGGAGCAGCAACTGTTCGCCATTTCTTTCAGAAGACATGACAGATAAGTCTGTAACGACGCCGTCGGGAACAGCCCTTATAAAACCAACAGGGACACGCCTCAAAATTGTTGAGGGCTTGATGATTTTCTCGCCAGTATATAATAATCGGTAACCACCAAATTTGTCGGGCACAATAGAAAAATCTGGATGTAGATCACTATAAGCTTTGCAAATTGCTTGATATATTTCGTTCCATATGGGCTCTTTGGCCAACTTTCTGTCAAATATTGGCGCACGGAGAGGTTTCACTGTGCGCATGGCTTTGCTACCACTAGACTGAACAAATCTTTCCACGGCGAAGAAATCACACTGCGCTAACACAGACCAATTAACTTTTTTGCTCAACATTCTTAAAAAATTAATTGTCGTTAAAGAATTGAAATCATTCAATAATTTTTTATTCAAAAACGAGACTAATTTACTGAGAAAAAACTCAAATTGTACTTTCAAGTCCTCCAACTTGGTCTGTGCATCTTGCACTTTCTCTGAAAATTCTCGTTAAAAAACTGAAAATTATGGACTATTTCATTAGCAAATATTTTCAAAAATAATAGATGTACGAAACTGTTATTTGAATATGACTCATCATTGAAAAAAAATATTCAAAAACGGAACCATTATATTGAGAAAAAACTCAATTTGTACTTTCAAGTCCTCCGACTTGGTCTGTGCATCTTTCACTTTCTCTGAAAATTTGTCAAAAAATCTGAAAATTATCGACTATTTCATTAGCAAACATTTTCAAACATAATAGATGTACGAAACTGTTCTTTGAATATGACTCATCATTGAAAAATTTTTTATTCAAAAGCGAGACTACTATACTGAGAAAAAAAAATCTAAATATACTTTCAAGTCCTCCGACTTGGTCTGTGCATCCTTCATTTTCTCTGAAAATTCATTAAAAAATCTGAAAATTAAAGACTATTTCATTAGCAAATATTTTCAAGCATAATAGATGTAAAAAACTGTTATTTGAATATGACTCATCATTGAAAAACTATTATTCAAAAACGAGACAACTATACTGAGAAAAAACTCAAATTGTACTTTCAAGTCCTCCGACTTGGTCTGTGCATCCTTCACTTTCTCTGAAAATTCGTTAAAAATCTGAAAATTAAAGACTATTTCATCAGCAAATATTTTCAAACATAATAGATGTACAAAACTGTTATTTGAATATGACTCATCATTGACAAAAATTAATTCAAAAATGAAACCACTATACTGAGAAAAAACTCAAACTGTACTTTCAAGTCCTCCGACTTGGTCTGTGCATCTTTCCTGTCTCTGAAAATTTGTTAAAAAATCTGAAAATTATAGACTATTTCATTAGCAAATATTTTCAAACATAATAGATGTACAAAACTGTTATTTGAATATGACTCATCATTTAAAAACTATTATTCAAAAACGAGACAACTATACTGAGAAAAAACTCAAATTGTACTTTCAAGTCCTCCAACTTGGTCTGCATCTTTCACTTTCTCTGAAAATTCGTTAAAAATCTGAAAATTATAGACTATTTCATTAGCAAATATTTTCAAACATAATAGTTGTACAAAACTGTTATTTGAATATGACTCATCATTGACAAAAATTAATTCAAAAATGAAACCACTATACTGAGAAAAAACTCAAATTGTACTTTCAAGTCCTCCGACTTGGTCTGTGCATCTTTCCTGTCTCTGAAAATTCGTTAAAAAATCTGAAAATTATAGACTATTTCATTAGCAAATATTTTCAAACATAATAGATGTACAAAACTGTTATTTGAATATGACTCATCAGTGAAAAAATGTTATTCAAAAACGAGACCACTATACTGAGAAAATACTCAAATTGTACTTTCAAGTCCTCCGACTTGATCTGTGCATCTTTCACTTTCTCTGAAAATTCTCGTTAAAAAACTGAAAATTATGGACTATTTCATTAGCAAATATTTTCAAAAATAATAGATGTACGAAACTGTTATTTGAATATGACTCATCATTGAAAAAAAATATTCAAAAACGGAACCATTATACTGAGAAAAAACTCAATTTGTACTTTCAAGTCCTCCGACTTGGTCTGTGCATCTTTCACTTTCTCTGAAAATTTGTCAAAAAATCTGAAAATTATCGACTATTTCATTAGCAAACATTTTCAAACATAATAGATGTACGAAACTGTTCTTTGAATATGACTCATCATTGAAAAATTTTTTATTCAAAAGCGAGACTACTATACTGAGAAAAAAAATCTAAATATACTTTCAAGTCCTCCGACTTGGTCTGTGCATCCTTCATTTTCTCTGAAAATTCATTAAAAAATCTGAAAATTAAAGACTATTTCATTAGCAAATATTTTCAAGCATAATAGATGTAAAAAACTGTTATTTGAATATGACTCATCATTGAAAAACTATTATTCAAAAACGAGACAACTATACTGAGAAAAAACTCAAATTGTACTTTCAAGTCCTCCGACTTGGTCTGTGCATCCTTCACTTTCTCTGAAAATTCGTTAAAAATCTGAAAATTATAGACTATTTCATCAGCAAATATTTTCAAACATAATAGATGTACAAAACTGTTATTTGAATATGACTCATCATTGACAAAAATTAATTCAAAAATGAAACCACTATACTGAGAAAAAACTCAAACTGTACTTTCAAGTCCTCCGACTTGGTCTGTGCATCTTTCCTGTCTCTGAAAATTTGTTAAAAAATCTGAAAATTATAGACTATTTCATTAGCAAATATTTTCAAACATAATAGATGTACAAAACTGTTATTTGAATATGACTCATCATTTAAAAACTATTATTCAAAAACGAGACAACTATACTGAGAAAAAACTCAAATTGTACTTTCAAGTCCTCCAACTTGGTCTGCATCTTTCACTTTCTCTGAAAATTCGTTAAAAATCTGAAAATTATAGACTATTTCATTAGCAAATATTTTCAAACATAATAGTTGTACAAAACTGTTATTTGAATATGACTCATCATTGACAAAAATTAATTCAAAAATGAAACCACTATACTGAGAAAAAACTCAAATTGTACTTTCAAGTCCTCCGACTTGGTCTGTGCATCTTTCCTGTCTCTGAAAATTCGTTAAAAAATCTGAAAATTATAGACTATTTCATTAGCAAATATTTTCAAACATAATAGATGTACAAAACTGTTATTTGAATATGACTCATCAGTGAAAAAATGTTATTCAAAAACGAGACCACTATACTGAGAAAATACTCAAATTGTACTTTCAAGTCCTCCGACTTGATCTGTGCATCTTTCACTTTCTCTGAAAATTCTCGTTAAAAAATCAGAAAATGATAGACTATTTCATTAGCAAAATTTTTCAAAAATAATAGATGTACTAAACTGTTCTTTGAATATGACTCATCATTGAAAAATTTTTTATTCAAAAGCGAGACTACTATACTGAGAAAAAAATCTAAATATACTTTCAAGTCCTCCGACTTGGTCTGTGCATCCTTCATTTTCTCTGAAAATTCGTTAAAAAATCTGAAAATTAAAGACTATTTCATTAGCAAATATTTTCAAGCATAATAGATGTACAAAACTGTTATTTGAATATGACTCATCAGTGAAAAAATGTTATTCAAAAACGAGACCACTATACTGAGAAAAAACTCAATTTGTACTTTCAAGTCCTCCGACTTGGTCTGTGCATCTTTCACTTTCTCTGAAAATTCGTCAAAAAATCTGAAAACTATCGACTATTTCATTAGCAAACATTTTCAAACATAATAGATGTACGAAACTGTTCTTTGAATATGACTCATCATTTAAAAATTTTTTATTCAAAAGCGAGACTACTATACTGAGAAAAAAATCTAAATATACTTTCAAGTCCTCCAACTTGGTCTGTGCATCCTTCATTTTCTCTGAAAATTCGTTAAAAAATCTGAAAATTAAAGACTATTTCATTAGCAAATGTTTTCAAGCATAATAGATGTACAAAACTGTTCTTTGAATATGACTCATCATTTAAAAATTTTTTATTCAAAAGCGAGACTACTATACTGAGAAAAAAATCTAAATATATTTCAAGTCCTCGGACTTGGTCTGTGCATCCTTCATTTTCTCTGAAAATTCGTTAAAAAATCTGAAAATTAAAGACTATTTCATTAGCAAATATTTTCAAGCATAATAGATGTACGAAACTGTTCTTTGAATATGACTCATCATTTAAAAATTTTTTATTCAAAAGCGAGACCACTATACTGAGAAAAAAGTCAATTTGTACTTTCAAGTCCTCCGACTTGGTCTGTGCATCTTTCACTTTCTCTGAAAATTCGTCAAAAAATCTGAAAATTATCGACTATTTCATTAGCAAACATTTTCAAGCATAATAGATGTACAAAACTGTTATTTGAATATGACTCATCAGTGAAAAAATGTTATTCAAAAACGAGACCACTATACTGAGAAAAAACTCAATTTGTACTTTCAAGTCCTCCGACTTGGTCTGTGCATCTTTCACTTTCTCTGAAAATTCGTCAAAAAATCTGAAAATTATCGACTATTTCATTAGCAAACATTTTCAAACATAATAGATGTACGAAACTGTTCTTTGAATATGACTCATCATTGAAAAATTTTTTATTCAAAAGCGAGACTACTATACTGAGAAAAAAATCTAAATATACTTTCAAGTCCTCCGACTTGGTCTGTGCATCCTTCATTTTCTCTGAAAATTCGTTAAAAAATCTGAAAATTAAAGACTATTTCATTAGCAAATATTTTCAAGCATAATAGATGTACAAAACTGTTATTTGAATATGACTCATCATTGAAAAACAATTATTCAAAAACGAGACAACTATACTGAGAAAAAACTCAAATTGTACTTTCAAGTCCTCCGACTTGGTCTGTGCATCCTTCACTTTCTCTAAAAATTCTCGTTAAAAATCTAAAAATTATAGACTAATTCATTAGCAAAATGTACTCTCAAGTCCTCCGACTTGTTATGTAATATCTAAATTTTCTCTGAAGAAGTCGATGAAAAATTCTTACAATTAGAATAATTCACTGGCAAAATTTTCAAGCATCAAAGGTGAAAAAATATGATTCACCGCAGTCAATCAAACGAAAACCAAAATATTACATAAGTTCTCCAGCTTCAAGCAAACAGTTTTGGTGAACTTGAACAGTATTATCGTAACAAAGTATCAGAAATTGAATCAAAGCCAGATTAATACAAATGGCATATCCAGCGCAATGCAGACAATATTAGAACATACTTTAATCAAAAACAGTACCAAATTGGTTTTAAACACTGCAATTTATCTGTCAATTAATTGCCTCATCTTCGGAAGGGTTTATATCCCTCGTTATTTATCAGTCAATTAATTTCCTCATCTTCGGAAGGGTTTATATCCCTCGTAACATCCAGTACCCGGTTTGGAAGATCAGCCTGCTCAGTACTCCTCCGCTCACTAGACTTCAATTCATTTCCCCGATTGTTAACGCTCACTTTCGCTATTTCGTACATATGCACCCAGTTTCCTTCGTATTTCATCCGGAACAACTCTAAATTAAATTCAAACACTTTCATTGACCGTGCTACTTTAATTTTGAAAGCTCTACTGCAAAAAAGACACTAGCTGAACATAAGAACAAAGCGTTTTTGCTGTGTTGGTCTTTAAAAATTCCAAAAATTACTTATTCTCTTATCTCAACAAATCCAACAACCCCTTGAGAAAAATGAATTTAACGGTCTAGAAAACGTCCTCCGACGTTTAACTTCATTTTATCCAACAAGCACTATTAAATTGTTAGCCAGTTACCCTTGAATGTTTCCTTTCTTGTAGGGCTGAAGTCCGTGCGCGGTTCCACGTTTTTCCTGCATTTGCCTTTGGGCAACATCATATGATTTTTCAGTTCTTCACTCGTCCATAATTTGTTCGAGGCCGTCCGGCCAAGAACCTGAGGTGTAACTCCTTCAATTAGTGCAAGATCAAAACCTTCACCGGGACCTTTTGGAATCGGAAGATTTGGAACATCGCCTTCGCCAAATCGTTTAGCTGTAGGCAGGAACACTCCAAGTTTTGAGATTTCGGCGGTCTTAAAAAAAATCTAGATGAATATTTTACGTACTATTTAGCAATTGCCTAAAATCTTTCTAAAATCTAAGTCTCAAGTTTTTGAGTTTTCAATAGTCTCCTAGCTTTGTCCAAATTATGGTCATTTTTACATTATATGGAAAGTCAAACAAAGGCTTTCTGGAACTTAAGACTGAAAAACTAACAAGTTGTTTAACTGCAGCAGCCGATTGCATTATCTCACGATGATTCCGATTGGCTAAGGCTTGTATACAGGGCTTGAATTCAGTCATGCAGCTCACAATGGCTTCCGCGGCGTCCGAGATACGCTGTGCTGCGTTTGTAATTAACCTGGTCGCTCGTAGATCGCATTTTTTGACCTCCAAGTTGCCGACGTCTTCCGGTCCCAAAGTTTTGCCACGCTTAAGTTTCCTTCCCTCACCTGGAGTTGACGAGAACTTTATCGGTTGACTGCCTGTAAGAACACGGTCTTCTGGTCCCGAGCCTGGCGTCTTTCACGGAAACAGAATAACGTAATCAGGTTAGCTGCCTTCTACATAATTTCAATTTGACCTGCGACAAATTGAAAAAATCTAGCTTCCAGCTTGTCCTCCAACAAAAGGAAAGCAGTTCACGGGCTCTTTTTCACTCAAAAACTTCAACACTACTGAAAACTTTAGAAAAATGAAATTTCGTACCATAATGTCCATAACTCCACTGCAGGTCATTGAGACCTCAGA
>NC_134474.1:17284764-17402264 GCF_964194025.1 Convolutriloba macropyga
CTGAATTCCACTTAGGGTGTTTTGAAGCGCATTTTGGGTCAAAATTGAGGTTGCAAAATAAATGTTTATGATGTTGAATGGGCCATACATTTCTATTGTCTTGGATAAGGTGTCCAAAACACAACCAAATGTTTTTTTAATGATGAAGAACAATGCCTGCGATATATTCGTTGTAATACGTGATCCAGAAAAATGTCATTTGAGATCAACTCTAAGGTTTTTATGGTCTTGTGTATGTTATCAAAGAAGCTATACAACCGTACATGCTTAAGTATTGGTTCCATGAAACATTTATGGTGGTCAACCCGGTTACAAAGATTAAAAATTCAAAAAACTAATTTAAAGTATGACTAGATAAAATCATTTTAAACAAATAAAGATGCCATTGAAAGCTAGCTTAAGTTGCAGTTCAGTTAAACTTGAAGGTAAAACTTAAGTTCGTAGCTAAGCACCGGTGTCAGAATTACCGACTTCCTATTACCCCCAAATTGATGTAGGAGTACATATGTATATGTATATAAGTTTACTTAAATATTGAAAATATATTAATCATATGAAATATATATATATATATATATATATATATATATAAAAACGTATATATATATATATATATATATATATATATGTTGTATAAGTATATATATATATATATATATATACATATATATGTATCTACGTATTTATATGAGTGTGTATATATATATATATATATATATATATATATTAATATTGAAATGATCTTTTAATGAAAACATATTTGTATTGTATATATATATATATATATATATATATATATATATTTATATATATATATATATATAAAAGATTAAACTAATTTTTATATTTATATATTTATATATATAAAAGAGATTTATATATATATATATATATATATATATATAAATATAAAAATTAGTTTAATCTTTTTTATATATATATATATATATATATATATATATAAATATATATATATATATATATATATTATATATACATATATATGTATCTACGTATTTATATGAGTGTATATATATATATATATATATATATATTTATATATATATATATATATATATATATATAAAAGATTAAACTAATTTTTATATTATATATATATTTATATATATATATATATATATATATAAATCTCTTATATATATATATATATATATATATATATATATATATATATATTCATATTTAAATGGTATAAAATATATATAATAATAATAGATTATAAATATAATATAACAGAATATATAAAAAGAATCGATGGAGAGCAAACAAAAGCAATGATGTTACCCATTTGACAAAATTTTTTTGCTAAAACGTCCGAAACGTTTCCAGCGTTATATCTAAAAATTCTATCTAAAAATGAGGTGTCGTAAAAATTCTTTTAAGACAAAAAATGAAGTCGCACAAAAAAATTATGATCTTGTATGGGTCATAAAAGTCTATTGTCTTGGATATGGTATTCAAGACACCTTTTATTTTGTTTCATTAGAAGCTTTTTTTAAATCGCCGTTGTTGTCGTCTGAAACCCACATTGTGAGTAGTGAAAGTTGTTTTTGAGTCAAAAAATGAGGTTGCACAAAAAGTTTACTGATATTAAATGGGCCAAAAATTAAATGGTCTTGGATATGGCACTTAAGACACCATAAAATTTGTTTTATAATTATTTTTCGGTCTCACTTTTGTTCGTCTGAAACCCGCATAGGATGTTGTGAAAAGTATTTTTGAGCAAAAAAAAAAGAAGTTGCACAAAAGTTTTTACGATGTTGTATGGGCCATAAGATCCTATGGTCTTGGATATCGTATCCAAGACACCATATTATTTGTTTCATGAGAACTTTTGGATTGTTTGATTCCCGCTTTATTCCCGCTTAGGGTGTTGTGAACAGCATTTTTGAGTGAAAAAATGAGGTTGCACAAAAAAGTTTTATCTTGAATGGGCCACAAATTTCTATTGTCTTGAATATGGTATCCAAAACACCATAGAAACTTTTTTGTTAGTGAACACCAATGCATACAATATATTCGTTGTGATTCGTGATCCAAAAAAGGTCATTTGAGATCACCTTTGAGTTTTTTCATGATCTTAGGTATGGTATCAAAGAGGCTGTGCAACCATACATGCTTACGTATGGTTACTGAGAAACGTTTATGATGGTCAACACGGTTCCAAAGATTAGAATATCAGAAACCGCATTTAAATTTTACCTAGATAAAGCTTATTCAGTAACTTTAAACAATTGAAGAGGCTGTTTAGAGCTTGCTTAACTTGCTGTTCATAAAAAAACTTGCAGTTAAAATTGAAGCTAAACCTGAGGTTCATAGCTAAATACCCGTGTCGAAATTACCCCCAAACTGATGTAGGAGTACGGGGTTAATTGTCTATAGAGGGTAGAACGATGTAAGTTTAGGGAGGCAATGTGGAGTAATGGGGGGGGGATTTTCAGATTTTAAAACCTAAAATTACCATCCGAAAAGATGTAAGATTAGGGTGCGGGGATTTTAGGGGGTAAAACCATGTAAGATAAAGGGGTATATGGGGGAATTTCTACCCCCGCAATTACCTTCCAAAAGATGTAGGATTGGGGGCGGGGGTAATTTTAGGAGGGTAAAACGATCTAAGATAAGATGGGTAATGGGTAGTCCATTCACGGACCGTCAAAAATTGGGCAACCATTGATGGTTTCGAGGCTAAGGAGAACCGGCTGAGGGTACAGTGTTTGCACGTTCAAAAATGTCAATCATCGGGTATGGGAGGCTAAAGCAATGTAAGATTAGGGCCTCCAAGGGGGATACCACCAAATACCCTTACTCTTGCATCCCCCCCCCCCAAAAAAAAAACCCATTACCCCTTGCCCCTCCCTCCACCCCCCCCCGCCAGAAAAAAAAGATAAAGGGTATTCGCTACACTGATTAAGGGAAATTTGCTAAAGATCCCGATTACCCCCTAAACTTACATTTTTAGGGGGTAAATAATTGGGTAAATTTGTGGTCGACACGGGTAAATAATTTAATAGCAGAAATCGGAATTTGAACTCAAGCGCTATATGATCATCGTTGATACCTGGTTCGTACGAGACAATGACTGGCTCACTGTTCACAACACCATTCACACCGCAATCAGTAGAACCATCACCCACAGAAAACACGAATGTCAGATTGTAGTCGGTACCCGCAGTAAGCCCCTCCACTGTCAAAGGAAAGTCACTTTGACTAAATGTCGAATCAGCAACAGTAGGGTCCAGAGTCAAATTCCCGTTATCAAAATTGCCTCCACTTAAACTGATGGCGACAGTCACAGCGGTAGCATTCAGTTTTGCCACTATCACAGAGGGAGAAGGAACTAAACAATGAAAAAATAAGAATGGAACTCCCAAGCTAATGTTATTCCAATCCTCTGAATAAGTTTTTTGTCGGGCGAGGGAGTGCAATGAACTGAATTTTTTAATTTATTTATTTTTCGCCAATTCGTTTATTTTCGCGAATAGCTATTACTTGACGGAAATAAAGAAATGTAATCAGTTGGAAAAAATCATAAAATATAAAGAAGAAGAACACTTAATTCATACTTTCAGACCCGACATTGAGCGGCAAACAAGTATATTCTTACATACAAATGCATGAAAAGTTAACAAAAAGCATTTCTATTCCAAATCCACTGACTCAGAAAAACACAAAAAAAAATCTTTGTACGATTCTAAAGTCCTTCCAGCTTGACCCCAACTTGTAAAAAAAGTCTTCAAAACGATTCTAAGTCAAGCCTATTAAAAAGATTTGTGAAATTTAGGTCAGAAAAATTGCCTAGTTTGAGATTTTGGCATACCATAGGAAAACATCTTTTTGAAAGAAAGATTTTTGTCGTAGGGATGTATTAGCCTTCCCATTTATTGCTAGCTTACCTGTTCTTTGGTCTTTGTAAAAATGAGACAAGCTAAAAATTAAACATTTTGAAAGCTATCAGATGATTCTGCATAAATTTACAGAAAAAAAGGTTCACACAACTTTTACCAATTCTCAATCTTACTGGTAGAATGTTATACATCAGCTTTAGATGACTTATGGATAAATTTTTTCTGTTGTGGTAACAAACTCACAAGACCACTTTTACTGCTTCTCTAGAGTTCCGATAAATTTTTTACTAATATTTGTAAGAAGAATCATTGAGTAATAGACGTGATACATTACAAGATTTTCTCCTGCTTCATTACAAGTGAAGCACGAGTCTTGCGACAAAAATGATGTTCAGAGATTTAATTGCATTGGCCATTTTTTCAGTATGTTTTTAACTTCTTCGTGAAAACTCAGTTTCGGATCTAATTTCACTCTTAAGTAATTTATTTCAGATGTTTCGTTCACAATGCCGCCATCTAAATAGATTTCACTGGGCATTTTTGCAATAACCTTATCTCTCAAGTTTTGCTTGCACAAAATCAAAACTCAGTTTTCTGGACGTTCAGAATTAAACTGTTTGCACTGAATTATTTTACAGTGACAAAAGACCACTCAGAACATTCTATTTGGCTGTGAGTTTGTACTACATGCAACTAAGAGTGAGCATCATATGCATGTATTAATTAGCAGTAAGTTGAAAAATGGTAAGAAAAACGTCAAAACTTTTCTAAATGATTCGAATTCCGATATGCTAATATTTGTAAAAAGCGCGGGGCTTAATCGGTTTTCTTATATGTGTTCAAGTATATGGTGTTGTTGACTTTCAGTGTTAATTCTCAGATACATCTTATTCCAATTATCAAGTGAATAAAGGTGAATTGCTTTTCTGCATTTTTAAAAACTTTCTTTTTTTTCAAATAAAATCAGAACAATTCCGATCATTTTAAGAGAACAAGGAAGCTCAGTAAACTGCCAAAGTACATAATATTGCGACAAAACTTATTCTCTACATTGGGTCAGTTTTCCGTAAAAAATGACATATGGTGAAATCAACATGGCATATGGAAAAATGACATATGGTTCCTTTCAAAAAGAAAGGAACCTCGAAACAATGAAAACAATTTCTTCTGACAGCAATGCTGATAATTTTATTCAGTGGTTCCTTGAACAGAATAAATCGAATAAATCGAGTTGTACAAACAAGATTTTTGGACCCAAACACTACGTAAAATAAGCGGCTCCTGAGCTGGTAGAAGTAGTTGAAAAAAATCTCTAAAACAAGCAATTAATTCGACTTGGCAGAGAACTGTACGAAAAAAAGTGATGGACCAAAAACAGAAAAAATACAGAAATTGAAATCCATCGGCGAAAAACCAAATCAGGGCATTCAAAAGAAGAAGCATCTGACAAAAGGTCAATGGTTCAAAATAATTACTAATTTACTCTCCTAACGTTCAAATTGATGACTAATTCACTGCCAACAGAGGCAACACATAACACACAAGATTTGTTTGAAAAACAGCCTCTGCTTATTATTTTGAGAATGTTTTTACTCAAACAGTGGGACCATCATATTCCCCGGACTGTCAATGCATGAATTTGAAGTTTTGGGTGACAGGAACATATTCATAGGTTTACAAAAACTTCTTCTCAAGATTAAATGCAAAAATTCCCGAATCAACGATGGTGATTGAAGGATAGGAACTGAGGCTGCAAATACAGATGAACCACACTTCAGCAACAATTCATTGCGTTCTTTATTTTTAGAAAGCACCGTATCCGCAAATCTTATTGAGTTATCAAACACTAACGCAAACTATGCGCATAAGGGTTTCATTGAGACTGAGTTTTCATCGGACAAACTGCAGACAAACTGGCTGGCTGTTCAAGGATATTATAACGAGGAAAAAGTGAACAAATTGACGGTAGTTATGGTCGCACCGACAACGTTATGGCCAGAAAAGTTTTTGTAGCTATTTCGCAGGAAAACAAGATTATCGTTACATAATAGTGTCAATCAGCCAATTCAAGTTAGAAGGTATGCAAATAAATGTGCTGTAATTCTAAACCAATCAATTGCTACAGTTAAAATGACTGAAGCTAATCTGTACGTTTGAAAATTGACAGTAGCAGATCACTTCTTGACAGCTGTTGAGAAAAACCATGAAAAACAAGGCCACTTATTGTTATACAAATTTTTGCCACGAATTTTTTTAGCTTCATTTGGAGTAAAACATTAGAGCCATAGGGATTTTCTTCTCGAAAGAACCAGTATGACGTAAAAAATTTGCAATGCCTACAAATCAAGAACTTCTCGGAACTAATCGTACTATTTCTTTCTCTGCCAAAAGTTTATCTTGAGCCAAATTGTTGTATATAAAAATGGGCAAACTATTGTGGGGACTCCAATCACAATAAATTTACATCAAAACATGTACTTAAATACTTAAATACTCTGGAAGCCCTGGATTTTATGACATAGGCAAGCATGGATGGTATTTCTCTTGATCGTTATCTCAATGACTCTACTTTTGCTTTTGACTTAACTTCATTGCAAGAGGCTTCACATGATTTCAGTCATCCAGAAATTACAAATTGCTCAATGTTGGCTCAAAATTACGTTTGAGGGATAACAGGAAGAGTACGCAGAAATTTTACTTTTACTGACCACTTTTACTGCTTCTCTAGAGTTCCGATAAATTTTTTTTTGCTAATATTTGTAAGAAGAATCATTAAGTAATAGACGTGATACATTACACGATTTAAAATGCGCGGGGCTTAATCGGTTTTCTTATACGTGTTCAAGTATATGGTGTTGTTGATTTTCATTGTTAATTCTCAGATACGTCTTATTCTAATTATCAAGTGAATAAATGTGAATTGCTTTTCTGCATTTTTAAAAACTTTCTTTTTTCACAACAAGTCAGAATTTAAGAGAAAAAGGATGCTGAGTAAACTGCCAAAGTACATATTATTGCGGCAGATTTTATTCTCTACATTTGGTCAGTTTTCCGTGAAAAATGACATATGGTGAACTTTCAAAACGGCATATGGAAAAATGACATATGGTTCCTTACAAAAAGAAAGGAACCTCGAAACATTGAAAAACAATTTCTTTTGACAAATTCAGTGTTTCCTTGAACAGAATTAATCGAATCTCTATATGAAAAGGTTTTTGGACCCAAACAAGGTTTTTGGACCCAAACATTACGTAAAATAAGCGGCTCCTGAGCTGGTAGAAGTAGTTGAAAAAAATCTCTAAAACAAGCAATTAATTCGACTTGGCAGAGAACTGTACGAAAAAAAGTGGGCGGACCAAAAACAAAAAAAAATTCGGAAATTGAAATCCATCGGCGAAAAACCAAATCAGTCCTTTCAAAAGAAGAAGCATCTGACAAGAGTTCAATGGTTCAAAATAATTACTAATTTACTGTCATAACGTTCAAATTGATTACTAATTCACTGCCAGCAGAGGCAACACATAACACATGATTTGTTTGAAAAACAGCTTCTGCTTATTATTCTGAGAATGTTTTTACTCAAAAAAGTTACTGTCAATGCATGAATTTGAAGTTTTGGGTGACAAGAACAAATTCATAGGTTTACAAAAACTTCTTCTCGAGTTTAAATGCAAAAATTCCCGAATCAAAGTTGGTGATTGAAGGATAGGAACTGACGCTGCAAATACAGATGAACCACACTTCAGCAACAATTCATTGCGTTCTTTATTTTTAGAGTGCACCGTATCCGCAAATTTTACTGAGTTATCAAACACTAACGCAAATTATTTGCATAAGGGTTTCATTGAGACTGAGTTTTCATCGGGCAAAACTGCAGACAAACTGGCTGGCTGTTCAAGGAGATTATAACAAGGAAAAAATGAACAAATTGACGGTAGTTATGGTCGCACTGACGACGTAATGGCCAGAAAACTTTTTTTAGCTATTTCGCAGGAAAACAAGATTATCGTTACATAATAGTGTGAATCTGCCAATTCAAGTTAGAAGGTAGGCAAATAAATGTGCTGTAATTTTTCAACCAAACAATTGCTACAGTTAAAATGATTGAAGCTAATCTGTACCTTTGAGAATTGACAGTAGCAGATCACTTCTTGACAGCTGTTGAGAAAAATCATGAAAAACAAGGCCACATATTGTTATACAAATATTTGCCACGAAATTTTTTAGCTTGATTTGGAGTAAAACATTGAAGCCATAGTGATTTTCTTATCGAAAGAACCAGTATGAATTAAAAGTTTTGCAATGCCTACAAATCAAGAATACATCGGAAATTATCGTACTATTTCTTTCACTGCCAAAAATTTACCTTGAGCCAAATTGTTGTATATAAAAACGGTCAAACTATTGTCGGGACTCCAATCTCAATCAAGTTACATCAAAACATGTACCGAAATACTCTAGAAGCCCTGGTTTTTCATGGCATAGGCAAGCATGGATGGTATTTTTCTTAATCGTTATCCCAATGACTCTACTTTAGCCTTTGACTTAACTTCATTGCAAGAGGGTTCACATGATTTCAATCATCCAGAAAATACAAATTGCTCAAATTTGGTTCAAATTACATTTGACGGATTACAAGCAGAGTACGCAGAAATTTCAATTTTACTGACCTCATTTACTGCTTCTCTAGGGCTCCGATAAATTTTTTACTAATATTTGTAGGAAGAATCATTGAGTAATAGACGTGATACATTACAAGATCTTCTCCTGCTTCAATACAAGTGAAGCACGAGTCTTGCGACAAAAATGATGTTCAGAGATTTAATTGCATCGGCCATTTTTTCAGTATGTTTTTAAATTCTTCGTGAAATTTCAGTTTCGGATCTAATTTCATTCTTAATTTATTTATTTCAGTGGGTTTCACTGGGCATTTTTGCAATGACCTTATCTCTCAAGTTTTGCTTGCAAAAAATTAAAACTCACTTTTCTGGACGTTCAGAATTAATATGTTTGCACTGAATTGTTATACAGTGACAAAAGACCACTCAGAACATTCTGTTTAGCTATTTGTGGGTTTGTACTACTTGAACAGATCAGGGTATCATCAGCATACTGAAAGAAACTAAACATACTGATTGTAATTGAGAGATAGAGGAGTTCAGAAACGCAATAAATAAAAATTTGTTTAAGTACTCCTTATTTCTCATTATATAAAGTACTCCCGTTATATCAATATTTACTTTTTATTCGATGTATTTTTTTTCTACCTATTCGGAAGACCACATATTAATTTTTTACAATGGAAAACGTTTTACAGTAATCTTCGCCAAAAAAACAGCCATGGGAAAATTTGTATTAGTTTTTGTAGCACTGGGATGGCAATTTGTATTAGTTTTTGTATTAGTTTTTGTAGCATCAAAGGTTACTCATGCAGTTAAGAGTGAGTATGTATGTATTGATTAGCAGTAAGTTGAAAAATGGTAAGACAAACGTCAAAACTTTTCTAAATGATTCGAATTCTGATATGCTAACACTTGTAAAATGCGCGGGGCTTAATCGGTTTTCTTATATGTGTTCAAGTATATGGTGTTGTTGATTTTCAGTGTTAATTCTCAGATAAATATTCCAATTATCCGGTGACTAAGTGTGAATTGCTTTTCTGCATTTTTAAAAACTTTCTTTTTTTCACATAAAGTGAGAACGATTCCGATCATTTTAAGAGAACAAGGAAGCTCAGTAAACTGCCAAAGCAGATAATATTGCGACAGAATTTATTCTCTACATTTGGCCAGTTTTCCTTGAAAAATGATATACGGTGAACTTTCAAAAAAAAGGGAACCTCGAAACAATGAAAACAATTTCTACTGACAACAACGTTGATAATTTTATTCAGTGTTTCCTTGAACAGAATAAATCAAATCTCCATATGAGTTGTACAAACAAGGATTTTGGACCCAAACATTACTTAAAATAAGCGGCTCCTGAGCTGGTAGAAGTAGTTGAAAAAAATCTCTAAAACAAGCAATTAATTCGACTTGGCAGAGAACTGTACGAAAAAAAGTGGGCGGACCAAAAACAGAAAAAATACAAAATTTGAAATCCATCGGCGAAAAACCAAATCAGGGAATTCAAAAGAAGAAGAATCTGACAAAAGGTCAATGGTTCATAATAATTACTAATTTACTGTCCTAACGTTCAAATTGATGACTAATTCACTGCCAACAGAGGCAACACATAACACACATGATTTGCTTGAAAAACAGCCTCTGCTTATTATTTTGAGAATGTTTTTACTCAAACAGTGGGACCATCATATTCCCCGGACTGTCAATGCATGAATTTGAAGTTTTGGGTGACAGGAACAAATTCATAGGTTTACAAAAACTTCTTCTCAAGATTAAATGCAAAAATTCCCGAATCACCGATGATGATTGAAGGACAGGAACTGACGCTGAAAATACAGATTAACCACACGTTAGCAACAATTCATTGCGTTCTTTATTTTTAGAATGCACCGTATCCGCAAATGTTATTGAGTTATCAAACACTAACGCAAACTATGCGCATAAGGGTTTCATTGAGACTGAGTTTTCATCGGGCAAAACTGCAGACAAACTGGCTGGCTGGCCAGGGATTTTATAACGAGGAAAAAATGAACAAATTGACGGTAGTGATGGTCGCACCAACGACGTAAAGGCCAGAAAAGTTTTTGTAGCTATTTCGCAGGAAAACCGGTTTATCGTTACATAATAGTGTCACTCTGCCAATTCAGTTTAGAAGATATTTAAATTAATGTGCTGTAAAATTTGAATCAAACAATTGCTACAGTTAAAATTATTGAATCTAATCTGTACGTTTGAGAATTGACAGTAGCAGATCACTTCTTGACAGCTTTTGAGAAAAATCATGAAAAACAAGGCCATATATTGTTATAAAAAGATTTTGCCACGAAATTTTTTAGCTTCATTTGGAGTAAAACATTGGAGCCATAGGGATTTTTTTCTCGAAAGAACCAGTATGACGTAAAAAATTTGCAATGCCTACAAATCAAGAACTTCTCGGAACTAATCGTACTATTTCTTTCTCTGCCAAAAGTTTATCTTGAGCCAAATTGTTGTATATAAAAATGGGCAAACTATTGTGGGGACTCCAATCACAATAAATTTACATCAAAACATGTACTTAAATACTTAAATACTCTGGAAGCCCTGGATTTTATGACATAGGCAAGCATGGATGGTATTTCTCTTGATCATTATCCCAATGACTCTACCTTAGCTTTTGACTTAACTTCATTGCAAGAGGGTTCACATGATTTCAATCATCTAGAAATTACAAATTACAAAGTTGGTTTAAATTACATTTGACGGATTACAGGCAGAGTACGCAGAAATTTTAATTTTACTGACCACTTTTACTGCTTCTCTAGAGTTCCAAAATACTTTTTACAAATATTTGTAAGAAGAATCATTGAGTAATAGACGTGATACATTACAAGATTTTCTCCTGCTTCATTACAAATGAAGCACAAGTCTTGCGACAAAAATGATGTTCAGAGATTTAATTTCATTGGCCATTGTTTCAGTAAGTTGAAAAACGGTAAGAAAAACGTCAAAACTTTTCTAAATAATTCTAATTCTGATATGCTAATACTTGTATAATGCGCGGAGCTTAATCGATTTTCCTATATGTGTTCAAGTATATGGTGTTGCTGATTTTCAGTGTTAATTCTCAGATACATCTTATTCCAATTATCAAGTGACCAAAAGTGAATTGCTTTTCTGCATTTTAAAAAACCTTCTTTTTTTCACATAAAGTCAGAACAATTCTGATCAATTTAAGAGAACAAAGAAGCTCAGTAAACTGACAAATTAGATAAAATTGCGACAGATTTTATTTTCTACATTTGGTCAGTTTTCCGTGAAAAGTGACTTATGGTGAACTTTCAAAAAGAAGAAAGGAACCTCGAAAAAATGAAAAACAATTTCTTCTGACAACAATTTTGATAATTTTTTTCAGCGTTTCCTTGAACAGAATAAATTGAATCTCTATCTGAGTTGTACAAACAAGGTTTGGCAGAAAACTGTACGAAAGCAAGTGGGTGGGCCAAAAACAGAAAAAATACAGAAATTGAAAACCATCGGAGAAAAATGAAATCAGTGCATTCAAAAGAAGAAGCCTCTGACAAGAGTTCAATGGTTCAGAATAATTACTAAATTACTGTCTTAACGTTCAAATTGATGACTAATTCACTGCCAACAGAGGCAACATAACACATATGATTTGTTTGAAAAACAGCCTCTTCTTATTATTTTGAGAATGATTTTACTCAAAAAGTTGGACCATCATATTCCCCGGACTGTCAATGCATGAGTTCGAAGTTTTGGATGACAGGAACAAATTCATAGGTTTACAACAACTTCTTCTCGAGCTTAAATGCAAAAATTCCCGATTCAACGACGCTGCAAATACAGATGACCCACACCTCAGCAACAATTCATTGCGTTCTTTTTTTTAGAATCCACCGTATCTGCAAATGTTATTGAGTTATCAAACACTAACGCAAACTATGCGCATAAGGGTTTCATTGAGACTGAGTTTTCATCGGGCAAAACTGCAGACAAACTGGCTGGCTGGTCAAGGATATTATACGAGGAAGAAATGAACAAATAGACAGTAGTGAGTGTCGCACCGACGACGTAATGGCCAGAAAAGTTTTGGTAGCTATTTTGCAGGAAAACAAGATTATCGTTACATAATAGTGTCACTCTGCCAATTCAATTTAGAAGGTATGCAAATAAATGTGCTGTAATTTTTGAATCAAACAATTGCTACAGTTAAACTGATTGAAACTAATCTGTACGTTTGAGAATTGAGAGTAGCAGATCACTTCTTGACAGCTGTTGAGAAAAATCATGAAAAACACGGCCATATATTGTTATACAAATTTTTTGCCACGCAATTTTTTAGCTTAATTTGGAGTAAAACATTGGAGCCAAAGGGATTTTTTTCTCAAAATAACCAGTATAACGTAAAAAAAATTGCAAAGCCTGCAAAACAAGAATTTCTCGGAACTAATCGTACTATTTCTTTCACTGCCAAAAATTTACCTCAAGCCAAATTGTTGTATTTAAAAATGGCCAAACTATTGTTGGGACTCCAATCTCAATAAAGTTAAATCAAAACATGTACTTAAATATTCTAGAAGCCATGGATTTTCTTGACATAGGCAAGCATGGATGGTTCTTTTCTTGATCATTATCCTAATGACTCTACTTTAGCTTTTGACTTAACTTCATTGCAAGAGGCTTCACATGATTTCAATCATCCAGAAAATACAAATTGCTCAAAGTTGGTTCATATTACATTTGACGGATTACAGGCAGGGTACGCGGAAATTTGAGTTTTACTGACCACTTTTACTGCTTCTCAAGAGTTCCGATAAATTTTTTACTAATATTTGTAAGAATAATCTTTGAGTAATAGACGTGACAACTTCTTCTGCCGATAGAATTTCAACGTTTTATAACAATTTGTAAGGGAAGGTGACAAAGAACTCAATTGTCACCTAACCCATCGATGTAGAGTGATTAAAGACATTATTTGTTGGGAAAAGGTATTCATTTGAATTTTTTTTTGGATTTTTGCAGCAGGCAATTTTCCAAATCTAACAAGAGAAGCCTTCATTATATTTAATGCTGCTTCACCACTGCAACATGCAGAAAGTTATTGGATTGTTTTTTTGTTTCAAGAAAACGAAGTTAATATGACAGATCCGCTTGGAATCCCGAAAAAATACTACTAACCATAGTTTTTCCGTCGGGTACAAATATAAAAGAAAAAACTCAAATAATCAAACTTAAGCTAATTCAAAATCAAAAACCAAAAACGCTGCGGATTTTTTCGCCTTTGAGTTGCGCATGTGATGTTTGCTTACGAATAAACTTTGATGTTGATTGTGAACGACAATGATTTATTTTAATTTGACCAAGACACTTCTTATATCATTCATACTCTTTCTTGATTCTCTTCGAATTCAGCAGCTGAGAGAGTTATTTTTTACTTAAATAATTCCTCATCAGAGTGTTTTTTGCAGAGCCGTACAGTGATATATGTTCCCGTTGTTTCGTATGATTTCGCCGAGGCAACAACAAATTGATCGCTAGAGCACAAATTTGTTTCTGAAAGTCACTATTAACTTGAAAGGAAAAATCTTCAGTCATAAATTTGCTTCCGTCGGTAAAAAAAACAAACCCTAGGTAGCAACAATAAGCTGTCAGCAAAGTTTACGAAAAGCTGCTAGCTTTGATTTGATTTGAAATAAAAAACAATACCAATAAAACCATTTAAGAGGAGTTTTCTTCAGTTTTATTTTATCGATTGCACAGTTATGTTAAAAGTAGAAATCAAACTCGAAATTGACTAATTTTTATGGTTGCCCTACCTGAATTTTGTCTACCATGTAGTGACATCAGATATGAACATTTGAAAGACTTATTTAAACAAACAAAATTATTGTGTATCGCCGGCGAAATTGTTTTAAAAAATGCTTTTTGTTCTCATTCTCTCATACCTTTCATCGCCAATTTCGAAAAGAAAATCAAAACAACTATGTGAACTAAACACTATTAAATTTGAACCCTTGTCCCCAAAATTTTTTTATTTTTAACTAAAACAATAGTTACAGTTGGTCTTTTTATTTGCTTCACTAAGCTGTTAACTGAGAAAACTTTCTTGTAAATTGTTTTTCAATTGTGAAAAAAGGTATTTATTCTATATTCTTACACTAAGAAAAACCACAAAAACACCAAAATGTGAAAAAATTTTAAAAAAGTAACATATATATAACACCCAATTACTCATTGTTAATTGTTTAACAAAACTTTTAACTATAAGAATTGTCTTGCCAACTCCATCTTTAATAGCAAAAACCATTTTTTTCAAACTCCTTACCTATAAAATCACCAATTTTGAACACTTCTGATCCTTAAATATTACTAAACAACATTTATTCACACCCGATTCCTCAACAGTATTTCACCTACAATAATTTTACAAATTTTAATATCTATAAGACTGCTTCTTGGCGGCAAATAAAATTCATAAAGTCTTTACTATCAAAAATAACTAATTTTTGCCCTTTTTTCCCAAATTTCGTCGGTTTTGGCGCAAGATGACTCCAACACTGAAACTTAAGCGCTCTATTCAAATTGCTATTAACGCTTAAGTTCGGCAAAGTTCAAGTGGCCCCCATAACACGCATTTCTCGACTTTTTAACAAACACATAAAATCACTTTTTAACCAGTTTTCAGACAAATTTTTAAACGCAATTTTTCCAGTTGTTCTTTCATTTTTCACAAAATTTTGTTCTCCTATCATTCTCTTGCGCTATATTCAGTTCAAAACTCTATTTGAGATTTTTCTGCGTGTTTGAAAACCAACGAGCTTCTATTTTTATCACTTCTCTCTTACTTGTTAATTCAAATATATGGGGCAAAAAAAACCAAAAAATTAACACCTTTTGTGCCCGGTCTGAGACTTGCAAAACTATAAAACTTGACCACCCGTGACAAAACGTGATACACGATTCGTCATGGGGGACGTCCTCCCGTGACAATACGTGTATTTTACTATACCACTGAGCTTAAAGCGTTTTTTTAAATGGATACACCAAATATTTTTGAAAAACAATTGAAATTTTGAAAGTCAAAATAAACATGACTGAATGGGGTGGGAACATTATGAGTCTCGTTGTTTGATATAACTTATGTATTTTTGGGATGCTCTCGAAAAGCAGAAAAGTGTCTGATCACAAAAAAAGAGGGGCCGCTAAAGTTCTCCCGTTTATGTTTTCAAAAAAAGCAAAATAACGGCAAAATTTGTTGCTATATACTTGATAGAAACATCAGTAGACATCGTGCAAAGAAGAGCAAATGCGAAGTGCCACTATGTCTACATGTGCCTAAAAGCAAATCTTACCTGTACAAAATCGGATTGAATTCAAATGAGGGGTCCCCGCAGTCCCATCGTGTGTGGATTCATTGACCGTGATTTCATACGCTGTGCCTGGAGACAGACTGTTGACAACTAACCACGCATCAATCACGGCGACAGTATTACTTGAATAGGTGAAGAGGTTGCATCCATTCCTATCGTCAGACGCGCAAGATGCTACAATGTCTGAGATGGTTTGGTCTCCTTCAAAATCTATGACAGTTAAGTTTGCAGATGTTTCACTGAACATTCCAAGAGTTAAGTTGACGGGCACCGTGGCATCAGACGGAGGGTTTGAAGTAGAACCAAGAATGATGATACAAGATGTAGTACCAGCTAGAGTAGTTGCAGGTAGAGTTGTCGGGACTGGCGCAGCAGTCGTCGGAACTGGGGCAGCAGTCGTCGGAACTATGGCAGCAGTATTCGGAATTAGGGCAACAGTATTCGGAACTAGGGCAGCAGTTGTGGGAACTAGGGCAACAGTATTCGGAATTAGTGCAACAGTAGTCGGAACTGGGGCAGCAGTCGTCGGAACTGGGGCAGCAGTCGTCGGAACTAGGGCAGCAGTATTCGGAATTAGGGCAGCAGTAGTCGGAACTGGGGCAGCAGTATTCGGAATTAGGGCAACAGTAGTCGGAACTGGGGCAGCAGTCGCCGGAACTGGGGCAGCAGTCGTCGGAACTGGGGCAGCAGTAGTCGGAACTGGGGCAGCAGTCGTCGGAACTAGGGCAGCAGTATTCGGAATTAGGGCAACAGTAGTCGGAATTGGGGCAGCAGTGGTCAGTTGAGCCGCTGGCGTAGTTTGCCAAGGAGTTGATGGATCTGGGTGTGGTGTAGATGGCCAAGGCGTTGTTGATGGCCAAGGGGTTGTTGAGGGCCATGGGGTTGTTGATGGCCAAGGCGTTGTTGAGGGCCATGGGGTTGTGGGATCTGGATAAAGCGTTGTTGGTACTGGTGCAGGAGTTGTTGGTACCGGTGCAGGAGTTGTCGGTACCGGTGCGGGAGTTGTTGGTACCAGTGCAGGAGTTGTTGGTACCGGTGCAGGAGTTGTTGGTACTGGTGCCGGAGTTGTTGGTGCCGGTGCAGGAGTCGTTGGTACCGGTGCAGGAGTTGTTGGTACCGGTGCAGGAGTTGTTGGTACCGGTGCAGGAGTTGTCGGTACAGGAGCAGGTGTTGTCGGTACAGGGGCAGGAGTTGTCGGTATAGGTGCAGGGGTTGTCGGTACCGGTGCAGGGGTTGTCGGTACAGGTGCAGGGGTTGTCGGTACAGGTGCAGGAGTTGTCGGTATAGGTGCAGGAGTTGTCGGTATAGGTGCAGGGGTTGTCGGTACAGGTGCAGGGGTTGTCGGTACAGGTGCAGGGGTTGTCGGTACAGGTGCAGGAGTTGTTGGTACAGGTGCAGGAGTTGTCGGTACTATTGCAGGGGTTGTTGGCAGAGGAGTACTGGGCTCTGCAGTGGTAATTATGCATAAAGGTGCTCCCTGACCCAAAACTTTGTCAGGTAAGCCAAGGCAAAGCAATAACGCAGTAAAGTTGACGAACCCCAATAATGGTTTCCTCATTTTTCTATCCTCTTATTTGTTCAAAGACCTGCTCACTTTCAGTACTTTCAGCTTAATAATTGATCAGTTCAATTGTTATGATAACACGTGATTCTTGCATATGTTGTACACGTCTGGTGATTTATCATCAGTAAAATTAGATGCCTATAATATTTTTCAGGTAAGGTGTTATTTTCTAAGATAATATATGGCAATATGAAAACTTTTTGTATGATTATGGTCGCACAGTTTCTCTCTTGTGTGCTTTTCGATCATATTAAGGAAATTTTGCATGGTCTTACAGAAACATCGTGAACAAACTTTACCCAGGCCTAGACCTCGACTTATGAAAAAAACTTTAAAAGTCTAGTGGGGGGGGGGGGGCAATGTTGACTATAATTACACGGTCGAGCTTTCTAGTTAAAGTCGAGCTAATATCTTTTCATGGGTTGAGCTTAAGTCTTTTCATAACAAAGAAAGTCCAGCTAGGGTCTTTTCATGAGTCCAACATTAGTCATTTCATAACCAACAAAGTCGAGTAAACGTCTTTTCATGGGTCCACCATTGGTCTTTTCATAGGTCTGTTTTTTTCAGAATCCGAAGCTTTTCATTTTTTTCTGCTTCGGCATATACAAAGGCAGAGTCGGAACAAGAATAAATAGCTTTGCATCAGAGCAGTCCAACTTAAGAATCAGTTGGAAAACTGCCAAAAGCCTTGAGATCTTCAGCAATTCTTAAGATGAAGATATATGGCAGCCCGAGTATAATAGCATATTAATTGATTCAATGAAAGCAGCTAGCTGGCAAGTGTATTGGTCCTAGTCCCATTCGCCATGAATAAATTTCAGCGTTACTCAGTTTGTTTTCCCTTCCAAAATTAAGGTCTATTTTTAAAAAAATAATGCAGGTTTTGAGGGATTTGTTGTCCATCTGAATCGTAAAAAAATGAAGGGGTATACACGCTGACTACGTTATATGCAAAATTGCAGGGAAAATTTTTATGGCAAAAAAGCAGACTTATGAAAAGACCAAGGATGGACCTATGAAAACACTTTGACTCGACTTTGTTTGCAAACATTGTGTCAAGCTTAAGTTCAGCCCAAAATTTGGGTCGAGCCAAAGTCTTTTGTAAAAAACTTGGGTCCAGCTAAAGTCTTTTGCAAAAATTTTGAGTCGAGCTTAAGTCCCTGATGTCTTAAAGTCCAGCTAAAATCTTTTCATAGCTCAAATGAGTCGAGTATTGTCTTTTCATAGTGCAATTTGGTCAAGCAATGTCTTTTCATAAGTCTTTACTAAGATCTGGGTATTGAATTACTTTACAGTTTTTCTCCTAATTCGGAAATATTGAAGTCAAGGCCATTTTGTGTCTATATCAGATGATTCATTTTTCTCACCCCTGGGAATCATATAGTCAACAAAAATTATTTGTCAAAATATCTAATACCACAATTAGCATTTATTTAAACATGAACTGTAGCATAACTTATCAATAACTGTGATAGCAAACTTTTATTGGCCTAATTTTTCTTGAAATCCAAAGAAATTGTATTGTATTGGTGCTCTTTTTTACGTTACAAAGAAGTAGAATTGCTTTAGCACGGAGTCTGTTTCTTAAGACCTGTTCCACCAGAATTATGTTTCACCCGACTGCCTGTGGTGAGATGGGATGGTTATCTTGTAAGGTCTTACAAGATTCTTGCAAAAGATGGTTGTTTTATAAGATCTCGCAAATTTCTTGCAAAAATTGTTTATTCTGTAAGGTCTTGCAAGATGAATGGTTATCTAGTAATATTGGTGCAAGTTGGTTCAGGTTGAGCTGCACTCTCATTGGTTCCTTTAAGTGAATTATTCTTCATTTGTTGTATTGAAAGCTAGAGAAATTGTTGCACGATTTTTAAGCATTTAGTTATTTGGAAATTGAAAAGCCAGGCGACAAATGCAATTTTGGTTCCCGTTAATTATTTGTTTCCTGTCAATGTGGACAAACACAATGAAATAATTTTTTGCTTTCTTTTTAATTGTTACTGGGTTTCAACTTAATTGTCTCAAAAATGTGTAGAGATTTTGTTTTCAAAAATACACTAACAAAAAACAAAAACACACTGTTTTTATTACAGGTTGATTATTTTTATATTTGTTTATATCTCTCAAGAATTTAGAGAACTGATGTTATAATAATTATGAATCGTAAAATGGCAATCTTATAATAATTATGTTAGACGAATTCTTATCTCGTAAAACATTTATAAGACCTTTAGTCATTTCAAAACCAACAAAGTCGAGTAAAGGTCTTTTCATGGGTCCACCATTAGTCTTTTCATAAGTCTGCTTTTTTCAAAATCCGAAATTTTTCATTTTTTTCTGCTTCGTTATATACAAAAGCAGAGCCAGAGCCAGACTAAATAGCTTTGCATCAGAGCAGTCCAACTTAAGAATCAGTTGGAAAACTGCCAAAACCCTTGAGATCTTCAGCATTTCTTAAGATGAAGATATATGGCAGCTCTAGTTTAATAGCATATTACTTGATTTAATGAAACCAGCTAGCTGGCAAATGTATTGGTCCTAGTCCCATTAGCCATGACTAATTTTCGGCGTTACTCAGTTTGTTTTCCCTATAAGATCTCGCAAATTTCTTGCGAAATTTGTTTATTCTGTAAGATCTTGCAAGATGAATGGTTATCTAGTAATATTGGTGCAAGTTGGTTCAGGTTGAGCTGCACTCTCATTGGTTCTTTTAAGTGAATTATTCTTCATTTGTTGTATTGAAAGCTAGAGAAATGGTTGCACGATTTTTAAGCATTTAGTTACTTGGAAAGTGAAAAGCCAGGCAACAAATGCAATTTTGGTTCCCGTTAATTATTTGTTTCCTGTCAATGTGGACGAACACAATGAAATAATTTTATGCTTTCTTTTTAATTGTTACTGGTTTCAATGTAATTGTCTCAAAAATGTGTAGAGATTTTGTTTTCAAAAATACACTATCAAATAACAAAAACACACTGTTTTTATTATAGGTTGATTATTTTTATATTTGTTTATATCTCTCAAGAATTTAGAGAACTGATGTTATAATAATTATGAATCGTAAAATGGCAATCTTATAATAATTATGTTAGACGAATTCTTATCTCGTAAAACATTTATAAGACCTTTAGTCATTTCAAAACCAACAAAGTCGAGTAAAGGTCTTTTCATGGGTCCACCATTAGTCTTTTCATAAGTCTGCTTTTTTCAAAATCCGAAATTTTTCATTTTTTTCTGCTTCGTTATATACAAAAGCATCTTCAGCATTTCTTAACATGAAGATATATGGCAGCTCTAGTTTAATAGCATATTACTTGATTTAATGAAACCAGCTAGCTGGCAAATGTATTGGTCCTAGTCCCATTAGCCATGACTAATTTTAGGCGTTACTCAGTTTGTTTTCCCTTCCAAAATTAAGGTCTACTTTTTAAAAAAATAATGCAGGTTTTGAGGGATTTGTGGTTCATATGAATCGTAAAAAATGAAGGGGTATACACGCTGACTACTTTATATGCAAAATTGCAGAGAAAATTTTAATGGCAAAAAGCAGACTTATGAAAAGACCAACGATGCACCCATGAAAACACTTTAGCTCGACTTTGTTTGCGAACATTGTGTCGAGCTTAAGTTCAGCCCAAATTTTGGGTCGAGCTGAAGTCTTTTGTAAAAAACTTGGGTCCAGCTAAAGTCTTTTGCGAAAATTTTGAGTCGAGCTTAAGTCCCTGATGTCATAAAGTCCAGCTAAAATCTTTTCATTGCCCAAATGAGTCGAGTATGGTCTTTTCATAGTGCATTTTGGTCGAGCAATGTCTTTTCATAAGTCTTTACTTAGACCTGGTTATTGAATTATTTTATAGTCTTTTCTCCTAATTCGGAAATATTGAAGTCAAGGCCGTTTTGTGTCTATATCAGATTATTCAATTTTTAGCACCTCACCCCGGGGAATCATATGGTCAACAAAATTTATTTGTCGAAACATCTAATACCACAATAAGCATTTATTTAAACATGAACTGTAGCATTACTTATCAATAACTGTGATAGCGAACTTTTATTGGCCTAACTTGTCTTGAAATCCAAAGAAATTGTATTGTATTGGTGCTCTTTTTTACGTTACAAAGAAGTAGAATTGCTTTAGCACGGAGTCTGTTTCTTAAGACCTGTTCCACCAGAATTATGTTTCACCCGACTGCCTGTGGTGAGATGGGATGGTTATCTTGTAAGGTCTTACAAGATTCTTGCAAAAGATGTTTGTTTTATAAGATCTCGCAAATTTCTTGCAAAAATTGTTTATTCTGTAAGGTCTTGCAAGATGAATGGTTATCTAGTAATATTGGTGCAAGTTGGTTCAGGTTGAGCTGCACTCTCATTGGTTCTTTTAAGTGATTCATTCTTCATTTGTTGTATTGAAAGCTAGAGAAATGATTGCACGATTTTTATGCATTTAGTATTTGGAAATTGAAAAGCAAGATAACAAATGCAATTTTTGTTTCCCGTTAATTATATGTTTTCTGTCAATGTGGACGAACACAATAAAATAATTGTATGCTTTCTTTTTGATTGTTACTGGGTTTCAACTTAATTGTCTCAAAAATGTGTAGAGATTTTGTTTTCGAAATTACACTATCGAAAAACCAAAACACACTGTTTTTGTTATAGGTTGAATATTTCCATATTCATTTATATCTCGCAAGAATTTAGAGAACTGATCTTATAATAATTATGAATCGTAAAATGGCAATCTTATAATAATTATGTAAGACGAATTTTTATCTCGTAAAACTTTTATAAGACGTCTGCTTATCTTGTATGATTCTTGTAAGAAGAAAGTTTTTCGAGTAAGATCCTTGTAAGACGAATGCTTATCTTGGATGAATCTTGATTGAAAGACGAATGCTTTTCTTGTGGGAACCTTGTAAGACGAATGCCTTTTTTATAAGAATCCTGTAAGACAAATGCTTATCTTGTAAAATCTTGTAAGACCATGCATCCATTTGTAAGATTCTGTCAGATTCTCAAAAGAACTTACAAGATAAACATCCCCAGTTTTCTCGGGTTGATTTTGTAAGTTATGAAGCCATTTTTGTTTCTCTAATCCGTAATTTTATAGTTGCTTTAAGCAACCAAATGTGTCAGAATCAACAACAATTACTTGAAAATTAATTTATCTGTCGAATTTATGATGCAAATGAGAACAAGGAGAATCGATAGCATGCGTATAAACTTGATAATATACGATGAAACAAAATATACAATTGTCATCAATGCTAATTTCATTAAAGTTTATGATGTTGAATCTTCTCTCGTGGGGAGGCCAAGACTACTGTTAATAGAGAGAAGGGTATCAGAAAACAAACAGATTAACCAGCACCGTAAGAACTTGAATAAAAAACAGAATCTTTTTGAACAAAAATGGTCTCAAATTAAAAAAGAATTGCTACAATTTTAAACCAGATGTCTTTACAAAAAATCTTTCACACTTGTTGCTACTAAAACTGAATCACAGGACAAAAAAGCCTACAAAAGGCACAAATTAAAAAAAAGGTTCATTGAAATTTCTGAAAGCAATTTTTGTCGAATTGGTTATAAACAAATTACGCCAGAATAAGAAATAATAAAGTTTTTTATTTTTTTGGATCACCAGGAACAAAACCAATGCGAACTGTAAACAATTAGATCAAGAGACGGGTCAATAAAGAAAACAGCAAAATGCTGATGTTTTTGAAAAAAGGTGAATACAAGTCGTTAAAAACTTTCAATAATAAGCTGATATCATTATCTTGAACATTCAAGGGCTCCTTGGAGAGCCACGAAGATCACCCGTTTGTCAGATCAAGCAACAAGAAAAAGGGGGCAAATATTGAACAAAATGATTTTTTTGAAAGCTAGGGGTGTTAATGACAAATTGGATACAAATGTCAAAATTGAAACAATTACTCTGAATCAACTATTCCCTATAAAAAAACCCAACACAGTGTGTAGTTAGAGAGAAAAGCTGAAGTAACAACCAAAAATAATACAAATAGTCAAACGAAGAAATCACTGTTCCGTTTCTTAAAACTGCTAGAGTCAAAGTTGTTTTAATCGATAGATACGATTAAAACCACTCAATACTTTTAATTGACAAAGAGAACAGTCATTAATTTGAACAGGAATAGGAAAACAAGAAGTATTACGAAATTGGGCGAAACTTAAATTTTCACCAAATCTTTTTTGAAGATAATTAGTATCAAAGTCACTTAAATTGCTTTCTCACTGCACTCAAATTTGTTAGACAATTTTACTATTCTTTTTGTGTTCCCTCTCACAAAAGACAGTGCCCAAATACAATTCAAGTTCTTAGGAGTTTTGAAACCAAGGGAAAGCCAACGGTGTCTCCATTCAAATAATACTATCACCGATATTAAACAGATCTTTTAAATAGACTGTGTTCATAAACTACTCAAAAATTTTTTAAAACATTTTGAAATATTGAGCCCTCAATTTTGTTCAAAAGGAAACGGGCAAAACTATCATTTTTCAGTTTTGACCGTGTCATTTGCTTATCTTGCCATTATTTCCCAAGGAAAACTTACCACATAAATGTTGTTATGCGGCTTTGACTGTGTCAGGTAATTGATTTTAGTTTCATGAGTTTGTCTTTGTGTTGCCGTAAGCTCTAGTAAACCTTGCTTTTTATTGTCTCATTGACCTTTTAATGGGGTCTTTGTGACCCAAAAATTTTATAATTTATTGATTGTGATTTTTGTAGGACTTTGACATTGTGTTTTCAAAAGGCTATTTGTGAATTTTTGATATCTACCTGCATCTTCTGCTGCTTTTGATCTTTTCATTGAGTAGTCATACTGAATGAAGACATTGACGTATATAAAAACTTTTCAGAACCAATATGAAAAATTCAGTTGGATCTCATTTTTATGACAATGTCTATGTGTTTCTCTGAAATTCCCGATTTATTGATTTTTGCACCGGTTCTGCCACATGGAACTGAGTCAAAAGAGTGGCCACTCCTAGAGGTTTCTTGATTTGAGGTCTTGGAAAAACCCTATGACTTTTACAGTTAATAGCTGCTTAGTTTTTTATGACTATAAAACCCCGGGTTGAAGTTTCTTTGATTTCATACAAGGATCATATATGATTTCATACTGTCCATACTTGATTTCTTAGTACGATTCTTGTACAAAACCAAAGAAACCATATATGATCCTTGTATGATTACCAAGTAATCATATATGATCCTAGTACGAATACCAAGAATCATATAGCTATATTTTGAAAATCTTTAACCATTTTTGTTTTTTTGTTTTTATTCGGTAGGGCATCACATATATGATACCCCGGCATCACATTGTGGTCCGCCAAAAGACCCTAACGTACAATATCAATTGCAAGTGGGCACAAAATATAAGAGTAAGTCCAAACAAATATCAAAATTTTTGACATACTATGAAGCCAGTTTATACATATAAATGCTCATTTACAAAAAAAAAAATAATCAAGAAAAAAATGCATATCACGTCATATTCGTTTTCTGAATACGTTTAAACCACAAAGTTATTCTTTTAGCGCACACAAAGAATCAAATGTGGATTGCAAATGCGATATAATAATTCAATAAGTCCTCTGACTACATTATACGAGAATTTGTGGCACCAGTCAATGTATTATGTGTCATATATGACCTTGTATGAAATCCAAGAAATTTTTTCAACTTCAATGGAAAATTAAAATTATACAGTTTTTAGTCTTTGAATTTTTTTGTATGGTCCTTCTATGATTTCTAGGAAATCATATATGGTCCTTGTATGACTACCAAGAATTCATACAAATCATATATGACCAAGTATGATTATTAAGAATAATATATGACCTAGTACGACATCAAAGAAAGTTGTATGATCGTTGACCCGGGACTATATGTTTGTACGAAATATTTGCGAATTTATAACCAAATTTTTGTTATACCGTTTAATCTCAATATGGATTGGTACCCCTGACGTTGTATTGACGCCTTAAGAAACCAACGTCCTAGGGTTTTAGGGTTTTTATCAGTTTACCCACTAAGACTTTAAAATTTATGTGTGAATTTTTTTAAATTTTGAAACCTAGCGTCTCCTGAAAAATTGATTACTCCTGGATGTTTCTTGATTTGAGGTCTTCGGTAATCTATATAACGTTTACAGGTCAAAGCTTTTTTTTGTTACTATTAATCTATAGGATTGTGCAAACTATGACCAAGTTCCCTGACCTTATATTGGCGCTGTAAGGAGCCAACGGTCCAGGGTTTTCATGACGTTTCGCCCTGTGACTTTAATTTATAGTTTTTAATATTTTTTGATACATGCCGTTGTTTCTCGATCTTTTGAATTGTTGTCAAATAATGAAAACTATTGAAAATAGCCGTCTCCTTTTTTAAAAAAGGTGCGAGCAAAAAGACTTCTTTTTTCAAAAGAAGTCATCCTGAACACTCTTTTAATTATCAAATTGTTATTGACTTTGGTACTGTTTTTTTGGAAAATACTTAAATTTGTTACGTAATTGCCGTTTATTGATGTCTTATCTCCTATTTTGAGTAATGATATTCTTTATTGACATTAACTTGTGCGCTTAGTGTGCACTATTTTTGTTTGTTTTGTGTTTGTTTTTTAATTTTTAATGGTATATTCTTTGTTTTTGATCCCTCTTTTAATTTTATAATTTTGTTTTCAATTAATGGTGCGTGTTTTCAAGAGGCTATTTGTGATGTTTTTTTCCCCAAATCTTTTATGCTTTTACTCTTTTCATTGAGTCATCAAACTGAAGAATAACATTGACTTTTATGTAAATTTGCAGAGCCAATATCGAAAATTCGGTTGGATCTCGTTTTCATAAAAATGAATCTGTTTTTCTAAGTTGCTTGAGTTAGTGATTTTTGCGCCATTTCTGCTATGTGTAATTGATTCGAAATATTCATCACACGTAGAGATATCATGGTTTGAGGTCTACTTGTTTGCTTTTTACAGTTAACGGCTTAGGTTTTTTATGACTATGAAATTATGTTTGTTCAAATCATTTGCATAATTTTGACCACGTTTTTGTTATACCATTTAATCTAAATAGAGTGGTACCACTGACGTTTTGTTTGACGCCTTAAGTAAGATACAACCTAGGTTTATCATGAATCTACTAAATATAACTTCGAAATACATTTAAAAGTTCTTCAAATTTTGAGAATTGCCGCTGTTTTTCATTCTTTTGAATCATGGTCAAATTATTGAAATTAAACATCTGTTCTCTAAAAACAATTGTTACGGCAAGATGAATTCTTTTTTCAAGGAGGTCATTAAGAACAATGTGTTTTCATTAAGGTGTTTTTCACTTTGATACTGTTTTTTGGAAATAGTAAAATTTCCCATGTAATGGCCGTTTTTTTATGTCTTATCTCCCAATCTTATTAATGATATTCCTCATCAATAAAAATATGTGGTCTCAGTCAACTTAATTACTCTTTCGTGTTTGTTTTTTTTTCATTTTTGAGGATAAATCATTGGTTTTCCAACCCTCTTTTGGCTTTTTAAATTTTGTCTTCAATTAGTGATGCTCACTTGCCTTGCAATTTTTATCGCTGACATACATTGTCAAATTATCAGCTAAGGATATACGCTCTCCAGAATTGAATGTCCCCAAAGATTTTGTTTTGTGAGTTCGTTTTCTATTAAAAAAAACGACGCCAGAACATTGAGTTTTGTTAAAAGTCTTTTCCTTATCCGAGAATGGATGGTTATCTTGAAGGAATCTGACAGATTCTGGCAGACTCCTACAACGACGCATCAGTAGTGGATAAAACAAGGGATTCAACCACCAGCAAAGTTTGTCCCTTTCTCCTAACGCTAATCGCGCATGTCGAATTGGGCCAAATTTTACTGTTTGTTGAATCCCTTGTTTTATCCACTACTATATATTAGCTATATATTCACTTCTTTTATATTTTAAATCTATCATTTCTTGTCTCACTTAGTGCAAACCTTTAGTACAGAGTTAAGCTGGTAATTAACTGTTGTCAGACGGATCCGTGAAGCGGTTTCACCAATAGTTTGGGTTCTATCCCCACCGACTCCGGTGGACGTCCCCAGATACTAGTATAAAACTAATCAGTGAAACTGCTTCACAGATGAGACCGTGTAAAAAGCACGTAAAACCAACTTGCGAAAAACATGAACAAAAATTGAAAGAAGTATTAAAACAATAAAAATTTTCATATATCCCCCCAAATCAATATTTAAGCAATCTAAAACTAAAACTTCCTGTCTCACTTGGTGTAGTGGTTAAATCATCGCGTCTAGTTAAGTTGCTTTAGCAAACGGAAGGTTTGGGGTTCCTTCCTCACTGACTCCAGTGAACGTCCCTTGACTCTAATGAACTAATGAAACTAAGTGAGATAAAAAAAACCAAATTCACAGTTCTTAAAAAGGTTAATCCCTGCTGTGAGACTGTATATGGGACACACTGTGATGGGTATACAGTCAAAAACACTGAGATCGGTGGAAACACAGTGATTAGTGTTTTTCTATGTCTTCTTGAATATTATACTTATAAACATGCTCTCTGAATTGATTTCTAGTGTGACTATATCTATATCTACGAAGATAAATACATAGTCTACATTTCCTATTTCTAAATCTATATAATGATATTTGTTTATAAACATTACACATACTACACGTTAGATATTGATCAGGATCAGAATAATGATATCCCAAATGTTCTATATAATCTTTAACCTTAACCATATTTTTACATACATAACAAGAATATTCTAATTCTTTACAATTATTACAACATTCATTCCAAGGTTTAATTATACACTTATCGCATTTCATTTTCATTTTTGGAAAAATTATTTTTTGATTATTTCCCTAAAAAAATACATCATGTCTCAATCAACTAATACTAGTGTCATAAACTTCTGCGATGTCTGTAATCTATCCTTTGAATCAAAGAAGGCTTTATACAGGCATCAATCATACGATCTCAAACATAAGGAACTATTGGAGAAAATGTTTGAGTCTGAAGAAGAGGAAATCTCGGAGAGGGTCTATAATTTGGATGAAGATGATAATATTATTAAAACTAAACCAGCCACCAAACCTAAAACTAAAACTGAAGAGGATATCTACACCAGAATCAAGTATGAATGTAGAGAATGTCATGAAGAATTTAGAAGTAAAGTAGCTCTAACTACTCATTCATATAGTTACAATCGCATGTATCTAGAAAACACAGAAGACTTCGATATAAACTCAAGTCAGAACATGAGAGAATTTTATATTACTGATAAAGGTGGGAATTACATTGAAGATATAGATGAAGCAACTAATTACTCTTTAGAAGAAATTAAAAACTGTTACCAGTTTCGTAAAGTTAAGAGTTTTAAATATAAGATCACGGCTGAATGTGATTATAAGAAGAGAACCAAAGAAGAAGTTAAAACTACTAAAATGTTTTTCATTGCTGATTATATTAATAATAAAGCAATATATGAATATGTGACTTCAATCGGTGGCTAGATTTCGAAAAGGAAATATATGAAGGTTATGGTTATGATTTTGAGTTTCTTGGAATAAGAAGTATTCAGTTAAACATTGAACCAACTAAAGCATCTATTGGTAGATATATAGATTTACCTCCTGATCTCAAAAACTCTAAATCGATATTAAATATACGTAGTTATAAATACAATTGCTTACAACTAACTATAACTGCTTGGCTACATCCCGCCCCACACCATGCAACTCGAGAAATTAAGTATGTAGATAAACTAATTGAACCAAGACAACAACATGAAGATGATTTTGCGTATATAATAAGGATACAGAAATTGTATAATAATAATATTTGGGTATACACACCTTGTGGTAATGGTAAAATAGAATTGTTTAAACAAGTGGATGATTTTCATAAAGATAGAAAAGATGTAAGAATACTAGTTTGGAGTAATGGTCAAATAGAACACTGCGCCCTAATAAAAAATATAGAAACCCCGTTAGAACGACGAAATAAAAATAACATAAAATATTATTATTGCGATAGGTGTACCTATTGGTTTAACTCACAAATTAAATATGATAAACACAAATGCAACAACTCATTCAAACCAGAGATTGTTTGCCCTAAGAAAAAACATATTACTTTTGTAAATGAACACAAACGTCAGAATAAAAAAAATATTATACAACTGCTGATATAGAATGCTGCATTGTTGATCCGCGAAGCGGTTTCACCGATGTCACAACTAATGACTGTAAAAATGTAATAGCTGAACATATTCCAATAGCTGTGGGTTACACCTGGCAAGATAACTTCAAAGACTACTTTGGTCTAGGCTGCATCAAAAGATTTGCTAGAAATCTGTTAGAAATAGAAACTGAGAATAATTTCAAACATAATGAAAAGATGATATTCACAGAAGAAGATAAATTATGTCATGAAACTAAGAACACTTGTCATATCTGCAGTAAAACATGCATTAATAAAGTAAGAGATCACTGTCATGAAACTGGTAAACATAGAGGACCAGCATGTAAAATATGTAATCTAAGATACAAACAACAAAACTTCATTCCAGTAATGTTCCATAATGGCTCTGGCTATGATTTCAATCTGCTATACAGTGAACTCTTCAAACAGAATAATGATAAAAGAAAAGTAGATAACAAACCACTAGCTGCTGGTAAGTCTAAGATGTTTAGCATTGGTTGTCTTAAATTCTTAGATAGTTATAACTTCTTAGCTATGCCCCTAGATCAAATGGCAAAGATATATGGGTGTAAAACTAAAACATTATATCCATATGATTACTTTGGTTTAGAGGCCTTGGGAACCACAACAAAGTCGTATAATAATCTTATAGGTAATCTAAAAATAGAAGACTTCAAATCCTCTCTACATAATAAATTACCAACACAAGAAGATGTCGATATCTTTAATAAAGACAACAGTCATAAAACTGTTAAAGATCTAATTATAGAGTATTTACAAAATGATGTGGAAATATTAGACTACTGCATCAATGAATATGTTAAACTAAGTATGAAAAATTCAAGCTCAATCCACTACATTACGTTAGTCTCCCGGGTTATAGTTTTGATTGTTGGTTAATGTCAAGCGGTGTAACATTAGATACATTACAAGATAAAGAAATGCTAGATGATTTTGTTGGAGAAAAGCGAGGTGGTATATGCGGAATAATGGGTGATAGATATATAAATAATCAGGGAACCTGTTTCGCAGATAGTATTACTAATACTTATGCTAATATTAATGATAATACTAATACTAATACTAATACTAATACTAATACTAATACTAATACTAATACTAATACTAATACTAATACTAATACTAATACTAATACTAATACTAATACTAATACTAATACTAATACTAATACTAATACTAATACTAATACTAATACTAATACTAATACTAATACTACTACTAATACTAATACTAATACTAATACTAATACTAATACTAATACTAATACTAATACTAATACTAATACTAATACTAATACTAATACTAATACTAATACTAATACTAATACTAATACTAATACTAATACTAATACTAATATTAATACTAATACTAATACTAATACTATTACTAATACTAATACTAATACTAATACTAATACTAATACTAATACTAATACTAATACTAATACTAATACTAATACTAATACTAATACTAATACTAATACTAATACTAATACTAATACTAATACTAATACTAATACTATTACTAATACTAATACTAATACTAATACTAATACTAATACTAATACTAATACTAATACTAATACTAATACTAATACTAATACTAATACTAATACTAATACTAATACTAATACTAATACTAATACTAATACTAATACTAATACTAATACTAATACTAATACTAATACTAATACTAATACTAATACTAATACTAATACTAATACTAATACTAATACTGATACTAATACTAATACTAATACTAGTACTAATACTAATCAGGGAACCTGCTTGGCAGATACTAATAATAAAGTTATTAATAGAAATATATGGTACATAGACGCAAACAACCTATATGGTTATGCAATGATGCAAAAGTTACCTTATAAGGATTTTGAGTTTATTACTACTACTACTCTAGATCCGCGAACGGACTTCGTCCGTGGCAAGCCAAGCGGTTTCCTCGATGTAATATTGAATGCTCCAGATGATAGTGATCATGGTTACTATATGGTTTGTGATATTGATTATACTAATGAATGTAAAGAGAGAACAGAACAGTTAGCACTAATGCCTAATAAAAGAAAGATAAATGATAATGAATTGGGATATCAAGAAAGAGAGAAAAGTAAAGCAAGATCAGGGAAACTGCTTCACAGATCAGAGAAATTAATCTTAGACCAAAACAACAAAACAGATTATATGTTTCATTATAGGATGTTAAAGTTCTACGTTAAGATGGGAGTAAAAGTAACAAAAATACATAGAGTAATTAAATTTAAACAAGACTACATATGTAGAGATTATATACAAAACAATACAAATAAAAGAACAACAGCAAAAACTGAAGCGGAAAAGGATGTAAGGAAATTAATGAATAACTCATTTTATGGAAGAATGTGCATGAATCCTCTACACTTCTTTCAAAGCAAGTTCTTGCATGATGAAGAAAAGATAAAGAAAAGTGAAAGTAAACCAACATTTAAGAATTTAACTAGATATAGAGATTATAGCCAAATTGAATATATAAAGAAAAAATAGAATATGATTCTCCAGTATATGTAGGTGTTACTATCTTAGAATTAAGTAAATTACACATGTATGATGTATTCTATAATATTCTACAACCATCCCTCAAAGATCTAACACTTCACTATATGGATACGGACAGTTTCATATTAAGTTATAGTGAAGGTAAAGTTAGTGATGAGCATATGGACTTAAGTAATCTAGACATACCTATAAAAACTAATAATAAAGTCCCCGGCAAGTTTAAGCACGAGCTGGGAAGTAGGATTAATGAGGAATTTATAGTATTGTCCCCCAAAACATATAGCTTCAAAAATTATCCTAAAAACACTAAAGAAAAAGGAATAAAGAAGCATAATAATGCTAGGCACATAGATTATTATGATGCATTAATGAATAATACACAGAGAACAGTAGATGAATGTAGGATGCAAAAAGTTGGTGATAACATGACAACAACAAAAACAAGTAAGATTAGTCTAAACACATTTGATGATAAAAGATTTTAAGTTAATAATATTAAAAGCTATCCTCATGATGGGAATCTATATCTATTCAAAAGAGATATAATAAAAATGATCCACCAAGCATCAGTGGACGAGCCAAAAAAGCTTCGCAGATTATTAGATGGAGGCAATAATATTCTTACAATATTCTGACTGGTTAATAATATTCTAGAACTAACCATTAATGATGATAGAAAGTTAATTGAAGTTGCTAATATATTATATAATGAGCTTTGCTAATTTTTATAACAAATAATTATAGACCTAATTCATTAATTACATCCATAGGGTTGGTAGTTAGTACATTATAAATCACTATCTGAGCCATACATTTTTCCATAGTGTCTCCCATGATTGTATTCTTATGTAGTGTAGCTCCAACTATTATTTTTTTATTATATTCTAGAAATTTTATTATCTTCTTAGCTCCATCTACATATTTAGAATAAGTTGAAATTATTAAATCATCATGATTTGGTTCCTTAATATGATCAATAAACTCATCTATAGTATTACAACGTCTTTTACAAGCTAAACATCTTTTTAGATAAAGAGAGAAGCTGTTTTCAATATCCATTTTTTACTCTTATTATAATTTTTCGATACATATAAAATGACTAAACCAGATAAACTTATAGAATTAAACAATCTAGAAAAACAAAACAGAAGAAATAGATTGGAAGATAAATTAAAACAACAAGAATATTATGGTGAAATAGAAGAGTTATTTGATCCTTTAACTAAAACTATCAGTGATACTGCTTCGCAGATAAATGAAAACACTGAACGGAATCTAGCATTAGGTGAACAAACATTAAGAGCAATAGATTGGCAAAATCAAGAGTTAGATAAACAAACTAAGATGATTGCTGAAACTGCTTCGCAGATCGAGCAAGCTGGTTCCCAGTTTAATGAAACTGCTTCCAAGATGGGTGAAAGCGCTTCTCGGGTTCTTGAAACTGCTTCGCAGATTGGTGAAACGTTAAAGGGCAACATAAAGCAAACTCAAGATATAGCACCAGTTTTTGTTGATACAAAGACAGCCAAACTTCTTCATGACATGGGGGCTCAAACTAATTCTCAATTAAAATTAGAACTCGTAGATTTACCTAGTAGGAGATATGAAGTAAAATGAATGGTGTTGATATAACTCTATAGCAGGGTGCATTTTTAGTTAGGGATAATGTGTATGAGTTTTCAGAAGGATTTACCTATTTTCTTACTAAAACAAATGTAACATATGATGATAAGGTTGAGGAAGATGAAAACAAAATTAAAAGATTTTTAAAGGATATTAGATATGATTTAGGAAAAGGGGATAAGAAAAGCGCTAGATATAGAACAATAAAACGTATAATGGAGGTAAGAGATGATATATTTGGCAGGGGACTAAATTGGAACCCAAATAATTTAGTAGAAAGACTAGAATTATTAATACTAGAAACAAAAGCTGGTCATGATGAATTATATGATGAAATGCTAGATATATCTAAGCAACTATTATCTATGAATATTATTAATCAAGACCAACTAGATAATTTTGTTTTTAACTAAGGTAAATAGGTGAAACCATGACTATGTCCATAAATGAAACGTTAGAAAAACAACAACAACAACAACTAGCTAAAGAAGTATTCAGTCCTCAAATAACAAAGTTTGAAAGACAAAGAATAATACCACTATATAAAGATGAAACATGGTCAACTGATTTAATTGATAAGTCATCTCTAAGTAAATACAATAACAATTATAAGTTTATATTAACAGTTATAGATATATTCACAAAATATGCATGGGCTATTCCTTTAAAGAATAAATCTGGTTTATCTATAACTAATGGTTTTAAAATAATATTAAGTGAACATCCACAAGGTGGCTCTGAACCTAGAAAACCAGAAAAGTTATGGGTAGATAGAGGTAGTGAGTTTTACAATAAAACATTTAAATCTTTACTTAAAGAATATGGAACCGGCAAAGCCGCTTCAGGGATAGAGCTATATTCTACTTATAATGATTTAAAGGCTGTGTTTATAGAGAGATTTAATAGAACATTATTACACATAATAAATAAACCAATGTTCATCAATGGCGATGGTAATTGGGTAAATATATTAAATGATGCTGTTGTAACATATAACAATAACATTCACTCAACAATTAATATGACACCAGTTGACGCTTCTAATAATCCTGATAAAGTTAAATACACTTTTAGTTTTAAGAATATTAAGGGTAAACCTGGCTACGCCCAACCTAAATTTAAAGTTGGTGATTATGTTAGAAATGCAGTTAAAAGTAATATCTTCTCTAAAGGTTACACTTCTAATTGGAATAGAGAATTACTTAAAGTGAATGAAGACACATCCATCAACATATAAAATAGAAGATATTAATGGAGAGATAATAGAAGGCAAATATTATGAACAGGAACTATTGAAATCTGAGTTTGATTTTGAATCTAATAATAAAGTTTTAGAATCATTAAATATATTTCTTAAAATAAATAATGACAAGAAAGAGATTCAATCAAGCGAAACGTCTTATAGGGAATGGAAACAACTTAACACTAAGTAAGGCTCTTGGGTTATTCCTAGAAGATAATGATGATATTGATTTGAAGGATACCTATAAAATTACAAATGTTCATCCTCCTAGAGATGAAAAAGATGTTGTTAATAAAGAGTATTGTGACAATAACTTATTATCTTCTTCTAATAAAATAGACATTTTAAGTAAAAACATAACTGAACTAAGAAAAGGTGAATTTGATAAAGTCACAACTAAAAAATTACAACTAAATGAAACACAAGTTAATGAAGAACTAATTAATGAGTTTATTGAATCAACAAATGAAGTCAGAAATGCTGTTAAGTTTTGTAATAATGTTGCTGCAGATACTATCTCTAAATATAATCAATTAAAGCAAGAATTTGATAATAATAAATTTAATCAGAATATAACTAACATACACTTAGATGAAATGTTTACTAACGGTCTGAGAGAAATGAAAGAATACAATAAATCTCTTAGAGGTGTTATAGTACAGTATATAATTGCTATACTTTTACAAAGTAAGTTACTTGATAATAAAGAGAAAGACAGACTTGAGATGCATTATAGTTTTAATCAAGAAGATATAGTGGAAGAAATAGAAAGAATTTTTACTAATGAAAATAAGCAAAGCAATGACCAATCCAACAGCACCGAGTAAGAGATTACTATATCCAGATTTGTCATCAGTATCAGAGAGATTAATAAACGAAAAGATTCAAGCTAATAATAAATTTAACAACAATATTAACATTATAAAAGATATTAGAAATTATTATGAAACTGAAACTAATAACTATAATAAGAAGTTAGGTAGATATAAGAATTATATTAACATAGCTGAGATAACAGAAATACTATTATCATCAATAGCAACAACGGCAACAACAACATCAATTGCATTAACAGGTATAGGATTACCTTACTCTATACCAACAGCTTTTGCTACAGCAACTGTTTGTGGTTCATTACCAAAAACAATTAACACTAAACTTAGAAATAAAATTATAAAGTATTCACAAATCTATATTTTAAGTAAACAGTTTAGTGATAAGTTTAGTAAACTATATACTAAATCAATGAATGATAATAAAATAGATAATGATGAGTATAATGAATTTGTTAAGTTATATGAGGATTACAAGAAGAACAAGAAAAACAAGCTGAGTATTTTTTTAGATTAAAGATATTAGTGCTTAGTAATAACAATGTTTTTAGTAATAATAATATTAGTATTAAAATTTATCCGCGAAGCGGTTACACCGATCGATAAAAATATAATCATAATCTTAGTTATAATCATAATCATAAACATAATATAATCATATAATCATAATCATAGCTATAATCATAATCATAATCATAAACATAATCATAATCAAATAATTATCTTTTCTTTGTACCTAATTATAACCCTCTTCCTTTTTGTACTACCTTTATACCTTCACCAGTAGTTGCAAAATTAATTAAATCAGGTGTAGCCGCTAGAGCTGCTTTAGGGTTTCTAGATGCAGCTGCACTTCCTATTTTACTTGCTATTTCTAATGCTCTTACTGGATTATTAGCAACTTTCTTTCCAAAATTAACCGTAGCTTTACCAACACTTTTAAAGAAATCTTTAAGTCTTTCTGCTTCTATTGTTGCATCAGATACTGTCATTGATTTATTCCTTCTACATAAAACACAATTACCTTTTAACATTTTAGTACCTTTTAAAGTAATAGCTCCTCTTATATTAACAGTACCACTATAATGTCTACCTCCAACACAATATGAGTTAGTTTTGAACTTATTTAAAAGACTCATTTCTATATATAAAAAATAATGGGAGTTAAAAAGTATAATCCCTTTGTTGTTATTAAGCCTAAACCCAAGCCTAAGCCCAAGGTTAGACCTAAGCCTAAGATTAAGCTTGAAGCTGGAGGCTTAGCTCTAGAGAATAAAAAGAAATTAGACATTATTTATGCTAAAGGTTTTGTTAATACTAATAAGAAATAATTAGGTATTAACAAGAGTAACAATTAGAGCTGACTAGCTATAAGTATAAGTATAAGTATATGGTTATGTATATAATTATAACAATAACTATATTATACTATAATTATAAATTATCGCTAGAGTTATATCTAAAATTATAATTATCGCTAGAGTTATATCCAAAATTATAATTATCGCTAGATTTGTATCTATGACTTAAATTATATCTACGACTTAAATTATATCTATGACTTAAATTATATCTATGATATTATGTCTACCATCTTATTACCATCACTATTCACACTAATAACCTTTCTAGTTAATACTAATGCATGACATATGACATCTGCAACTGCAGCACTAAATTTAAAATTAAGTTGTATTGGTTGTGGACCTATATGATCCCTTTGATATCTAGTATCGAATACATATATTCTATAATTACTTTTGAATGTTCTATGATTTATATATGGTTTTATATTATGTGGTAGCCCATTAAAATCTTTATTAAAGCTAACAATCTCTTTAAAAGCTTCATTATAATTATTGGTTCCATAATTAATATTCATTCTATCCTCGGGATAAAACTCACTACCAATCTTACAATAACATTCAGTAACATTCATTATATCGAATGTACTTGCATCATGAGTTTGTTCATTAACATTATTATTTTCAAAACCAACTATTATATATTGTGGTCTTTCCATACCACTTTCCATACCTAGATCAAACAAGAAGTTAGTAGCATTGGGCACATTCTTATAAAATGTCTTTCTCTCATAATAGCTAAAGTCAACATTATTCTTTTTACTTTAACCCTTTTGCACAATAATTTTATTACCATTACTAGGATCAATACTAAGTACACACCATGATATATCTCTAATTTCTATATTACCATCATTGGCAACTGCACCATGATTAGCATTAACTCTACATAGAGCTCTATCATTATTATTTCTTTTTAAAATTAGTTTAAATCCTAAACCATATATAATCTTTTCTAAATCATTTACGAAACCAAATAGATCACTCATCTTAATCATCATATACATATTTCCTCGTTGTGCAGCAATATGGTCACCTTTAAGATGACTATCTCTATTACCTTGATTTCTAACAAAACCACTCTCATATTCATCACCAGTACTAGTTAATAACTTATACATCAATAGATTAGGATGACAATGATCTATATATTCAATAGTCCTACCACCACTAGTTTCAAGCTTAATTGAACTAAACAATGCCATCATACCATAATTAACTAATCTGATATTAGCATCCTTAGCAAATACACCACCAGCATCATCTGATACAACAAACTCTATCTCTAGATAGGAATCACGCAAATTTAAGTGATTCTCTTCTCTATTGAATATGATATTAATATTGGTATTTATCATATTCATTGTTGCCAGGTTATTTGGTTTATATTTTATGATCTTACTTTTTTGTATATCATTAATATAACCATAAGTTGTATCCAAATTAAAATCCATTTTTGTTAGATAAAGAATGACAGACAACTTGATTTTATATGAACTACAAAAAATACACGAAGCTTTAACTAAAACTAAAGAAGAGTATACACTTAACTTTAGACTAATAAAACCAACAGAAAAGTATAACTTTATTGAACCTGTACTTAATACAACAAATTTAGGTTTAATTAGATTATCTGTTTATAACTCGGTGTTTAATGTGAATAGGAGAAATAATCAATTCTTATATGCTAGTACTGTTATAGAAGATGATGAAGCTTTACCTCAGGCTCTTAGCTCTGACCCTAACCTTAACCCTATCTCTACCGCAAGCCCAAACATTACATCTATACTTATTCATAATTATAAAAGAATCCCATTGCTATATTCAACTATTACACCGGGAGCATATGAGTTAACTGACATAGCAGAATTAATAAAAGAAGAAACTGATGGTAATGTTATAATAGAACCTGATAAGAATACGATGAAATGTTTAATGGAAATAAAACAAGGAGCACTCAGCTTTGATATAGAAAACTCACTAGCCTCATTACTAGGATTTAGAAAAATAATTTATAAAAAAGGTAGACATAAATCTCAGAAAATTATTGATATTATGGGTTTTAGTACTATTAACATTCATTGTAATGTGATATCTGGAGCTAAAGATAATGGGAAAGATACAGACATACTATATACTTTTAACCTAACAGAACCACCAGGTTACTTGATAAATATTATACCAACTAATATCTTAAATCAAAATGTAACTAAAGATAGAATAGAATATATAGAACTTCATATTAAAGATGAGCATGGAAGACCTATAGACTTTAATGGTGATGTATTAAGTTTTACTTTACATCTAGTTTAGTCTTCATCTTTTTTGACTTAACTTAAACTAAACTACAAAATTTTCCTATCCCAATTAATTCTTAGTTTACCATTAATATTTTTATTTTTAGTTATATCAATGACAATATAATTATAAAGCTCTTTCCATACCTTATTACATATATCAGCAAAATCATTATAACTAAGTTCAACATTATTAAAGAAATCTTGATATATCGATGCTAGGACTTTACCTCTCTGTTCAAATAAAATAAATAGATTACAGTTCTCTCTAACACTCTGCCTATCCAGAGAGAACAGGTTTTGATTAAGATATATCATATTACAGTTGTTATGTCTACCTCTACAAAAGTATTCACTAATAACTGGTTCTTTGGCTCTAACATCATCAAATATCATCAGTTTCTTTAAGTCTTTGGGTAGTTTATCGGGAGATGGTAAATCTTTTATATCTTTAAAAAATTGAACATCTGCTTTTGGGTTTATTCTTTCTATACCATGGTACTGATTACCAGTAGGTACAATGATGTATAGCTTATCAATATATATACTAGCTAGAATTAGTTTTTTTAATAAGAATGTCTTACCACATTCACTAGGACCAGATATTATATATCTAAAGTTATCTGGGACTGCGGCTTCAGTAATTATATCATCATCATTTAACCATGAATATAGATCATCATTTATGTTTACAGATATCGGTGAATTTGCAAAACAACTCTGTTGAACCGCTTCACGGATATTATTAGTAGGACTATTACTAATGCTATTACTATTGCTATTCCTATTAGATTTACTCCTTTGATATTTTTCATCAAATAGATATTTAAATTTATCTCTATCGTTATCATTACCATTATCATTATCATTATCATTATCATTATAATTATCATTATCATTATCATTATCTTTAACATTATCATTAACATTATCATTAACATTATCATTATCATTATCATTATCATTAACATTATCATTATTAGCAAAGCTACTTCGTAGATCATTAACATTATCATTATCTTTATCATTATTAGTAAAGCTACTTCGTAGATCATATTCATTATCATTATTATTATAATTATCATTATCAATGACATTATCCTTATCATTAACATTATCATTATCATTAACATTATCATTATCATTATCATCTGCGAAGCAGGTTCCCTGATTAACATTAAAACTTAAACAAAAACAATCATTATATATTCCTGGATATTTACATTGATTAATTAGAATATTCAAAACACTTTTAATTCTAAATCCTCTATCAGTAAGATAGATCATAAATAAACAATAAGCCCCACAATAAGATTCATCAAATTCTTGTATTCTCTCATTAGAGCCTAGATCAACATATTCTTCTAGGAATAATGGTGGGGTTTCTACACCAAAACTATCAAAGTAATACACAGGACCATTTTCTCTTCTTATAACTAAAACCCAATGTGTACCTTCAGTTGCATGTAGATTTACAATAATGTTAGGGTTAGGTTCACTTATCATTTCTGGTTTATCATCTCTCATTACAATCTCAATTGGTGTTAGACTTATATCTTTACCTATATCTTTTATTCTGATATCACTCATAGCATTATTATCAATATTAAATTTATATTTGAATTCCTGAAAAGTTAGGATGAGCATTTTTATATAATAAATTTATAAAATCTAAAACTAATTATAAGTCTAAGTCTATATCTAAATCAAATCTATATTTATTAAATAAAAATGGAAACAGGTAGTTTTTTTTAATATTATTATTGGAATTTGTTATATAATATATGATTCAATACCAAGTAAATATACAAAACTAGAAGAAAGCTTTGGTGGATTTATGAATAGGTACAGGCAAAACATATTTTATTAGACAATATTTAAAGTTATACTCAGTCCAAAACCAAGATCAAGATCAAGATCAAGATCAAGATCGAGATGAAGTTCAAGATCAAAATCAAGATCAAAATCAAGATCAAGTTCAACATCAAGTTCAAGATCAAGTTCAAGATCTGCGAAGCAGTTTGGTAAACTACGAACAAAGTTCCTTCACTGATCAAGTTCAAGATCAAAGGTCCATAGTTATAGTTTGTAAAGATGACAGAGACTGGATAGCTCCTGAGTCTAATAAGTTTTATACTGGGTTTAACAAATGTGATATAAATATGATCACAGAAAATAATATGCATAAATTTCAAAATTGTGTAATAGTACTTGATGATATGGGTGATAGGTTAAATAAGGATATAGGTTATTATTTTACTGAAGGTAGACATTATAATATTCAAATGATTGTAATGTGTCATAAACCAGCTCAAATAATTAATACAGCAAGAATGAGTTGTGATACTACTTATTTAACAACTTATAATGGAACTGACCTATTTAAAAACTTAAATGAGATATAAAAATGTGAACATGACTGCAATAAAATAATTAATGAGTTAAATATTAACCATTATAATTGTACAGATGGAATGTCAGATGTACTTCGTTATGGTATAATTAAATATAATAAAAAGCAAAAATACTTTTATTATTATTAGTAGTAATAGAACAATGACATATGATTCAAGAGTTGGTTTCCTTGATTTAAAAGCTCTTAGTTTAAAGATGATTTAGAAAGAGAAGATATAAATAAACTTATAGCATATATGAAACCACTAATGATTAAAGCAATAGATAGAAATGTTATTAATCATGATAATCATCAGTTTTATTTTAATAAACTTCTTACTTTAAATAATATTAAAATTCAGAATGATGTTTTAACAAAAGAGATGATTAAGGGAAAGGGTATGAAAATTTTATCAAATATTGGTGGAATTATAGGCACAGGTTTATTTATATTTAATTGTTTTTATCCTAATTCAATATCAAGAAATGCTGGAACTGTAGCAATGGGAGCAAGCACAATGTTGAGTAGAGTAAATACATTAGTTAATGTTGGATATGGAGAAGAGTTGGAATGTGAAACACGGACAAAGTCCGATTCCTCGATCTGCGAAGCAGATTCCATGATCCAAGAGGAATATATAGATCAGGGAAGCAGTTATACTGATCAGGGAAGCAGTTATACTGATCAGTGTAACTGTGAGTTCGTCAATGAAGAGATGGGAATTTTGAATAGAAAGGGAGGAAGATTTTTAAACAAACTATATATAAATAATGAAGAATTTAGAGAAGAGATTATCAATTTTGTTACAGATAAAAAAGAATTAGACCTTGATTTAATTTTATTTAAGAGATGTAAAACTAATACACTCAATACTTTCGGAAATAAATATTTAACAGAGTGTATCACATCTAAAGATAATACTAAAGATTTAATTGAAATCATGGCTAAACATTATCTGCCAAGCAGTTTCACTGATCCACAAAGTTTGTACACCGAATCTACAGCATAGCTAATATTATCTGCGAATTTGCAAAACAACTCCGTTGAGCAATTTGGTAAACCATGAACAAAGTTCGTTGGAGAACCACGAGCAAAGCTCGTTCACTGATAATTTTATCTATTAAAAATGCTTTTACAATGTTTAGAGTGTAACTATAAATGTGGAAACATTGCTGTTTTAAAATATCATTATGAATCATTTCATAAAGATAAAACTGATAAATTTATGTGTGGTAATATAATATTAAGTGGTATTTGTGCTAATGATTTTTCCCCATGGGGTTGTTCTTCAAAAAATGAATCTAGTTCTAGTTCTAGTTCTAACCCTAGTTCTAACTCTAGTTCTACCTCTAGTTCTGACACTAGTTCTAGTTCTAAACCTAGTTCTAGCTGTAGTTCTAGCTCTAGTTCTGGTTCCGGTTCTAGTTCTGGTTCTGGTTCTATCTATGACTATAACTCTAACTCAGATCCTAACCCCAACCCTAACCCTAACCTTATCCCCAACCCTAACCCTAACCTTATCCCTAACCCTAACCTTAACCCCAGCTCAGAAGTACTAACTAGATGTTGTAATAAGTGTAATTATATAAAACCACTAAATAATTTTGATGAGGGTAAGTATACATGTAGAAGTTGTACTTCAGCTAAAGTTAATTGTCCATATTGTACTTCAGTTGTGAGATATGATGGGATACGGGCTCATGTAAAGAAACAACATCCAGATATAGAATTGACTAGAGGATTTAGTAGAAATCTGCAGAGCAGGTTCCCTGATATAACTTCGCGGATAAAACAATTAATCCTAGTTGGCAAAGTCCTAGAGCTGTAAGTCCGTTAGTTATTAACCAAACAGAGGATCTGCGAATTTGCAAAACAACTCCGTTGAGCAGTTTCACTGATAGTTGTTCATGTAAAAACTATAATTTTGTATCATTTCTTATTAATAATGGAGTAAATATAGAAAAAATAAAAGAAAATATAAATTTATTGAAAAGTATAGATAATTTGAAATAAAAAGTATAAAAAATAAAAAAATAACAAAAAAGAGGGAATCACTCTTTAAGAGCGAAAAAGAGCAATTTTTTCTACTGGGGATCACTCCGAATAAGAGTGAATCACTCTTTAAGAGTTAAATATAAATTTTGCTTTGATTTTTTAATTTTTTGTTTTTATTTTTGATTTTAATTAATTTTTTTTTGAATTTAGAGCTAATATATAGTAGTGGAAAAAACAAGGGATTCAACAAACAGTAATAATAGGCCCGATTCGACATGCGCGATTAGCGTTAGGAGAAAGGGACAAATTTTACTGGTGGTTGAATCCCTTGTTTTATCCACTACTCGCATCTTGTACCAAAAATTTCTGCAAATTTCCTACAAGGTAACCATTTTCAGCCCGATTCGTACAAGATAACTTTTTCTCTGCCAGATTCCTACAAGTTAACCATTTTTCCAACAGGTTCTTACAAGATGACTATTTTTCTGTAAGAATTCTACAAGATAACCTTTTTTCTGCAAGATTACTAAAATACAAAAATTTTTTGAAGTGGAATTATTTTTGCCTGGGTCTTGCACTATAACTACATTCTGTCAGTTAAACAAATTATAGCAATTTTTTTAAGATTCCTATAATATCAAAACTTTTTTGGGAATACCCTTGAAGCTGATTCTTCTCTGGGAATTCCCTTTTGTATGTTTATTGTGCATCAATATGACGCTAATTGAGCTTTTATTTGTTCTCACATTAATTAATTGAGAAATTTGAAAAATTGATGAAATAAGAAAACGCAATTGCTGTAACTATTTCCATTTGGTTGAGGCGCAATAAGTAAGTCAGGTACTCTACGTGAAATACAAACAAATAAAAATTTTGGAAAAATTACTCAGCAATCCGTCATATCAAGTATTGTTTGATTATTTTTCCAATTTTTTTCTGCTATTTTATCAAGTCGACATGACAACTGTATTCTGCGAAATTAATTTGAGATATCATTAAACAGTTAAAATGCAACTCACGAACTCTTTACCTTTAATCAGAATCTTGCAAGATAACCATTTTTCTGCCAGAAACTTGCAAGATTGCCAGTCTTCTGGCAGTCTCTGCCAGATAATCATTTTTCTGGCATTCTGCCAGATAGATTGTTTTCTTGCAGAATCTTGCAATATAATCATTTTTGGGTCAGATTTTTGAAGATAACCACCTATATGTCATAATCTGATAGATTCCTGCAAGAAAATCATTCAATCTCGACCAGAGTTTTTTCCTGTTCTCTATTTTTTCTCCAGTTTCTGCAAAAAAAAATTGGTGTAAAATTCAATAAATTTATTGCTTGTTTGCATGAATCTGGCGCTTTTTGTGTCAAGGTGAACACTCTTTGAAAGATTCTTCTGATTTTTGAGTTTTGCAATTGTATTTAAAATTTTGTTTTCTTCGGATTGTAATTCCGACCTGCCGTTTTCGGCTCCTCTTCTTCCTCGATTGATAAGTCTCATTACCTGATCACGGAAAAAAAAGTTTTCTTTAACCGCTACCCTAGAGCAGCTAAGTTTATGGGTCTGACGTTTGATGTTACTGCATATCGAATTGAGGTCAATTTTATTATTATCTTATTTTATCAAGTTTTTTAGCATAAATAACTTCACTCGCTCAGTAAATTGACTTTTGTAGCCAATCTAAGTTTTGAATTCAAACAAAATCTATATGAAAATAAATATAGTCATCACAGATAAGTTTCCTCGGAGAAAATTAGCGGTTTTCGAAAGCCATTAGTGTTTAAATTTAGATTTGAAAATTGGGTGGATTTTAATTTGAGATTTTGCTTTTTGTTGTTTGGCAAAATTAGTTGGTTATTTGATGAAATTGATTTTCTTCCGCTTGAGAAATTGTATTTGCCTATGAGTATAATTTCTTTTCAACGAAATGCTGTTGTTGAAATATTGTTCAATTTTTTTTATCTCTCATCCTTTTTCATGAAATGAGTACAGACATGTACTAATAACTTCACTAACCTGTATACACGTCTGTCCTGATTTAAGAATACATCAAGTTTTAAATTACAAAGCTTAATCTGCTCTGTATTATTTTGAAGGTTTCACCATTTCTGCTTTATTTGGTATAAAACATTAGCCAAAAATGAATATGAGCAAGATAGGAACATTATGTACGAATGTAAGTTAACGAACCTTCTTGCGTCTTTTTTGTCTCGAATTGAAGTAATGGTATTCTATGGTATTTTTTAGCCGAGGAAAATTTTCTGTTGACTTCAACTTTTACAGTTTCTTCTTGAACATGTGTTTCTGTTTTCGACTGCGGCAAATTAAATTTCACTGTTCTTAGTCTGTTTGGGATGTTCATTAGTTAGTAGCTTCCACTAATGTTCAACGTTAAAAGGTCAAGTTGCGGAGTTCCTCCCTCACCTCCCAAACGTACCCGCGTCACCCCAACCCACCTGTCGCCCTCCCTTCACAACCATAAATTTGCCTCGATTTATTTTTTGAATTATTGTTGACTTTCTGCTGAATTAGTCTCGTTCACAACTTTAACCAGCCAATCTGGAAGTAATTACAAAAAAAGTGTTTTAACTTGGTTTCTTTTTCTTCGCTTTAAATCTTACTAGCGGCCTATATAAGGGCTAATAACAACATTTGAAGCCCCTTAGTTTCCCCCTCCCCACCCCGGCCCTGTTGAGCCAGAGTGCAATAGTATTGGGCCCCGTCAATCGCTCGAGAGCAAATTGTCCGAGAAATGTTTGGCTATAATTCTCATTTTATGGCACTCTGCTCTACACCCGGTCAACTGTACCTACGTCCCACCGCTAATGCGGTTGTTCCTTAAAACCTGGTAACTAATTTTGTCACTTAAGTTGCCTTCCGTGCATATTAATTCCTTTCTAATTGCAATGTCAATAAAAATGATCCAATAGGGAATAGCAAACAAAAAATTTACTGCTCAAGGGATACAATATTTGCAACGTGTTGTTAATTGACAGTGTTAAAGAGTTCTGGCGTGGACCTCGGAAGCCTTCATTGCGTCGTTTTTTATTGCAATTCAGATCAACAATCTCTTGTTCCCCCAGTCGAACGTAACAACTAAGGCGACTGGTTTTTCTAAAAAAAACCGACGTGCCAATAAAAAAAAGTTATTTACTATTTTTTGCAATCACTGTGGAAAAGAACTGCTTGCGAAAAAATATGGTTTAAAAGTTAACACAAAATGGCAGTCTTCATTCGTATAACGAAAAATAGCTTAATAGCGCAATACTTTAAAAATATAGAAAAACGTGGATCTTTTCTAGTTGACCCCCCCCCGCCCGTCATGCATATATGCACCGCATATGCACCCACACCCCCCCCCCCCTCCCCACCCCCATAGTTACCGAGCACGCGCCATACATAGTAAATCATTGTGTAAAAATATGGCACGTGCGTCGGGGGATTCTGGGGGGGGGGGGGGGGGCACTGACGAACTGATCCAAAAATGCAAATAAACTATGAGTTTTATATCGAACAAAAGGAAAGCAAGCAACCACTTACAACAGATATTTTGAAGAACAAATCTTCTGAATATAAATTGATTTTTAGAAGTTCGACGAATAGAGAACAACTGAACAATTGATTTGAGAGAGAAGCGTGATCAAAATTATGTTTTCAGTAGCAACTAACTAACTAACCAATCAAACATTAAAATTCATATCCTGCAGTGTTCTTATTGTTGCCGAACTGCGGTAGAATCTAGAAACACAGTCTTGGACACCGATTAAGTTGGTATAAAAAGCTTTATAATTAGCATTTTTCTTTTATACGTTTCAAAGTTCAATGATCGTGAGAAAAAATTTGAAGCGTATCTATGAAAAAATATTTTTTTTTCGTGAAAGCGAAATGCAAGCTGAAGAAATTGATAAAAAGCCCTTTGTTCGAGTTCTACTCATTTTTACAATTCTCGTTTTTTTGAAAAGGAATGCTGGTTGTTCTGCTTTGGACTTATAATTGTAGCGAAGTTCAATTCTTTGTACATAAGAAGTTCCATTATCCGAGGCTAATGCTCTCAGTCGAGTTTTAGAAGCAAATAAATCTATGCTCAACAAAGCGTTACAAAATTAACAGGCATAATTGACTCTTATAAAAATGAGATTTGAACTTGGCGCGTTATAAATTGGTCAATCTTATCCAAAAGTAACTTCAAATATCAATAGATGAAGTTCCAAAAGAACTTCGTTTTTGTTATTTTTAAAACTTACAACATTGACGAACATCATAACATTTGACAGTAAAGCTCGTTTTTAATTCAGTAATCTTTTCAGCAAGTGTTTATTAGAAACATTTAATACAATCAGTAACAAACGAGCCAAAGTCATTACATTAAATTCAAAAACTTGAGCTGAACTCGGCCGGTTTTTGATCTGTAATTTTGGCCATTTATCTGTTTCTGTCATCTTGTTATCAATATAAGCTCTGAGAAACCACTACTCAGCCAACAATCAAAACGCCTTCAGTTAAACTTCAACTCCTTCAAATAGTCAGTTCATAAAGCTGCTGAAGTAAATGCACCATTCATGTTCATAAAAACCATACCCACTTTTATATTTTATGTGAGTATCAGCTTAAAATATGATATTAACATTTGTTAATGCAACTGATTTGATCATGAAAATACATTTATTACAAGATGATTAATACATAAGACTTGACAAACATCCCCTTTACCGGTCCTTTACACTCGCGTATTACAATATACAAAGTTTGACGAATCCATTTAAAAAATTGGGAAACAATGATAGGCCATTTACAAAAGTTTCAAAAATTGTCACCATAAAAAATAAAAATCAATACTGACACCTTTCTTTTTTGAAATATTATGATACGTCGAAATTAGTTGTTTTTGTTCGGATAACTCTATTGAAAACACTATGCAGGCTCAATAAAATTTTTATTTACAGCGCGCTGCTTATGTGCTTCAATAGCTTTCCATAAAAATCAGGTCTACAGTTTTTGAAACAATATATCAGAACAAATCAGTTTTGTTTTGAATTCGAAACAAATAAACTAAACAAAAATGCTTACAAACGGCGTTTTTGATCTCTAGAGTTAGAAACTTTATTTAATTTCGGTGATATGCAATTTTGTTGTGACCTAAAGAGTTCTCTATTGCTGTACAGAATCCTTTCATCTCTATCTACCCTCAAGTTTGGCATTCTGTGGTCAATCCCAATACAGAATACAGCAAAAGTAGTGACTTTTTCATTGATGCCTATAAATTTTTCCGTACTCTCCTGAATAACAAGCCAATCAGTCAAAAAAAACTTAGATTTATGGAAGACAAAAAGTGAGCCCTTTGACTTAATTGGCGACAAAATAAAGAAGCGAAAGAAAACGTTCAAAAACATACACATCGTTCAACAAACCACTAATGGAATACATAATACCAACTTAACGAACTTGCTGTTAATAAGACTACTAGAAAAGACCATAGTAAAAATCAAATAACAAACATTAATTACAACCAAAACTTGATGTCTATTTTTTAAAAAAATAAATAAATCAAACTCGCGTCAGATAAAATGTAATGAAAACAGATTGATCTATACTTTATTACAAAATATATGTAACCTGTCCTCAATTTGACTGAGTAACAGGTCGACAAAAGCGAGAGAAACAAAGAATTGAAGTTGAAAATTTTTTCGTATTTTTGAATACAATTAATTGCAAATTGACAAAAACCATTGAATGTAAACTGAAATCAATAAAATGTTCAATTAAATCTTCATAGGAAGCAATTGAGACCTGTCATTATCCATTGTACCTCATAACACAAAAAATAAAGACAAATAGGGGCAAAAATTCAGAAGTTAAATTAAATTTGAGCGAAAATGACAGAGAAGCCGTTAAAACAATAAGATTGACACTAAGAACCGAAATAAAAGGAAACGAAAAGTTCTATTTGCAAATATATTAAAATCACAGAACAATTTATCGAGTCTCGAAGTAACAAAGCTGAAAAACAATAGGTTGAAACTAAAACGGTTACAAAAATTAAATTATAGCCCACTGGAAACTGGTTTTGACTTCTCTTCACAGAAACTAAGCTACAAATCGACCAAAAAATTAAAACTATCGAACAAATCGACCAAATTTAAACTATCTTTTTCTTCCCTTACCTCAGTATTTCATCAGGTTAGTCACTTTCATTAGACTAGAAAAAGGATTCAGAATTTTAAAAAAAATCGAAAATTTTTCCAAAATTTTTACAAGTTCCACCACTCTCACAACACCAAATTCACAAAAAAAAACAAGTCTGCCAACCACGAGAAACAAGTTTTCGACAAGAGCACCTAAAAAAGGCCATGCCGGTTTTTTAGCGGGGGGGGGCATGTCCCTCCCGTTACAAAGCCGGCATTTTCACTACTACTGCAATCCATGTATCAAATTAAGACACCAAGTTGATGGGTCAAAACGCTAATTGATTTTAAATGACAACGCAAATCAAGAGCTCATGAAGTCATCGGGCAACTGATGTCAACTTGGCAGATGGTTGCCTTGTTTTTGCGATCAGTCGTTGATAATGAAGAATTGCGTGCATAACTCCCAGCGGCGGCACCCCATGAGTTTTCTAATCTGTTTTAAAGTACAAAAAGTTGTAAAACACCTCCGCAAAACACCTACTGTTGTTTCACTGGAGGGTTTGGCAAACTTTCTTCAAACTCTCGCAATATTTTTTAGAAAGCTGAGCAGACTTTTTGAGATTTTTAGTGCCATTGTTATTCAACTTTCCAGGCACCTCAGTTGTGTTTACAATACTAACAATCCAGAATGGTGGTCCAAAAGACAAAGAATCAATGGAATGCGACACGGACTACGCTGCGTCATTTATTGCTGTCGGGGAATAAAGAGCTCACAAATGTTCCCATCATGGAGTAATGTCACCCAAGTTGAACGCCAGGCTCAGCGTAGGAAAATATAAATTTCTCATGAAAGAGATAGTTGGCGCGTTAAGTGAAGACCAACTGATCGTCATCGGATTGGCATTCAAAGTAGGATCCTAGAACTGTCTCACTACCATGCCATCAAATTTCTGCGGTTTTACGCTAATATCTCTTGCATTCCGAGACGTTCGTACAATCGGTACGAGCTTAAAGCGGAAGACATACCTATCAATGGCCAACGCGTGTTAAAATTCACATCAGCACATGACATCATATGTTCAAAGTGCTTTACGGCCTAATTCCGCGCAAATTAGAGATGCGTTCTTCAAAGAAATGCGTCAAAAGTGAGTCACTATATCAGCTGTTAGAATTCAAAAGATTTTAAACGCTCGATTGGAAGTTTAAGCAAATGGCTGACGGGTTGTTTAGATTCCACTGAAATGTACTCGACCTGAAGTTTTATTTTAATCAAATCATTTCAAATCATTTCCAGGTCAAATCATTTCCAGAAAAAGCCATCGAAGACCCCAGTATCAATTAACACTCTGAATTAGCAAAAACGCAATCTGGAAACTGAAAAATATTAGTTTGATCCGATCAAGTTTTTCTGCGTGGGACGAGCAGAAACTTCAGAAACATGCACTATTAAGCAACTAATCCCAGAAACAGAAAACAATAACATATGTTCGCACAAAGCTAAGCTCGCATTCCTAAGCAGCGCAATTATCTTTCAGAAAATGCCGTCCAAAACACAAAATAGGCTGCAGACAAAAGGCAATTGTCAATTAAAAATTTGCGTACAATTGATTTCACAATCCAGTAAAATGATTTACAAAGTATATAAACTTGACATTGACTCTATCGATTGAATTCTACAAAATAAATTCAAATAACAAATAATTTTAAAATTATTTACAGCTAAAATCACAATTGCGACGTTATATTTACATATAAATCATTATGAAAATTTCCAACTCTGTTGCGGAGTTTTTAAAACGGTTATTTCATTTTCAATTTCTAAAATTGAGTGCGTTCTTTCATTCCTCTTTGTTATTGTCCATTACTTGTTGCGAATGACAAAATTTTGAATTAACTTGTATCAGAATAATTTTTGAATTTCAAAAGTTATTTTTTTGCATGAACTAATACTTCAATGTGAACTCCCGCCCCCGGTACTCGTCGCGCGCATTTAGTTGGTGTTTCAGCTTTCTTGATCGCTTCTCTTGTCATTAGTTTTTTTTTCAACCCCGCGAATTTCATCGAGAATGTCCCATTCAACACTATGCGCTGTACCAAAAACATACACTATTAGGCAACTAGCATCAAAGATCTCAGAAAAAAAGGACATCATACGGCTGAAACAGGCTGAGAATACCTTTTGTATCTGATAGCACCTACCATAGTATTGTTTTGTGGGAGAAAAGGCTCTTGTACACTTGATTAATTGCCACTAAATACGCAAGACGGGTACAGGGGCGGCAATTGACAATGAAGTATAAGTTCAGGTACAAAAAATTTGACTTTTGAATTTCAAAAATTGTTCTGGTACATGTTAATTCAAATATTTGTCAACCCCAACAAGTAAAAAACAACAACAGATAGGAAAAAAGTAAAAACTCCTTTTCAGGAATAGAAAACAATACACCCGGGATTTTCGAAAATTCCAGAATATAGATTGAAATAATTTTATTGCAATAAAATTAAATAACATAATAAATATATGATTTTAACTGTCAATAATTTCATGAATTTGTTGCTATTTTAACTCATTTCTTAGCATAGAATTCAAGACAAATTTTTATACTTTGGAAATGATTTGATTTGACTTTTAAACCTGACGATGAACGAAATGTTGTAAAGGTTTTTTTAAAAATCAATGGAAGTTTTAATTGACAATTCGTTCTTTTCTGCATCTTTAACCATTGTCAATTCGATCTATAACGCGCCCAGAAAATGCAGGTGAAAGCGAAAATTTAATAATTTTATGAAATATTATAGACATGATCTTTCATATTTCGTCTGCCAGCTCACTCCATCACGCGGTGACGAGTGTTCGATACAGTGATTAAATGAACTCCTGACAAAAGTAACAACAGTACCGGGACTTTCTTTCAACCCAAATACAAAGAATTGGTTGAAAAACGCACAAAGTCTACTGGTCAAGGATCAAATGAGCACAAGGACTAATATAGTTGTTTTGCATGATCGAATCAACCACAGCACCTCTAGCCAAAAATCGAATAACTACAGATCAAGTACTGTACAAGAGCTCACCAACTATTTGACCACGAGTAGCAACAAGTTTGAAGCGCTGGTATACTGCAAGCGCACTGGAACCCCTGACACTTTAAAGAGTTTTTGAACACTGAGTTACCGGTTCCTAGGGTGACAAAGCACCTGATATGGAAACGGAAGTCAATAACGTAGCTGGGAGACTACAGGGTGTTCCACCAGGAACCAAGACGTGAGATCAAGTCACTGAGCATTGTTCCGCGCCACCGAAGAAACGTAAAATTTCTGCTCAGAAATGGAAAAGTGAAGAACGTCGCAAAACGAGAGAGGATGGCGAGATTGAAGGTCAGACTAGTAGTAAAAGAACAAAACGAGAGCTTAGCTCCTGAATAATAGGGCTTCATTGCCCCTCGTCAAACAGCGAGCTTCCGTGATTTGCGGAATTCTACCACAAACATGGCCCAGATACGTTCTCAGGCATAATAAACTTAAAAAATTCCTGAACTATGTCAAATTTTCCAATAAACTAATCAACTGTAAATATCGATTAAATTGTTTGAAAATCTGTAATAATAATGACATAATTCTGGATTTTTGAAGTTTCGAACTCCCAAAAACGAAGTTTTTTAGAACAAGCGGTACACAGCTTTCAGTTTGAACTGTTAAGGAAAGAAATGAACCGTTTAAAACAAGGCCGTAGATTTTTCGAGGAGGGATTTGGGGAGAGTCGGCACATTCCCAGGAGAGAAGTTAAAAAAGAAATTTTACTTTCAATTTTGTACAGCATTAGAAGCGATTGGTGATATCATTCCGAATTGACTAGTAAGAGACTATATGACAGGTTAGCGAAACTATCTGAGAAACAGGACAGGCCTTTGCAGAATGGATCTCATAATAATTTTGATAACTTGAACGGTGTTGAACTGTCAAAATTTGTCCCAGACTCCTTATCATTAGGTCCAAAGCATTCAGTCAGAGACAAATTTAATGAACTGCACTTTCTTGCGGATGTACAGAGATTAGTTCGTGAAATAAGGGAGAACAACACAGATGGTGAAAATTTATGTCAAAAACAATTGTCTGCCAAATGCTACTCCAAGAACGTAGAAGAGACACCAATGGATATCGTGTTGAAAGAGTTAATGACTTTTTGATAGATCACAAACTACTAGCTGTAGCATTTGATGAAAGTTGTGGTTTTGTATTGTGAAACAGATGACACACTTGGATAAACTGAATGAAATTCTTGGTGCGAGTCAGGTCGAGGCTTGTAATGGAGAAAATGTTGATCTAACAATTAAAAAAGAAAAATTGATAAAAAGCAATTGGCATCAATTAATGAAACATGGAAAGATAAGTGAAAAGATTTATCACGGACTCAGGACATCTGGATCGCAACCGACAAGGCTTTATGGACTTGCTAAAGTAAATAAAAACGGTAACTCAGTTCAGCCCGTTCTGTCAATACCCGGTAGCAATTACGAGAACTTCAACAAATTTCTGTCTCCATTTTTTGAGAGGTTACCAGGTGCAGATATTGAGACTAATTTGAAAGATACCAGAGTCGCATTAGAAGCTACCGAAGTGGATGAAGATGAGTTAGTAGTATCTATCAATGTTAAAAAGTTAAACATCAATGTACCTGTTGAGTAAAGAAATAACTCGTTTTGAACAAGGCCGTAGATTTTTCGAGGAAAGATTTTGGGAGAATTGGCAGATTCTCAGGAGAGAGGTGGAAAAAATTACCTTCAATTTTGTACAGCATTTGAAGCGATTGGTGATATCATTCCGAATTGACTAGTAAGAGATTATATGACAAGTTAGCGAAACTATATGAGAGACAGGACAGGCCTTTGCAGAATGGATCTCATAATAATTTCGATAATTTGAACGGTGTTGAACTGCCAAAATTTGTCCCAGACTTCTTATCATTAGGTCCAAAGCATCCAGTCAGAGACAAATTTAATGAACTGCACATTCTTGCAGATGTACACAGGTTAGTTCGTGAAAAAAAGGTTTCTCGAGAGGTTACCAGGTGCAGATATTGAAACTAATTTGAAAGATACCAGAGTCGCATTAGAAGCTACTGATGTGGATGAAGATGAGGATACAATTGAAATTGCACTAAGAGATATGTATTCCAGTGACGAAGTTTCTGAAATTCCGAGGTCTGCTATGACGAGCATTTCGAGACTAGCCATTACGAACATTCACTTTAAGTGTAATAAATTGTGGTACAATCAATCTGACGGTTTACTAAAGGGTGTTTCGCTGACGATAAATTTGGCAAATTTGTTGATGAAATCTTTTGATTATTCCTTGAAGAAACCAAATTGAGGAAGGGAGAACAAAACTCCTGACAAGAAGGGAATATGCATTGGTTGTTCCCAACGTGTGAATTCCGAGGGAAAGGAGTCGACTGCGAATCAAGCAAAAACTGGTTTCTTACAAATTGCCAAACTATCACTGATACGAAGTATAAGAACATGCAGGAATATGTACGGATTTGTTCCTATTGTGCAGAAAAAGGTTCGACAGAGGACACACAGGAATTGAAAAGAATCAAGAGTTATGTAGACGACATAGAGTGTATCGTCATGAAACCTCTAGATTACCTTGAGTATGTAAATTCTCTTCGAAAAAAGCTTACAGTTCACTCTTGAGACACCCAATGGTAGTGGGGACCTGGATTTCTTAGTTCTAAACATTAACGTAAACGATGATAGGAAAATTAGCTGTCATTGCTAGCAAAAATTGACGGATACTGGCATAATCCTAAATTTCCGTAGCTGTGCACCATTACAACATTAGAAAAATAGATTCAAGGGACTGAGCAGAGGATTTTTAATTCAACCAGTGACAAGCAATCCTTTAATAAAGGTCTTAACAAAAATCAAGAGATCTGGACTGAAAATCAGTATCCAACTGAGTGGATTTTCAGTATTGGTAATGAGACGTTAGATAAAATAATTACGGAGGGAAAGTTTACAGAAAAACCCCCAAAACATGAACAACATACAATAGTTAAGAGTCCTAGTAAATATGAGGCTAATCCAAAATTTCTTCGTTCAATACAGAGGAAACAACTCAAAATTTTGCAAGTAGAAGGAAAAATTTTTTTGTGACATTTAAATCATCTTCACAACCAGAAATCTAAGAACTTACTGGACCCTGTTATCATCTTTTCATAAGAATCTGAAATTATATGTAGTATATGAATTACACTTTATGAATACAAATCAATCGATGTTGGCTAAATCGGCCCACATATGGCCACTAGAACTTTTGAGCATCAGGAGCAACGCCTCGTTCAATGTTGTGGCAGCTCATAATATTGAATGAAAGATTCTAGATAATTGTCGCGAGTTGGAGAACTAATGACAACAGGAGCAATCTACATCAAAAAGCTGAAACCCCAATTACATACGCGCGACGAGTACGGGGGCGGGATTTCACATTGAAGTATTAGTTCAAATACAAAAAAATGACTTTTCAAATTCAAAAATTATTCTGGTACAGGTTAATTATAAATTTTGCCAACACCAACAGTTAAAAAAAATGACAACAGACAGGAATTAAAGTAAAAAATTTCTTTTCAGGAATACAAAACAATACGTCCGGGATTTTCATAAATTCCGGAATAAAGGTTGAATTAACTTTATTCTAATAAGTGTAAGTAAAATGTTGCAAATGTGATTTTAACTGTAAATACTTTCAGAAATTCGTTGTTAATTTAACTCATTTGTTAGAATTAGAGTCAAAGACAATTTTATGTACTTTTTAAATGATTTCATTTGACTGTACTTTTCGTTTTTTTTTAAAATTAATTTAAGTTTAAATTGACAATTCCATCTCTGCATCTACTTAATTTCTGTCAAAGTTTATGGCAATTATATTAGTCCCGTGGTCTCTCCTGTGGCCGTTCGTGCTCTTAGAACTTTTCGTCTTGTTTGACTCTAATTAGAAGTCGCATAGAAATCCCACGCGGTGACTTCAAAATCGAAAAAAAAACAGGTTGAGATTATCAGATGACTTCTGTTATTCAAAATTACTTCATAACATCATTATTAAAAATCTGAAAGCTGTCGACGAACTCAGCTAAAGTGCAATATCAAAGATTTAGCGGCACTATTTTACAACCGCCTTCAATGTTCATGACAACCGCCAACAATGTTCAATGTTCATGAAAACTGGACGTGGCGTGTTGTATGTAGACGTAGAACTTGCAATCCTAGGAAAAAGTTAATTTGTGTGTGGACTAACAAACAAGGTTCAGACCACCCGTGGGTGTAAGTGATACCCAGAATCTTCAACAACCGTGGGGCTCAATGTTCTGTCCATTATTTGCCTTCCATTATTCAACATTTTTCCTCAGAGTTACCTTACTCTTCTGGTATTTATGATCTTCATTCTGTTGATAAATTCGGAAAAAACAAAATGAATTATGTAGTCATTCAACTGGCAGGTTCCCTGGCCAGTTTTTCACCCGGTGTTGGGAAAGGGTGTTCTTAGTTTACTTGCTTTACTTATCACATGTTGAACATTACAACTATTTAACATACAGAACCAAGACATCAGATGGATTTTTCAATGACTAAAATTTAGTACTAAATGGCTAGGATTCCATGCTTTTGTGGTAAATGAGTGTTCTTTTTGACAACAATTTTACAATGCATAATGGTTTTAGTTAGTTTGAAAACATATAAAGCACTGACGATGCTAGTTATTGCGAAAACATTTCTATGAAATTTTAGTTGACTATCTCCAGTCATTTCTTGACTTTAACTTAACTCCGGTCGAAAATCTCGCCTCTGCGGTCTGCTAGATAGAAATGAAGAAGAATTTCTGTTTGAAATGATCTTAATTCAAATGACTGCTTTTGAATGATTATAAAAATGGATAAGTGTTTTAGAGATGGCTGGTATAAATAGCCCGAAGGATTTGAACCATAACATTAAATTAGAGAACACAATTTCGAATGAATCTTCGGACCGAACCGTCGCTCAGGAGCGTGAATCAATTGAAGACGACGATGATCTAATTGTAGTTTGGGATGAACTCGCTCCGTTAGCAAAAGAAAAGCGTGCATCACTTGCGATTTCCAATGACAACGGATCCAATAATTTTCAGGCACTGACTGACCAAGAAAACTCTCCTCTGAACCTCTTAAGTCAACCCCAAAAACTTGAACAAGAGCCATCTCAGTGTTCGACATCAACTGGAAACGCTACTGAAGAGACGGGTGAGCAAAATCTGGAGCAACAAAATGATGCAGTCAAGGAGAGCCGAATCGATTCGGCATGCTCATCACGGAAAAGAGATTATCCCGAGGAAAAAGAGGTGTTCCCAGAACGTTGCATAGGTCATTATGCTAAAAAATTGCAAGACTTTGATCTGAGAAGCATATCTGACATGTATTCGACAAGTATGCAAAAAGTTGTAGTTTGCTTAGAAGTTCTGGACCAAACGAAAGCTGCCTTAACTGAAATCTCTGACGAGCTGTCTGCGCAGCGAAGGCTAATAGACCAAGCTGCCGTAGCAAAAGATTTCAATGAAATTGTGGATGCCATAGATAAACACGACTGCGACGTCGAAAGTATGTTTGGGGATGAACCTTGTAACGATTTTCGCAAAAGCTGGGACATGTTTTTACATTGCCGGTCCCTACTTGCAGGCATATCAGAGCAGTCTTTCAACCTAGCTGCCGTGGAGCTTACGAAAGGCAAAACTAGCCGCAATCCTTCAAAGGAATGTAAAATATACTTCTACCCTACCAAGCTACAGAGAGGTACCACTACAGTGAAGTCAAACTGGAAGTCTAACAATTACACTATGGGACAGTTTGTGTTCAATGCAGGTATGTATTTCAACAAAACAACGGAAAGAGCAATAATCGTGATAGATTGCTCTCGGGATCCAAAAATCAAAACCCCTCTCAAATGGACGCTAAAATGTAAAGGAGTGTTGCTCATTCGAAACAAGATTGAATCGGAAAATGGTCAGTACTATTATACTGAAAAAAGCATTAAACATAACTTCCAAGTCACATTCTGTCGAACTTCAAAAAAATCAACTTCGAGACAAATCTTCACACACCATACTGGCCTGACCTTGTCAGAGATTGTGAACCTTGATAAGGGATGGATTGACTTGCACACTAGAACAATGGATATTGAAGTCGATGTCAAGGCTGAATGAAAGAAAGCATTGTTTGAGACCCCCACCCACCCAAACCCTACGCTTATGTTAGTTTATATATAACACAATGTTGAACTAATGATGTCTTGTGCAATATAAGAGCTTGGGCTGAACATTTATATTAAATGCCGTTATTAATTGTTATACAAGGAGGGACTCCAGAAAATGGGATTGATTAGAATAGCAATGATCGAAATTTTTCGGTTGACTCAAACATTTCAATTTCTCTATTGAGATTAGAAGACATTAAGACAATTGAAACAAAATGAGAATTTTCTCAAATGACTAATTTCCTTACTATATTATATTTTTGCTTACAGTATTATTGAAAGCGTTTCACTATTCTTTGTGTGATTTCTTTTAGTTGATGCTTATAGCCTTTCAAGGTCAATTTATGAACATTTATTTTAACCTCGTAATAGTTGATTTCTTCACGGGGCTGTTTTGTATTTCCACACTACGGTTACCTTTCGTTTATTCGGACAATTGGTATAAAACTTGATTCCAAATGAAGTTTTTACTTCTAAAATCTATACTAACTTGAGTCAAAATCTCCATTCATGTTATTATTGTTAACGATGTATTGTTGATATCAATTGATAGAACACTGTAAAGTCATTCCATAGCTTAATGATTTCGATATGCGATTATAGAAGGTTAAAATTTTGGCTATTTTCTCAGTTTTTTTGGCTTCAGTGTTTGTAACCTGTGCTGTTCGAAGCTACGCTGGTTAATGAAGTACAATGCCTGGCTGGTCCGTTTAAAACTATTTCGAGAGAAGTTGATATCTCGTTTTTGCACAGGGTTAAGTTTAACTACATTTATTGGCAGTAAAAATGGTTTTGTGTAGAGAAATAAAGGGAAAATATATTGAAATCAAGAATTTTGTTCGGGTTCCGCGTCAGTCCGTTTGTTCCGCCAGAATACACATATCTTTCATACATCACCACGCAATCTCTTGTTGATGAGAAGCTGTATAAAAGGGTTTATGAGAGAAACACAAACAGCTGCTGACATTAGAAACTCGTTTAGTTTGCCTACAACTGATAAATCAGCATAGGACCTCAAACTGACTGCGTACCAAATGAGATCCAAAGAGCTTGACCACAAGATAAAGAATTGAGCAGCGTACTTGGGTCTAGGAAATGAACCCCCACGGAAGAAAACCCCCTTTTAACTTTAGATAGGAAATAAACCCCCACGGAAATAAACCCCCATTTTAAAATTGAATTTTGGCTGTGATAATTTGTTCGGTTGTGATAGTTTTATATCAAGTCCCACGGGCCGCTGAGGCATGGCCATGACCCGCGAGGCATGGCAAAATGCGCAGCTCTTTAATAGTAAAGTGGGGGTTTATTTCCGTGGGGGTTTATTTCGGTGTCAGGACAATATACCCAATTCCATTATACCCAATGCCTTAATACCTAATTCCAAAATACCCAATGTGCCAAAATACCCAATACCAAAATACTCAATGCCAAATTACCCAATGCCATTATACCCAATTAAATTATACCCAATGCCTAACTACCCTATTGATAATTTAATAGCTATAATCTTGAAATTAAGGTATAATCCCACAATTAGAGTACCAGTCTACCATTAAGTTCAAATTAACTAATCAGACGCAATTTAAGTAAACAAGACGCAAAATTATCACAGAAACTGAATTGTTCAAAGAAACTTGACTCGTTATTCTAGTCATAAAACTTGGCCAAATATAGACGCTAAACATGAGCGAAATAACTTGGGGTACGTCCCAGCAGAACCGATTATCTTTAATCCTTGATGGACATGAGTTTCAAAAGAAGTTAGAAACAAAAACTACTACGCATTGGAAATGCTCAAAATGGAGCTCTTATAAATGTAAAGTTACGACCATTACCACTGGAAAACAATTACTATCCAAGAAAAACGAGCACAACCACGAAATTGTACAAGCGAAACAGATTATTGGTCAAATGAAGGAGACAGCGAGAACGGAACAGAACCCAGTAAATAACATGATAATTGCCAGCAGTCTGTTACCAATCGGGTCCGATATCGCAACGCAGCTGTCTTTGCCAACCAGATCTGCAATAAATCGGACACTAAACTGCCAAAAAGCATCCGAGAACTTACAGGAGCCGCCAATTACAGACAGACATTTCGAAGTGCCCGCCAAGTTTTAAGAATTCTGCCTTTACGACACGGGAACAACTGACAACGAGAGAATGCTGATTTTTGGAACACAAGAAAATCTAGAATCCTTGAAAACAAACAAAGCGCTTTGGCTGTGTGACGGAACTTTCAAATCGGATCAATAGAGAACCTCAATACCCTTTGGCACTCTGGAACCACAACAAAGATGCAGCTGAAGGCTTAGCAAGAACAACAAATGCAGTTGAAGGCTGGCATTTGGGGGTTACATCCCTTTTTCAAGGCAACCATCCCTGCATTTGGACTTTTCTGGAGAAGATATCACTCGATGCCGCTAACCAGAAATTCAACATTATCAAAGCTCTAAGCAGAAAGGAGAACAAGAGCCGAAAGAAGTAAAGAGTTCTAAATGAAAATGTCAAAAACATTACAAAAAACTTTAACACTGATGATATTGTCCCATATTTACGTTCACTTGCTTACTATACACATTCCTGAGCTTTTATAATTGTTATTTGTGCGTTTCGTGGGGTTATTGAATAAAATTTTTATAAAAAAACTTTACTCAAAAACTAGAAGAGCTAGAGAGCTGATAATTTGACAGTAGAATTTCTGTGTGGGTTACTTTTCTACATTCCACTCCCCATCCACTCCCAACACCGCCCATAGCTGGTATCGGCAGGTTTTCCCGGCTTCTTCGCAGTTTTTTAGTTTCCAATCTTTTTATTAAGGCAACTTTTAATTTTTCGTGAAATTTTTTTAATCGCCGGAATTCGAACCTCCGCCGTGATTTTGGTTGCATACATTAACCTCTGCGCCAATTCCGCTTTGATGTTTACAGTGATGTTTTGTGTTATCTTCTGTGTGTTGTTAAGTTTAAACAAATTTAACCTAAAAGGCGGTTTGACCTAAAAGGCGGTTTGACCTAAAAGGCGGTTTGACCTAAAAGGCGGTTTAACCTAAAAGCGGCATTTCAATTGTCAAAATTGTTTTTTCTCTTTTAAGTTTTCTGTGCAAGCGTTCTGAAAGTTGACGTCATTTCTTTAAAGCACAATTACGCCATACCAATTCGCCTTTGAACTTAAAATGAGCATTCTTTTATCAAAGTTAGCATCAAAGTGATTATTGTTATTATGACGATTGGGCATATTGGCATTGGGCATATTGGCATTGGGTATTTTGGCATTGGGTATATTGGCATATTGGGTATAATGGCATTGGGTATTTTGGCATTGGGTAGAATGGCATTGGGTATATTGTCATGTAACCGTTTATTTCCTATCTAAAATGAAGTGGGGTTTTTTCCGTGGGGGTTTCTTTCCGCAACCGGCGTACTTTAGCATCTAAGTTGTCATCCAAACAAAGCAGATTGTTGTGAATGATAGAGTTAAGTCGAAGTTTTTGGTTCCAGGATGTTTTCAGCTTTCAACCTAAATGTTATTAATTGCTCTCAAACAAAGTTTGTAGCAACCATATTAGTCCTGTCGGTCTTTTTTTAATGCGATTTTTTGCTTGACCGATTTTTCGTCTGACCAATTTGACTTTTCGTCCTCAAAAACGGGATAAACAGGTAGCGCGCAGCGGGAATAAAGTGCTCTTAGAGCCTTTCAGCTCACTAGTCTCCAAGTATGCTATTGACAGAAACTGTTTTGGAGACTTATGGTGTGAAAGGAAGTTCTTATAGGTTGAAGACCCCACCCCCCCCCCCCCCACTGTTGCCCCCTCCCTGTTGCACCCCCCCGCCCTGTTGCCCCCCGGTGCAACCCCCCGCGGTTAGCTACTGACGAAGCCAAGCACTCGCAGGTCTTTTGAAAGCAATTTGCCAGTCGGTTATATTATATATTTTATTGCAAGATTAATGAATACGACTTGCTACTGTTTTCATCATTTTGTTTATGGTGTTTTTGTTCTAACATTGTGGTCAATTTCGCCAGCTTTAAATTATATTGCAACGTAGACTATGCAACGTTTATGAAACAAATTTTAGCTCTTATATTTAGCAATTATCCTGAACGTCAAAATAAAGTTAGCATCCGCTTTTTTCTACGAAAATTCATAATTTGACCTGTTATAACTCTTAAGTTGTAAGGTTTTGAACATAATTTTAGCACCAACACTCACCTACAACTAGTGGTCTTGAGGACCTATGACATGAAGATGATACGGAATGGCAACTTCCAAGTTATCCCAATTTTAAAAAGTTCAACTCCATACAGGTATCACTGAAAAGAATGTCACGCAATCTTGCGGTTAACGCAAATGCAAACTCAATCATAGTTGAACAAACGTGAAAATATATAACAATTTTAAACAATGTTTTTAAAATAAACGTGTGTGAAGTTCATCAATTTTACACCAGTATGTGCTGCATTTCATATTGCTCTCCACAACACTCAACGCTCAAATTGCAAACTTAAATAAGTAAAATCTATTTTTGAAGTAAAATCTATTATTTTATTATTTAAGTGTTTTGTATAAGTTGACTTGGTGGAACTGGTAGTTGATGAGAACCGGTAGAACTTTTGTTTCTCTAAGTAAATAAGGAGGCTTGGTAATGTGCGTTCGCACATTAAGTTCCGACCCCCCTCAGCTACATTTTTCACTTAATTGTCTACCAAATGAGGAAGAGATAAAAAAAAATTAACATACCAACATTTCGTTCAACAAACTACTAAAAGAATTAAACTATCTACTCTAGAGGGCCTATGTAAACTGTGGCTACCATAATATGACTACCAGAAAGGACGGCAAAAAAAAAATCAAATTGTTAAAAATATTAATTACCACCAAAACTCCTTGTCCATTTTTTGAAAACCATTAATAACCAAATCAAAATGGCATCACATAAAAATTATAAGAAAATTAACCGGTAGTTTTTGGAACAAAATATGGGACTTTTCCTCAATGCGACTTGGCAAAAGTTTATTAAAACATTGCTTTTTTTAAAAAAAGAAAAATTCGAACTGATTAGAAACATTACGCATCAAATGAAATCATTGAGAGTCTTTTATACCTCAAGAGAGAGCGACTGAGGCCTTTCATTATCCAGGATATGTCATACGACTACAAAAGGAACGACAAAACAGGCAAAAACGAAAAATTTGCACGAAAACGATGTCCCCCCAATCAGTTAAATATTAAGCTGATCACTAAAAGCAATAAAAATCTTCGTTTGCATTTCTTGCAGGTGACAACATTTGTAAGTCAAATGACGCCCATTAGTGTGATACTGTGAAAAGAAAACAAAAACCTACAAAAAAAGAGGGGCAAATTTGCAAAAATCACGAAAATTGGTATTCTGAAAACTGGTTGTTCCAAGATGAAAGACCATTTTGGGAAAATAAAACCGTTATGAAAAGCAAACTATATGTCAAAAGATAAATGATTTGAATTGTATATAAAGACGCTTAGCTACAACTTAATAGAAATAAAATTGGCAGATCTCAAAAAATCTATCTTTTTTTATTAAAAACAAGTATTTTCAAAATTCATAGCCAACAAAAGCTTTCGACTAAAAAAGTAGACAGTTTGTCTTGCAACTACTTAAAAAACTAATTGGGACTGTTTTTAATGAGACTGAATCATAAGACTATAAAATTTTATTAAATACAATCTGAACTAATAAGATTTTACAAACAACTTTACGAAACCACAGTTTTGAAGCAATTAAATTTAACCGCGATTAACCATAAGATATTAACCGCGAGAATGTAACATCTTCATTTGCGTCTCCTTTGGTCATCATAACAACTTTTTGTTAAAAAGACCATCACAAAATGACAACAAAAAGAACCCCAAAAACTGAAAAGTATCTAAACTTCACAAAATTCTCTGAAACACATTGTCGAAGCCCTGAAGACATCATTTAAAAAGCTTAAACAACAGAAAAACTATTGTTTGATTCAACAAAATATTGAAAAGAGCTCTAAATAATGAGGCTAATTTACGAAAATGATACAGCATTGTAAAATACGAAAAAAACGCAAACCAGAACAAAAAATGATAAGTTGAAGAATACTATTACTCTTTTATTTTATATCGAAAGTCAAAACAGCCATTAGTTATTTGCCAATATAAGTTATTTAAGTTCACTTTTTTATCTAGAGCTGGCCACTGAGACCTTTAATTACACAATATTTGGCATATGACAACAAAAATTAACAAATAAAGGGCAAAAATAAAAAACAATTTCTGCAAGAGAAAGGTGTCGCAGCCCTTCAGACCATATGTTATTTAAAAAAATTACGTTTCGGTTCAACTGTTGTTAAGCTTTTTTTCAGTTAGATTGTTAAATAATGTGACATTTCACAAAAGAAAGAAAAACAACAGCAAAATTGGGTAATTATGCACGAAAATCCGAAAATTTTGTATGAAAACTCGTAGCAAAAGCAAGAAGACCTTCTCTTAAAACAATCGCACACAAAATTGGTTTTTATTCTATATGGAGGAAAGATTGACCTGTACTTACTGAGAATAAGCAAAATGTTGACTATAGTATTATAAAAAAATGGCAAGTTCAAAAAATCAGAAATTTCCTTAAAACAATTACATTCAATAATATAAGAGACATTAGGTAACAGCCGAATGAATAGAAAAGGTTAACTTGCACCTCTCGAGGAAGACAATTTAGATAATCGATTAGTTCAACTTAAAAATCAGACTGCCCAAAGAATAACAATTGAAGTCAAAAGACAAGCATTCAGTTGAATTTTACTAAAGCTCTTCCTCAAAGCCATAAAAACCCTTTGGTTCGCTGAAAACAAACTGTATCTACATTTGGCCTGAACTTTACGTAAATTTGAGCTGTTATTGACGGAGCCGTGAATAAAAAAGTTGTCAGTAATTAAGATTAAAAAAAAGCAAAATTTTCTGAAAAATTGCATCAAAATAAAAACCAAAAAGGCTATGATACTAAGAGTCCATAATATTATCAAACCTCTCCCTGATTTTGTCGATTTTTTGTTTAACCAATTTTTTCTGAACAAACAGGTTGGATAGGTAGCGCTCGGAGGGAATTAAGTTCCCTTAGAGCCTGTTGGCTTACTAGACTATGCGATTCACCGAAACTGCTTTGGAGACGTTATTTTACAGTGTGAAGGGTGTTCTTCAGTTCTTGTTAACACCCCACTCCACTCCCCCCCCCCCCACTTCACCCATTCCCTACCCCTACACATTTTCCACTCGTAACCTCGCGATTGACCCCCCGCCGCTCTCATCCCACTCTCCTTCAATTAAGCTGCAGCTAGCCTCCTTAAACGGTAGCTGGCTACTGACGAAGCCAACTGCTAGCGAATCGTTTGTTGTTTGGTTTCCAATCAGTTTTGAGATGTTGTTGTCCTCATTACTTTTTGTACTTAATGATCTTTTTCTTTGAGACCATGTTATTTCAAAACAATGGATAGATATTATATTTTATACGGACTTTGTAATCTTTTAATCGTTGCCTCTTTACTTCTGAATTGTAGCTTGCAGTTTCCTGTTTATTTTTTCATTAAAAAAATTTCTTTTGATGCAATAAAATTATTGTGATAAATTTTGCATGGACGCTTTTTTAATGCTTTCATCTCGAAATGAGCGCTCAACGGTTGTCTGTAAAAATGTTCAGCTTGCAAATTTTAATTTTTTTTTCAAAAAAAAAGTGTTTCTCATATAGAAGTAATTCTGATTTTTTGATTATAATGGTTTTAGTGCTAAAAGGAACCCCAATTTTTACAACTTCGTAACGTATTTTGAAAATTGTTCAAAGAGTAAGTAATATTTATCCTTTAGTACCCAGAATAGTCTCACCAAACCAAAGTGATTCAGAAGATTACGGTGCATACTTTTGCTACAATGTCAAGTTTCAACTCACTTGCGTTTTGTAAAGACTCACAGTGCAAAGGACTAATTCAAAATTTACAGGCGTTTGTTTACCACTGGTTTTTGTTGGTCTGATTTTTGGAAAAAAATTTTTACCAGAATATTGTGCTTATATAAATTTGTCTGTTTCGCTGTTACTTTATTTTGACCCAAATATTTTGTTTTTCAAATCATTGTCCGTATAATATTTGGAACCATGATATTGTTTCTTTTTATTAGTACTTTAGCTTTGTTATTGATACCGATTAGTTTCTGATTTTGAAGAAAATTGCAGTCAGCTCGGCAAAAATGCTTATGAAGAATTGAATAAGAAGTTTTAAAAACCTGAAGTTAATTTTGTTTTATGAATACCTGTCAATTAGGATTTTCTCGTATCTTTGTGTGTTTGGCGTATCTTTGTATCGAGTGGTTTTTGCTTTAAAAATCAAATATTCCGTTTTGAAGTTTCTGAAAACTTGAAACAAAAGATAGGATGAATAATGAAACGCATTAAATCCATAAGTGTCAAAAAATTGTGACAAATTTGCGTTTGCAGCCTCATTTTTAATTGCTCTCGAAGTTTGGATCAATTATTGAATACGTGTCGGTCTTTTTACGACTCGGAGAGGATTAATGGCATTACGCAGGTTACTTTTTTTTAGCGAAAGCAAGTTTTTTCCATGACTTGAGTTTTGACTTCTCGAATATTTAAACGAATATTTCTTCCTGTTTTTGAACGTTGCTTTAACAGTAGCAGAGTTTGAAATGTAGAGTAATTAGGAACTGCTGGTAATATTCAAGGTCAGAAAGGTGGTCGTTGTGATTTTTTTTATCCCAATTTAAGATCCTACCGATCTAAATTACAGACCAACCGCCTAATTATCAAACCCCTTGCCTCCCCACCTCACCACCTACACTGCCATCACTACCATCGCAACCACCCCACACGTACCTTACACCCTATCAACACCCTCCCTACCCCCCAGCACCTATAGGCATCACCCTCACAGGTACCTAATACCCCCGCACCACCTAACCCCTTAACAACTATCTACCCCCTGTCTACCTTTTCAACCCCCCTCCACCTACGTAACCCTGTCACGCTCCGCTTTTCTACTCTGCCCGCAGCTACCCACATTTGCAACTAAGAATTAGTTGTTTCTTACTATTTATTGCTTTTTTGTTCTTTTTTGATACTTCTGTTATAGGTAGGGATAGCTTAGTTTTTATTGTACGACTCTGTGAGTAGTTTACGGTATCTTTTTACGCAAAGTTTTCGCTTGACAGTTTTGAGTTCTCGAGTGACTTTACGCCCTTGAGTTTTGTGTGATCTAATATCACTCATTCAGAACTTTCAGCGGCTGAACTCATGAGTTCATTACTAAAAGTCAGTCTGGTGTTTTTTTTTCTTTTTAAATTTTATTAGTGGTATATAGTAATCTCTAATGACGTCATTTGAAGGCCCCTCCCTTAGTGAATTTGGACATTTCTGATAATTCCAAGAACCAGCTCACACCTTATCATTTTCCGTCTTTTTCGACTTAATTGTGGCAAAATAAAGCAGATACAGAGGCAAATGTTTCCGCAATAGTCTGTCTACCTAATGATATTATGCTAATACTTACATATGTGGGAACTTTATGCCCCGCAGAGCAGCATGCGATCCTTCTTGTTAAACGTCTCTGAACATTCTCAAACTTTCCGATGTTGATAATGTGACTTCAATTGAATAAAGGTTATCCCAATTTTTGCGTAGAGAAGTGAATTGATACAAGCGGGTGTAACAATGAATAAAGACGCTGATACTAGAGTTTCCCAGGAATTCGTGGTGAAGCCAAGCGTGCACGACTAACTTCTCAAACCCTTAAAGTATTGAGCCGTTATAGCAGATAGAGATACTGAGATGGAAAATGTTTCCTTCCACGTATTGAATATGAACGCGTAATTGACGCTTTGGTATAACTATATAGAAATTGATATAATAAACTATAAATGATATATAAAAATGAAATGTTGAATATAATAATGAAGTATAATTATCAAATATAGACATAAGGTATATTGAAACAGAAATGTGTATTTATTAGCAATGGAAAATGATAAAAATAAATATAAAGCATTAAATATAAAGCATAAATAGATATTATTAATTGATACACGATTATAAATTGATAGATAAAATGTTATAAAAGAAATGGGTATTTTGTTGTTAGTGCGCTCCAATTTAATGAGTACATATTTTACGCATGCATGCTAATATGCATACTATCGTGCTTCATATTAAAAAAGAAACAATTTCCTCGGCAATTCGGATATTGTAATTGATCCTAGCAAGTTTGGTATTCCTAGCTCTTATCAGGCTCTATAAACCATTATCATCTCAACACCATTACGTGGATCACAAGATTATCAACATCAGTTTGTCTTCGGTCAAAAGAAAGTTGCCAGATATGAATACAAGAGTTGCGACAACGTTAATCTATTTTTCGTCTTTCGTCCGTGAATAATCTCCTTACGCCAAATGGTTTCATTACCATTACAAAACCCTCGAACGCCATTATTAGCATGAAGGGGACGTGAACATACTCGTTGACGCGATGCAAGATAAACCAAGGAATATAGCTAGTTTGAAATGCATATGTTTGAGGGAAAGCAAAGGCCAAGCGCAATAATATCTTGTAAGGCTTTTTAAGCACTTCGAAAAAAATAGGATCACTTTCAACCATCTCGTTTATGTATTGCTCAGTTTCAATTTCACCAGTAAATCTCCTCAGAAGAAACGTGCCATGTAGTTATCAAATTGAACCAATGGAAATGCGATAGCGTCAGATATGAAATCAATGAGAGAATCGCTATCGGGAACTTCCAATGTCGAAGTTCATCGTTAAGAACAATCGTAATGAAGGTGATAAAGCTCAGTATAGCAGGCACTATTGCCAATAACACGTTAACACTTTTCACTATGGAACTTGATTTAACGCTTCATCATTGTATCATTTATAGGTCGAACGCTCGTTTTGAATTTTAACAGAAGCAAACAGCACTAGACTTGAAATAAATATGTAAAACCAATATGTCATATACCTTTGTTGCCATTATGAAAAGTACAAACCGCTTTTTTCGTGATTTTATTTCTCAACTAGGCTCAAATTCTAATTCATTTGAACAGTGTACTTGTAAGTTGCTAAATAAGTGGTGGGCCCTCCCTTTGGCACGATCTAATTACTGCATACCGCAGGTATTTAGTCTAACAGACCTTCGAGGGGATATACGCAAGTTCACTCTGATAAGTTATCAGTCAGAATGTCACCATTAGACTCTGGCTTTAGAGCTTGTGTTCGCCGGGGGCCCTCGACACGGGTGGAGGAGTTTTCGGGCTCGAGAGCCTCCAGTGTCTCTACCACGCTTTGCTTAGTTTCTTGTATATGACCAGGCATGCACTATACTACATTGATTTTGTAGACTTTTCCTGACAATATAAGTCTTTTGAGCAGAGCGGTCAACTAAACATATCTCTGCTATCAGTTTCAATTGCTTCCATATCATTAGGAACGAAAACAACCTGGGCTGGGAGACCTCTTTTGTGGTTGAGCGTTCTGATTCGAAAGTGCCATCAATCGGGGCTGCGCTACCCTGATTTAGGATTGTGCACTGTTGGTGGACACATGTTCCTTCCTAGTGTAATGTAGGTCTTATTGCACCCGGTCAATTGACATTATTAGGGCGGGTTTTTGTCACACTATTTTAATCCGTAGATTTACAAGTCAGAGCATTTTCATCCCTCACATGACGCTGCATTTCGTTATTCGTTGCAAACATGCGGCAGCTGTTTCTGGCAATGCACTCTATTGTGAGTTTTCTCTGCCGACATTTGTTACTGACGAGTCAACACCTCCGACTTTCAACAGTTTCAGGTCAGTTTTAAAGGAAAGGCCTTGCCCAGTTTTTTGGTGTAGGTCTTCCTTTGGTTGCTGACTTTGATGTCATTCAGTCTCTTTATGCTAATCCACAGTTTTGCCCGTCGAACAGCCAGCTGGGTTCTGATATTATCAAGACTTTTTGCTCGAGTTCACTCACGTCTACATCTGATTTGCTTCTGGGCTTTGGCATCATTCTCCTAGCTTTTTTAGCACAGCCTTAAGCTTGTTAATGTCCACTTTTTGTGTAATTAAAGTTTTGTAAGCCGTAGAGAAGCACAGGTTTGATTAACAGTTCTGTAATTAACGCCTTTGTGTTCATCTTCAGTTCACCACTTGTCTGCTGGTGTGAGTTTTCACAGAGCTATTTTTGCTTTGACTCAGTTTTCTTACACTCCTTTTGGAGGGATCAGAGCCTGTTGTGATCCCGCTACCAAGATATTTTAAGTGTGGCTGTTTTCAGTGCTTTGCCACCCAACTCTACGCTTGTTTGTCCGTCAGATATAGCAAGGACTTTTGTCTTCGGGAATGATATCTCCATTCCGGCCATCTCAACTGCTCTATTTAATTTGCTGAGTTTTTGTAGCATTTGGCAGTTGTTTGCCATAAGGACCAGATCATCTGCGTAAGCAATATGATCAAAGGTGGTTCAAGGACTATATAAGGCATTTTTGCATATTCGGTCAAAAATCAGTGTGAAAATGTTTGGTCCTAGTACGATCCTTGACGTACGCCCCTTTAAAATTCAAAGCTGTTTTTGCCATCAATCTCCTCTCGTGCACCTTTGTGCGCGTCCCATATCAGACGTTTGATGCGGTTTGATATGCTATAATCATTGAGGGCTTTTGCCAGAGCTCCTAAGGACCATTATCAGGTCTTCTTTCTTGCACCCTGAATTTTGTTCCTGAGTGGCCAGATAGCCCGCAGGGTGCTCCTGCCTTTTGTCAACCCAACTTGCAATTTGTCGATATCTTTAATATCCAATCCTTCTTTCAGAATTTTGCAGAGGAATTTACCTTCGACTTCTAGCTTGCACAGCAATCTGTAATTATTAGGGTCTAGCTTTTCACCTTTCTTGAACAAGTATACCACATTGGCATTTTTTATCTTTGTGGAACTTGTTATTTTTCCCTTAGTGCTTTGAAGAATAGTTTCAGGGTGCTAAATAATACTAAATAGGTGCTGATTTAGACACTGAATAACCGCAATTAATATAGACATCTTCAATTTGAAGGGAGTAAGCAGGATTGAATTATCTTTTTTAATAGCCGCGAAGCGATAATGGATACTATTGGGGACATCGGGATTTTTTACAATCTAAGAATTGGATTGTATCGGTGTCCTTCTTTTAAGATATTTAAGAATGTCACAAATTTTTATTACTTTGATCTTCCAAAACGGGATCAGCACTTGAGCCCAGTGGGCATTAAGATTCTATAGAGTTCTCAAGCCGGCTTGAGTAGTCCTTTAAGTGCTTAGTGTGGTGCAATTTATAGGAATGGCTTAATTCAAGGTTAGAATGTCATTTTCAGGAGTTTTCGATCCCAAATTGGCTCAAATATTCACGTTTTCTGTAAGGTTTTTGTTTGAGTGCGCTTGAATTTCGTTTGTCAAAGTCGATAAAGGCCTTTTGCTGGCCATTTCATTAGCTATATGTTTTGGTAATTCAAACATAATTACGAAAAATGATACTATCTTTCGCAATTTTTATCAAGTTTTATAAAATTGTTTGTAAATTTTTGAGTTTTTCCAGCATCAAGGGCCATAAAACCGTTTTCAGGTTTTGATAATAATTTACTGCATAGCGTTTATTGGCAAGGGAACTTTTCTGCATTTAAATGTGTCGAATTTTCGCAAATCTTTGAAAAACTGAATTTTCGAAACTTGTTGTCATATTTCCAGTGTGTCCTGCCTCAGGTGCCAGAAAACCTCCTCTAGCGTCTGAAAATAAGTTTTTGCATAGTTTTAGTTGAATTGATTTTGTTTACATCATTTAGATATTAGGACTTTTAGCCTTTTTTTAAAATGAAGTTTTTATTTTTCCTTTTTTCAAAATAATTGTTTTCTATTCGTTTTTTCTTGTCTCAGTGGTCAGATAAGATCCTCTGGGCTTTGCTTATTTGTTTTTGCATAGTTGCTGTTGGCAGTGAAATGGTAATCACTTTTTAATATGACAAATTTTTGCAAATTTTAGAAGTTTTCAAATTTTCTGTCAAATTCCTAATTTGTCGATCTTCATGAACCAATGGAATTTTTAAGGCTTCAAATTGGGTTAATGAATGGCCTATGGAGATAATGAAATGATTCTGAAGAAACTAATAAAAATTTGAGCAGGATTTGCCTCAAAAATTGCAATCGTTTGCAAGTTTTTTTGATGTTTTTTGTCATTTTCTAAGTTTATCAATCGTTACGGGCCAATGCATTTTTTTACGTCTCGCAAATAGGTTACTTCACAGATTTCAGAGAAAAAAATTTTATTAAATTTTTTATTGCGAAATTTAGAAACATTTTTTAAATTTTGCGATTTTCCTTTTTAGTTATTTGCCATATTTTTCATTTTTGTTATGCTTTATTTACTAACAAACCTCTTTCAAGGCTTATGCTTGGGTTAGTGGATATGTTTAATAGGACCAAACGTGGCTTTGATTGTAAAATCTTCAATTTTATTGGAAATGATTAAATATTTGTTTGTTTGTTTTATTTTAGTTTCAACTTTTAAGATTGTTTTTCTTTTTGGCTGGTGTTCAACTCATCTCCTGGTCAGGTACAGTATTTCTATATTGTTTATTCAATTCAGTGGTTTGTATTTCAGCACTTGCTTGGCTATGTTTTATTAATTCGTGGTCTCAATCGATGATTCTTGCGACCATTAACGTTTTCAATTTCAGTGACTTCTAATGCTTTGCGGTTAAAATTTGTGTGCATGACGTCATTTGTTCTGCCTTCAGGTCAATTGCGTGACTCAACTCAATCAAAAAATGCTAAACTCACTTAATCATTGAGGGCTTTTTGAATTGCACCCTGAATTATGTTTCTGAGTGGCCAGATAGTCATCAGGGTGCTCCTGCCTTTTCTGAACCCAAAAGTTTTAGTATCCAATCCTTCTTTCAGAATTTTGCAGAGCAATTTACCTTCGACTTCTAGCATGCACAGCAATCTGTAATTATTAGGGTCTAGCTTTTCACCCTTCTTGAACAAGTATACCACATTGGCGTTTTTTATCTTTGTGGAACTTGTTATTTTTCCCTTAGTGCTTTGAAGAATAGTTTCAGGGTGCTAAATAATACTAAATAGGTGCTGATTTAGACACTGAATAACCGCAATTAATATAGACATCTTCAATTTGAAGGGAGTAAGCAGGATTGAATTATTTTTTTAATAGCCGCGAAGCGATAATGGCTACTATTGGGGACATCGTGATTTTTTACAATCTAAGAATTGGATTGTATTGGTGTCGTTTTAAGATATTTAAGAATGTCACACATTTTTATTACTTTGATCTTCCAAAACGGGATAAGCAGTTGAGCCCAGTGGGCATTAAGATTCTTCAGAGATCTGGAGCCGGCTTGAGTGGTCCTTTTAGTGGTTAATGTGGTAAACTTTCTAGGAATGGCTTAATTTAATGTTAGAAGGTCATTTTTAGGAGTTTTAGAGCACAAGTTGGCTCAAATTTTCACGTTTTCTGTCATTTTGTTATTTAAGCGCGCTTGAATTGCGTTTTTCAATGTTGATCAAGGCCTTTTGCATGATATTTTTTAATGGCCATTTAATTGGCTATATGTTTTGGTAAATCAAACATAGTTTGAGGTTTTGATAATAATTTATTGCGTAGATTTATTGGCAATGGAACTGTTTTCAACATTTTAATGTCACGATTTTTCGCAAATTTTTAAAAGAATGAATTTTCTAAAGATGTTGTCATTTTTCGAGTGTTTCCTCTTGCGTCTGAAAATAAGTTTTGCATAATTTTTAGTTGAATTGATTTTGTTTTCATTTAAGTATCACGAATTTTAGCCTTTTTTAAAATAAATTTTCTATTTTTCAATTTTTTCGAAATAATTGTATTCTTTTCGTTTTTTCTTGTCTCAATGGTCAAATAAGCTCCTCAAGTCTTTGCTTGTTTGTTTTTGCATAGTTGCTGTTGGCAGTGAAATGGTAATCACTTTTTAATATGACAAATTTTTGCAAATTTTAGAAGTTTTCAAATTTTCTGTCAAATTCCTAATTTGTCGATCTTCATGAGCCAATGGAATTTTTAAGGCTTCAAATTGGGTTAATGAATGGCCTATGGAGATAATGAAATGATTCTGAAGAAACTAATAAAAATTTGAGCAGGATTTGCCTCAAAAATTGCAATCGTTTGCAAGTTTTTTTGATGTTTTTTGTCATTTTCTAAGTTTATCAATCGTTACGGGCCAATGCATTTTTTTACGTCTCGCAAATAGGTTACTTCACAGATTTCAGAGAAAAAAATTTTATTAAATTTTTTATTGCGAAATTTAGAAACATTTTTTAAATTTTGCGATTTTCCTTTTTAGTTATTTGCCATATTTTTCATTTTTGTTATGCTTTATTTACTAAAACCTCTTTCAAGGCTTATGCTTGGGTTAGTGAATATGTTTAATAGGACCAAACGTGGCTTTGATTTGATTGTAAAATATTCAATTTTATTGGAAATGATTAAATATTTGTTTGTTTGTTTTATTTTAGTTTCAACTTTTAAGATTGTTTTTCTTTTTGGCTGGTGTTCAACTCATCTCCTGGTCAGGTACAGTATTTCTATATTGTTTATTCAATTCAGTGGTTTGTATTTCAGCACTTGCTTGCACTATGTTTTATTAATTCGTGGTCTCAATCGATGATTCTTGCGACCATTAACGTTTTCAATTTCAGTGACTTCTAATGCTTTGCGGTTAAAATTTGTGTGCATGACGTCATTTGTTCTGCCTTCAGGTCAATTGCGTGACTCAACTCAATCAAAAAATGCTAAACTCACTTAATCATTGAGGGCTTTTTGAATTGCACCCTGAATTATGTTTCTGAGTGGCCAGATAGTCATCAGGGTGCTCCTGCCTTTTCTGAACCCAAAAGTTTTAGTATCCAATCCTTCTTTCAGAATTTTGCAGAGCAATTTACCTTCGACTTCTAGCATGCACAGCAATCTGTAATTATTAGGGTCTAGCTTTTCACCCTTCTTGAACAAGTATACCACATTGGCATTTTTTATCTTTGTGGAACTTGTTATTTTTCCCTTAGTGCTTTGAAGAATAGTTTCAGGGTGCTAAATAATACTAAATAGGTGCTGATTTAGACACTGAATAACCGCAATTAATATAGACATCTTCAATTTTGAAGGGAGTAAGCAGGATTGAATTATTTTTTTAATAGCCGCGAAGCGATAATGGCTACTATTGGGGACATCGTGATTTTTTACAATCTAAGAATTGGATTGTATTGGTGTCGTTTTAAGATATTTAAGAATGTCACACATTTTTATTACTTTGATCTTCCAAAACGGGATAAGCAGTTGAGCCCAGTGGGCATTAAGATTCTTCAGAGATCTGGAGCCGGCTTGAGTGGTCCTTTTAGTGGTTAATGTGGTAAACTTTCTAGGAATGGCTTAATTTAATGTTAGAAGGTCATTTTTAGGAGTTTTAGAGCACAAGTTGGCTCAAATTTTCACGTTTTCTGTCATTTTGTTATTTAAGCGCGCTTGAATTGCGTTTTTCAATGTTGATCAAGGCCTTTTGCATGATATTTTTTAATGGCCATTTAATTGGCTATATGTTTTGGTAAATCAAACATAGTTTGAGGTTTTGATAATAATTTATTGCGTAGATTTATTGGCAATGGAACTGTTTTCAACATTTTAATGTCACGATTTTTCGCAAATTTTTAAAAGAATGAATTTTCTAAAGATGTTGTCATTTTTCGAGTGTTTCCTCTTGCGTCTGAAAATAAGTTTTGCATAATTTTTAGTTGAATTGATTTTGTTTTCATTTAAGTATCACGAATTTTAGCCTTTTTTAAAATAAATTTTCTATTTTTCAATTTTTTCGAAATAATTGTATTCTTTTCGTTTTTTCTTGTCTCAATGGTCAAATAAGCTCCTCAAGTCTTTGCTTGTTTGTTTTTGCATGGTTGATGTGGGCAATGAAATGGTTATCACTTTTTAATATGGCAAATTTTTTGCAAGTTTTAGAGTGAGTTTTCAAATTTTCTGTCATTTTCCTAGTTTGTTGATAATTATGAGGCAATGGAACTTTTAAGGCTTCAAATCGGGTTAATGAATAGTCTATGGAGAGAATGAAATGTTTCTGAAGAAAGTATGAAAAATTTGAGCAGCATTTCATTAAAAATTTCAATTGTTTTCAAATGATTTCAGTCTTTTTTAGGTTTATCAATCGTTACGTGCCGATGCAATTTTTTTACGTCTTGCAGATAGGTTACTTCACAGATTTCAGAGAAAAAAAGTTGTATTAAAAATTCGTTATTGTGAAATTCAGGAAACATTCTTTCAATTTTGCGATTTTGCTTTTTTGTTTAGTTATTTGCCATGTCTGTCATTTTTGTTGGCTTTTTTGACTAATAAATCTCTCAAAGCTTATGCCTAGGTTAATGGGTATGTTTGATTGGATAAAATTTGGCCTTGAGGGTAAAATCTTCAATATTAGAAATGGTTATATATTTGTTTAGTTTGTTTGATTTTAGTTTCTCAACTTTTGAGATTGTTTTTCTTTTTTGCTGGCGTCAACTCATCTCCTGGTCAGGTACAGTATTTGTATATTGTTCATTCAATTCTGTGGTTTGTATTTCAGGACTTGTCTCGCTATGTTTTTAATTCGTCTCCATCGATGATTCGAATTGTTTGAGTGGCCAGATAGTCATCAGGGTGCTCCTGCCTTTTGCGAACCCAAATTGGATTTCGTCGATATCTTTCTGTAATTATTAGGGTCTAGCTTTCCACCCTTCTTGAACAAGTATAACCACATTGGCGGTTTTTATTTTTGTGGAACTTGTTATTTTTTCCTCAGTGCTTTAAAGAATAGTTTCAAGGTGCTAAATAATACTAAATAGGTGCTGATTTAGACACTGAATAACGGCTGTTAATATAGACATTTTAAATTTGAAGAGAGTAAGCAGGATTGGATTATCTTTTTAATAGCCGCGAAGAGATAGCGGCTACTATTGGGGACATCGCGATTTTTTACAATCTAAGAAATGGATTGTATTGGTGTCCTTTTTTAAGATGTTTAAGATTGTCACACATTTTTATGACTTTGATTTTTCAAAACGGGATAAGCAGATGAGCCCAACCGGCATTAAGATTCTTTAGAGTTCTTGAGCCGGCTTGAGTGGTCCTTTAAGTGGTTAATGTGGTGCACTTTCTAGGAATGGCTGAATTTAATGTTAGAAGGTCATTTTTAGGAGTTTTAGAGCACAAGTTGGCTCAAATTTTCACGTTTTCTGTCATTTTGTTATTTAAGCGCGCTTGAATTGCGTTTTTCAATGTTGATCAAGGCCTTTTGCATGATATTTTTTAATGGCCATTTAATTGGCTATATGTTTTGGTAAATCAAACATAGTTTGAGGTTTTGATAATAATTTATTGCGTAGATTTATTGGCAATGGAACTGTTTTCAACATTTTAATGTCACGATTTTTCGCAAATTTTTAAAAGAATGAATTTTCTAAAGATGTTGTCATTTTTCGAGTGTTTCCTCTTGCGTCTGAAAATAAGTTTTGCATAATTTTTAGTTGAATTGATTTTGTTTTCATTTAAGTATCACGAATTTTAGCCTTTTTTAAAATAAATTTTCTATTTTTCAATTTTTTCGAAATAATTGTATTCTTTTCGTTTTTTCTTGTCTCAATGGTCAAATAAGCTCCTCAAGTCTTTGCTTGTTTGTTTTTGCATGGTTGATGTGGGCAATGAAATGGTTATCACTTTTTAATATGGCAAATTTTTTGCAAGTTTTAGAGTTTGAGTTTTCAAATTTTCTGTCATTTTCCTAGTTTGTTGATATTTATGAGGCAATGGAACTTTTAAGGCTTCAAATCGGGTTAATGAATAGTCTATGGAGAGAATGAAATGTTTCTGAAGAAAGTATGAAAAATTTGAGCAGCATTTCATTAAAAATTTCAATTGTTTTCAAATGATTTCAGTCTTTTTTAGGTTTATCAATCGTTACGTGCCGATGCAATTTCTTTACGTCTTGCAGATAGGTTACTTCACAGATTTCAGAGAAAAAAAGTTGTATTAAAAATTCGTTATTGTGAAATTCAGGAAACATTCTTTCAATTTTGCGATTTTGCTTTTTTGTTTAGTTATTTGCCATGTCTGTCATTTTTGTTGGCTTTTTTGACTAATAAATCTCTCAAAGCTTATGCCTAGGTTAATGGGTATGTTTGATTGGATAAAATTTGGCCTTGAGGGTAAAATCTTCAATATTAGAAATGGTTATATATTTGTTTAGTTTGTTTGATTTTAGTTTCTCAACTTTTGAGATTGTTTTTCTTTTTTGCTGGCGTCAACTCATCTCCTGGTCAGGTACAGTATTTGTATATTGTTCATTCAATTCTGTGGTTTGTATTTCAGGACTTGTCTCGCTATGTTTTTAATTCGTCTCCATCGATGATTCGAATTGTTTGAGTGGCCAGATAGTCATCAGGGTGCTCCTGTCTTTTGCGAACCCAAATTGGATTTCATCGATATCTTTCTGTAATTATTAGGGTCTAGCTTTCCACCCTTCTTGAACAAGTATAACCACATTGGCGGTTTTTATTTTTGTGGAACTTGTTATTTTTTCCTCAGTGCTTTAGAGAATAGTTTCAAGGTGCTAAATAATACTAAATAGGTGCTGATTTAGACACTGAATAACGGCTGTTAATATAGACATTTTAAATTTGAAGAGAGTAAGCAGGATTGGATTATCTTTTTAATAGCCGCGAAGAGATAGCGGCTACTATTGGGGACATCGCGATTTTTTACAATCTAAGAAATGGATTGTATTGGTGTCCTTTTTTAAGATGTTTAAGATTGTCACACATTTTTATGACTTTGATTTTTCAAAACGGGATAAGCAGTTGAGCCCAACCGGCATTAAGATTCTTTAGAGTTCTTGAGCCGGCTTGAGTGGTCCTTTAAGTGGTTAATGTGGTGCACTTTCTAGGAATGGCTGAATTTAATGTTAGAAGGTCATTTTTAGGAGTTTTCGAGCACAAATTGGCCCAAATTTTCACGTTTTCTGTAAGGTTTTTGTTTAAGTGCGCTTGAATTGCGTTTTTTGATGTTGATAAAGGCATTTTGCAAGATGTAATTACAATTTATGGCCATTTAATCAGCTATTTGTTCTGATAAATCAAACATAGTTTGAGGTTTTGATAATAACTTATTGCATTGCTTTTATTGGCAATGGAACTGTTTTCAACATTTTAATGTCACGATTTTTCGCAAATTTTTAAAAGAATGATTTTTCTAAAGATGTTGTCATTTTTCGAGCGTATCCTCTTGTGTCTGAAAAATAAGTTTTGGCATAGTTTTAAGTTGAATTGTTTTTGTTTTCATCGTTTAAATATCACGAATTTTAGCCTTTTTTAAAATAGTTTCTATTTTTCTAGTTTCTATTCGTTTTTTCTTGTCTCAGTTGTCAGATAAGCTCCTCAAGTCTTTGCTTGTTTGTTATTGCATCGTTGCTGTGGGCAATGAAATGGTTATCACTTTTTAATATGACAAATTTTTGCAAATTTTAGAGTTTGAGTTTTCAAAATTTCTGTCATATTCCTACTTTGTCAATCTTTATGAGCCAATGTAACTTTTTAAGGCTTCAAATTGGGTTAATGAATAGCCTCTGGAGAGAATGAAATGGTTCTGAAGAAAGTAAGAAAAGTGTGAGAAGCATTTCATTAAAAATTGCAATTGTTTTCAAATGTTTTCAGTCATTTTTAGGTTTATTAATCGGTACGGGCGAATGCAATTTTTTTTGTCTTGCAGATACGTTACTTCACAGATTTCAGAGAAAAAAAGTTGTATTAAAAGTTTTGTTGTGAAATTCAGGAAACATTCTTTCAATTTTGCGATTTTCCTTTTTTTTTTAGTTATTTGCCATGTCTTTCATTTTTCTTGGCTTTTTTGACTAATAAATCTCTTTCAAAGCTTATGCTTAAGTTAATGGGTATGTTTGATTGGATCAAATTTGGCCTTGAGGGTAAAATCTTCAATATTAGAAATGGTTTAGTTTGTTTGATTTTAGTTTCTCAACTTTTGAGATTGTTTTTTTTGGCTGGCGTCAACTCATCTCCTGGTCAGGTACAGTATTTCTATATTGTTCATTCAATTCTGTGGTTTGTATTTCAGGACTTGTCTCGCTATGTTTTTTTAATTCGTCGTCTCGATCGATGATTCTTGCGAACATTGACGTTTTCATTTTATATGACTTCTAATGCTTTGCACTGAAAATTTGTGTGCGTGACGTCATTTGTTCTGCCTTCAGGTCAATTGCGTTACTTAACTCATTCAAAAAATGCTAAACTCTCTTAATGAACTTCAAGTTTTATGAACATTTACTAGTTGAAGATCAATAGTGTTAATCTAAGTAGTGCCGAACGTATTAGGGCTTTTTCCTTATAGAGCGTATGTGTCTCATAAAAATGACAGTCCGAGTCTAAACCAAAAAGTCTAGTGGTCTATTAAAGGACAGGCGTTCAATCTGTCTATCTTATCTCCTTAATTGTTTGAATTCAATGGAAGGCCACAAGCGTCTATCGCGGCTATTTTTCGGCTATGTTTTAGTTACCTGCCTGGCCCTCACAATTTGCAAAAGATGTTATCAAACAACTGTAACAGTAATAATCATGTTTTTCAGGTAATTTGCTACATTTACAGTTTGAGTTTTGAAATAGCTTTTTGGCCTCTGGGTTCTTTTCTGTCTGCTCTGAATTGTTATTCATTATTTATGCTGCGCATCTGAAATGGCAGCTGTTTTCTTGTATAGATCAAATCAAAAGTGCGCCGGGAATGTTTATCTGCTCTCGAACGAAGTTGGAAGTAGATATTGTAGTTATATGTTTCTTTTGATTACTCTAAATGTTACGCCGTTGTTAGTTACCCTGCGACTGGAAATGAAACAACAAATTATCAATATTGTGTTATTTTTGACTGGTTTTCGTAATTAGGCTTATTCGTGCTTCTTAATAATTCGATCGAAAGATTAGTCTCTATAATAATAAGCTATAAACCAGGCAACGAAGATTATTTTAACTAATTTCCAGTAGCGAGTATTCAAAATTCTGAGTTTATCTCTATTCTTTTTTGATTACCTTTTTTTTGTGTTGCTCCGTTCCTTTGAATTGCTTCTCAGGGCAAGGCAACTCTTGTATGAAAAAGTTTTGAGCACAATGACTGCAGACAGAAACTAGTTAAGTCTAAAATTTTTCAATCTTGAAAAGGCGCAAAATTTAATTAATTCGAAACACTTCTTTCACGAAGTGGGAAAATTATGCGGCTATTAATAACTGATTTTGGGGAATTTACTGGAGGTCTAAAAAGGTTACTCATAGGAGTAGGTGTTCTCTTAAATGGAAAAGAGAAGTCTTCATTTGAAAATTATTTAATAAAGTAGCTTTCTTCTTTTTCGACGCAATGATACAAATAGTTTTGCGACTTAAATGGTAGATCGCAAAGGGTTGAAAATGATGGTTAGGTTTTCCAGCAAACTTTTTTCGAAAAAAATAAGGTTCCATAGTTCAAATGCTGAAGGTAATGCAAAACCTCTGACTTTGCGCGCTTGATCTCTTTAAGATATGCTCCAATAAGTGGTCTTTTAAAGTATGCTTGGTATAAGATTTGTTCTGGCCAACAAGAAAAACATCGTATCGTATTTTTTCCAACCAAATGTACAGAATATTTTTGAGAACGGGAAAAAATGCTTTGTCCCTTTTTTTTCCAAACTGCAAAGTGGATGTAGTTTTTTAGATCAAAGAGCCAGAGCGATATAGCTCTAGCATGAAATCATGGGCCGTTTGAGATTTTCTCCAGTTTACTCGATCGATAGTCGGAGAAAAACTTGAAATAAAATTTCCATTTAGATGTATAGCTGAGGAAAACATGAATGAAATGAAATCAGAACTCCTTCACATTTTTTGTTAGAATATCGATCAAACTATAGTCTTAAACTTAGGGAGAATTAGAAAAAAGTTTAACTTACCAGATTAGAAAGACAAAAGCAAATTGATTTTAATCAGAGAATTTATATAAATGAATCGTCAAGAAATGGTGCTTAGAATCAATATTCGGTTCAAATTGGTGAATCTAGATAACTAATATTAGAGTGAGATTATTTGATGTAAAATCTTCCCAGCATATGTATTAAATGATTATGATATCTCCGGAAGTGTGAATGAATTCTTAGAAAAGTGCAAATGCATTCCATTTATGGTTCCCTTTGCGACTGATTTGCAGAAGCAAACCATATTGGGTAACCCTTGCGACCCCCACTATAAATCATGGTGCTAAGATTAGTTTCGTATCTTGACTTTCTCGCACTGATAATGGGTATATATACAGCTGATTTTTGAGTCTTTTCATCCCCAAAATCAAATAACCATCTTGAACTAATGGTCAGATCTCTCCTGTAAATCTCTAAATTCTACTGTAAAATATCATTCTTGTTATTCTCTTGTTTTGAGAAATTAATTTTTTCTACTTTGTTAAAAACGCTTTTTATTCCGCTTGCGAAAACCCATAACCCAACAGGTTATGAGCCCAGCAATTCTCTAAGTCTTGAAACTAATTTCTAAAACAAAACTAAATTGTTGTTGACAGTCATAATCCTTTTCTGCTTAGTACCTTTTCTTTTCACAACTGTTTTGCCTGCTCAAACTACGATGGATCAACAGACAGTGAAGCTGCTGACCTACACAGGAAAGGCACAGGACTTTCCAATCTGGAGCATAAGATTTGTGGCAATGATGCAGACGAAGGGACTCTACAAATCACTACTTGGAACAGAGGAGCAACCCAACGAGCCTGCACAACTAGCCAATGGGGCGAGCAATGATGAAAAGAAACTACAAGGTGCTGAAGGATGCATATGAGAAGGAAGTTGCAGACATCAAGGAGAAACGGAACAATGTGTGGTGCCATCTGGCACTGACTCTAGATGCAACAACCCTCATGCTGATGAGACATGACTGTGTTGGAGATGACGGAATCGGAGATGGAGCAAAGGCTTGGAAGCTTTTGCAAGAGATTTCAGAGTGTGGAGACGCCGACAGTGGTGACTTTGGTGGCACAGTTTGCTCGACTGCAGCTCGAGGATGCTGAGGATTTGGATAGTTTCTTCATCAGAGGACAGGAGTTGCTCACAAGGCTACAAGAAGCAGGGGAAGCAGGCTCAGAGACCCTCTTCAACGCCTTGGTCCTCAATTGTCTGCCAATGAGGTATGAAAATTTTGTTATACAGGAAAGCTTTAACCCGGCAACGAACTTCACAGAGGAAAAGGCTGCAGAACTTCCATGAGAGCACAGCACAGAGGCACAAGGGACAAAGTGGTTCAGTGGCACTGGCAGTGAAGCGTGACTTCAAGAAGGGACCCAAGAAAGGAAACTGCTTTGTGTGTGGGATCCCTGGACACTTTTCCAAGGACTGCAGGAGGAAGGAGACAGCACAATGCATCAAGGGTGGTGAGAAAGGTCACCTAGACAGGGCATGCAAGAGATGGAGGCAAACAGGAGTCAGTGGCAATGGGTCCAACATTGGCTTCACCAGACGAGGAATACTGGGCAGCTCTTACCCAGTGGAAGACAGCAGGCATGCTAGTGGACAGTGGTTGTACAGATCACATAGTGACGAACATCGATGCGTTCCTGGACTTTGTGCCCATTCAGTCAGTGGTCAGAAATCCCAACGGAGAGGCTTCCAGAGTGGTGGGCAGAGGCTGTGTGAGGATCAGCATATCCTCAAACAAAGGGGAATTGCAATGCGAACTCAAAAATGTTTTGTGTGTGCCGGACTATTCTTCAAACCTCCTATCAGTCTCAAGATGCACGGAGTGGGGACATAGCTTCACTTTCGAGAAAGGAAACAGCTGCATGAAACTCCAGAAGGGAACTCGGGTAAAACTAACACAAGAAAATAATCTGTTCTACAACTGTAGTTCCAACAGCGTGAAAATTGACAGTGCAAGGAAGTGGCACAGACGATTGGGTCATTTGAATCAAGCAGATGTGGTCATGAATGCACCAGAGACAGTGGGGGAACTCGATGATGTATGCAATGTGTGTGCGTTGGCCAAGATCACAAATACTCCAGTACCAAGAGTGGCAGAGACCCAGGCAGAAGAGAAGCTGGAGAGGGTGTTCAGACGTGATGGGACCTTTCATCAGAGTAAAGTCACTGTCAGGGTTCCGGTTCTGCATTGTGTTTGCAGACCAGTACACGAAGTTTGTGTTTGTGGGCTTGCTTAAGGCAGAGTGCAGCACTGGCCAGCCTGAATAAATTTGTTCTCAGTGTGGGGACGCCCAAGAAGCCGAGGCAAGACAATGCAAAGGAGTTTCTCTCAGAGCAGTTCAAGACATACTGCTTAGATGCAGGCATTCTACAGGAAAAGACCATACCAGAGACGCCACAACAGAATGGGTTAGCTGAGAGGTGCAAATGGACACTGCTGGAGATGGTAAGATGTTTGCTCATTGACTCAGGACTTCCCAAGATGATGTGGGGAGCAGCAATTCTTCACGCAACAAAGATCAGGAACTTGGTTGTGAGACCAGGAGAAGACAAATGCCCAGCAGAGCTGATGCGAGGTATAAAACCTAAGCTTTCAATTTGTAAACTATCTATTTTTGGTTACACAGTTTTCATGAGGAAGCGGGACAGAGATGTCAGCAAACTTGAACCCAAGGCACTGGAAGGAAAGTTTGTGGGTTACACTGAAGGAGACAACGGATACCTGGTGTACGTACCCAACACACGCAAGGTTGTGGCAGTGCAAGATGTGATCATCAAACATCAAGGAGTCTGAAGTGGCCTCAATCCCTGACCCCTGACAGCACAGAGACGCTCGACCTACTGGATGAGGGGTCACAGCAACTGGGGATATGGCACCCAGATGATGGTCATCAAGACGATGGCAACAAAGAGGAGCAGCGCGCATCTACTGCAATAAACGAAGTGGCATGACGCAGAGAGCGTGAACACTCAAGAAACAACACTGAGACGAGAAGCAGCACTGGATGAAGAATCTACTGCAACAAGAGAGTCTCAGAGACTCTGAGTCACTGGAAGACAGTGGAACTGAGGACTTCTCACAGACAGAGGCACTGGAGCAAGCGGACAGGGCAGAGCCCAGACGAGGGAAACGAGCAAGAAATGTTCCGCAATGTCAGGACCCATCTTGCTGTGACTGAGGGTAACTATGTGGAACCCAAAACATTTTACGAAGACAAGCAAGCTGACGAATGGGACCAGTGGTACCGGGCAATGAATGACGAGGTCAGGGCACTCTAAGACAACGAGACTTGGGACCTAGTGAGACCACCCACAGACAGGGACGTCATACCGGGCAAATGGGCCTACAAAGTAAAATTGGGACCCAGTGGTCAAATCGACAAATACAAAGCACGCTATGTGGCGAAAGGCTTCAAACAAGTAGAAGGACTGGACTACTTTGAGACTTTTGCGCCTACCTTAAGCCAGAGACATTCAGGATTCTACTTCAGCTATCAGCGAAGCAGGGCCATGTGATGCACCAATTTAATGTCAGGACTGCTTTCCTGCACTCAGCAATCGAGGAAGAATTGTATCTGGAACAGCCACACGAGTTTGTAAAACGCGGATCAGATGGGGAGAAGTTAGTATGTCGACTAAATCAATTTATGGTTTGAAACAGGCTGCTAACAACTGGTACAAAGCTGGCAAACTTCCTACTGAGACAGGGGTTCACCAGAATCAGGAACGATCACTGCTTGTTCGCAAGATCAGAGGCAGAGGATCACACCTTCATCGTGGTCTGGGTTGACGACATCATAGTAGCATCAAGAAGTATGACAGTGATCTCCGATGTCAAGAAGACACTAGAGGCAACAATTCACATGGAAGACAGAGGGAGACTACACTGTTTTCTGGGCCTTAGAATCCGACAAGAAGAGGGCAAAGTCACAGTCGACCAAGAACGCTACATAGAATTAATGCTTGAGCGGTTTCAAATGGATCAATGCAAACCCTCAAAAACTCCAGCTGATTTTAATTTGAAACTTCAGACAGTACAGAACGGAGACGAAGAAGTGGACCAATGGATCTACAGAAGCTTGGTTGGATCACTTTATCTGGCCAAACAGACGAGGCCAGACATCATGTTCACAGTCGACATTCTGTCCAAGCATATGAACGCACCTACCAATCAACACTGGCTATGCGGAAAACGACTTCTGCGATATCTTCAAGGTTCAAAAGGTTTAAAACTTACTTACACAAAAGAAGCTAGTTATGATTTAGTGGGGTAAAGTGATGCAGACTGGTCTGGAGATGTGAACGACAGAAAATCAACAACGGGCTATTACTTCAAGCTCAATGGGCGTGGCGCAGCACTCAGCTGCGGTGTCAAGAAGCAGGCCACAGTTGCTTTTTCTTCATCAGAAGCAGAATATCAGGGCATGGCAGCAGCAATTCAGGAAGCACTCTACCTGAAACAACTTCTAGAGGATTTTGGCATCCAACAGAAACGTCCAATAGCAATTGGAGAGTACAACCAAAGTTGTATCAGACTTTGCCAAAACCCAGTCATGCACAAGAGGAGCAAGCACATCGAGACAAAGTTTCACTTTATTCGGGACAAGACGGAGGATGGGACTATTTCAAATCATTACGTTCCTACAGACAAGATGGCACTGGACATCTTCACAAAGTCCTTACCCGTTCCGAAAGTGGAAACATTCAGAGCAGTTTTGATGGGAACAGTTTCTACGCAATCAGCTCAAGTCTGAGTGGGGGTTTTAAAATATCGATCAAACGATAGTCTTAAACTTAGTGAGAATTAGAAAGAAAGTTTACCAGATTAGAAAGACAAAGCAAATTGATTGTAATCAGAGAATTTATATAAATGAATCGTCAAGAAATGGTGCTTAGAATCAATATTCGGTTCAAATTTGTTAATCTAGATAACTAATATTAGAGAGTTTATTTGATGTAAAATCTTCCCAGCATGTATTAAATGATTATTTCTCCGGAAAAGTGAATAAATTCTTAGAAAAGTGCAAATGCATGCCATTTATGGTTCCCTTTGCGACTGATTTGCAGAAGCAAACCATATTGGGTAACCATTGCGACCCCCACTATAAATCATGGAGCTAAGATTAGTTTTGTATCTTGACTTTCTCGCACTGATAATGGGTATATATACAGCTGATTTTTGAGTCCTTTTTCTTCCCAAAAATCAAACCACTATCTTGATCTAATAATCAGATCTCTCCTGTAAATCTCTGAAGTCTACTGTAAAGTATCATTCTTGTTATTCTCTCATTTTGAGAAATTAATTTTTTCTACTTAGTTAAAAACGCTTTTTATTCCGCTTGCGAAAAACCCATAACCCAACATTATTTCTAAAACATCTAAGCAGCTTTTATTTTAGGGCTTTGTCTTCAACATTATCTGCTTTCATAACTTGTTTTCTGTTACAATAACTTGTTCCTGTTAAATGGTTAAAAATAAATTTAATCAACTTGTCAACTAATCTAAACATTGTTCTGACAGTTGGCCAATGCGTGGAAAGTAAGTTCATGAAAACTGGAAAGAAGTGTTTTTTATTTTTTTTTTCATCAATTACTCAAAGGGAAGTATCAGAAACTTTACATACACTCTCTATAGAACGTGAATTTTGTTGAAATTTAGAAATTGGTTGACAAAAATGCTCATTGCTTTCTCCAAAACACTGATTCGACGCAACTTATTCAGCTTATTTTAAGCGTATTAAGCGTATGTTTTAACACACTCATATGAAGCGTGAATGCAAAATTCTAGAAGTTCAAGTCGTGTTTTTTATCAAAGGGAATATTTAAAAATTTTTCTTACAGGCACTATTCTGGTTTGCTCGAGCTTTTCTATGATGCAACTTTCGAAACATTCCTTGAGAAAGAATGATTGACTTGGCCAAAATAGACGTCGATTGACTAAGATTGACTGAACAAAAAGCCAGTGAAGCATTAAGCTAGCCTTCAAATAAATTTCGAGGGATGGAACAATTCTATTACCTCGAATTGAAATAAATCGTGCTGAGTGAGTTGTAAAAAAATTTAAGTATGTTAGAAAAACTGAAAAGCGTGAGAATTGTTTTCATTGGCTTAATTCTACCAATCTTGACTCTTTCAAGCTTTAATTTAACCATCTGTGACTATTGATTAACTCTTTTACTTGGGGCACAGCAAATGTGTAATAATTTTTTTCTAGAAAATATTCTGAAAAATTTTCTTGATCTAATTTTATTGATGTTTAATTGCTCTCGTAAGAGAAGCAATTATTGTAAACCTGTGTGGCTTTTTTATGCAAAATTTTTGCTCAACGGTTTTGACTTTTCGAGTGAGTTTTACGCCCTTGACTTTTTGCGTTTCGAAATTCTCTCTCAATCACAATTTCAAGCAGCTGAACTCAATTGGCGGCAATTTAACACTAAAAGTCTAATGAAAAGTGCACCGAAACTGGTGCCATTTTTCACTTAAAATCTTAATAGTGGTATATGTTAACCTCTAATGTGGTTATTTGAAGCCCACTATTGAACTAGTCTCCTAGTCCCATTTAGGCTCGAATAATAGAAAAAGAAAATTTAAAAATGTGAGATTTGCTAATTAATCAAGTAAGATTTGTTTTCAGCTGGAGAAATTGCTGTAGCAAAGAAATTAAGCTTTTCTCACGAGTCGCTCGGCATTGTTTGGTTTTTAATTTGACTGTCGAATTAGTAGATCTTGGGGATTTTCGTAGAAGAGCTCTTTCGCATCCTTTAAGAATTGTTTTTTGCTATTTTTATTCGCAGTTCCTGTACACCTCAATTTCTACACTGGAGGTGAGTGAGTTAGTTTTTAATGTAATCAAAATTTTAGAATGTAGAATGACAGCGTCTTCTAACAATGTATGGCAATTGCCATACGTCAATTTGTTCAAACACCTCAAACTTGATCACCAGGACTTCAGTAAAGTCACGAGAGAGGGTGACATTTCGCACCGAATGGACAAAACTATCAAATCTACCGTATTCAGAATCGCAGGTTCGGTTCCGGCCAGCAATTACATTTTGATACCCAAAAAGAACGCATCACCAATTGCTCTTACGGGCAAGTATTTCTATCTTCAGTTCAAGCCTCTGCCAACTAAATATTTTGTGTTTCACCTAGAAGTCGTGACGCAGGATGAGCTAGTAATTAGAGTGTCTGTTTCAAACTTATTTAAAGAATTTAAATCGACCAGCACATGGATACAATTTCCCTACATTTATACAGCTCCTGTTAACTCAGTGGACGGAGTTGCGGCGCAAAAAGTAACGCTTGGTGCGCAAACTAACTATCATTGCCCAGCACCTCAAAACTCAAGATGGACGTTATTGTGTATGAACTTAAAGGAAATTTTGTCGAAATATGTTCAAAGGCAGTACTCGCACATTAAAACAATACAGCTTTGCTCGAGTATGCTAGTCAAAAATGTTTACACCTCCGATACAGATTACGATCCCGAGGTTTCTTTTCGAGATGCCCAGAAGTTAGCAGGTCTTCATAAGGTATCCCCAATTCCGCGTGAAATGGCTTTTCCTGTTACTAAAAATGAAACCTGGAATGAGTTGTACTGTCACGTTAGACTGCCCTCTTTGATTTCGACACCATTTGAAACGCATCATCATGAATTGTCTAAAACTGTGGGCTCGGGTAAAAATCCTAGCGAAATGAACTCTGGTTCTTGTAGGAGAAAAAACATGCTCGATTCTATTCCTTTCAAGCTTAACCAAGATATAAACAAAAACAGGAAAATACAGACACCGCCGAATTTTGAAGGTGGAGGAGATGCCCAGACAGTTGTAGCTAAAGCAACAGATACCGCGAATGATTGCGTCCATATTTACCCAAACCTCGAGAGCCCAAGAAACAGAAATGGCAACAAATCGAAAAAGGCCTTGTCAATTGCACGAGCAGAATCCAGCACGTCAGAATCAACTGTAAGTGCTAGGCTTGACGCGGTAACATCAAACGGTAGGAATCGCGGCACCAATTTTGGGTTTCAAACATCCCTGAAACCGGATCCGATCGCTGAGCTGTCTCGAGTTCTGGGAGCAAACGTGCATGTTTACCCTAACTGCCTTTGTTGGGCTCTTAGCGATTCGTGTTTAGTGTACGCGTCAAGCGCAATTGTTGTTTGCGTCGATGTATCAACGGACGTTCAGAGATTTTTTGTCGGACATACCGATTCCGTTACTTGTTTGAGCGTCAATAAATCCTCAACTCTTTTAGCGTCTGCACAGCGTGGTTTTCAATCTATGATACGTGTATGGAAGTTCTCGAACGCTCAATTGATAACAATTTTCAGAGCTCCGGACACAGAATTGACATCTTTGGAGTTCAGTTCGGATTCTAAACTGCTTTGTGGCTTTGGCAAAGATTGCCATGGAAAATCGGTAATCGCTTTATGGGATTCCTCGGATGTTACTAAGTCTTACGAGGCCCCATTAATTGCGAAAGCACATGCCGATGTTCACATAAAATCTTTAAAGTTGAACTATTTTAACCCTGAACGAATGGTTTCCTGTGGTCGTGAAAATATTCGCTTTTGGCGACTCAAACAGAAGTCTTTGCGATCGTGTCCTGTAGATTTGGGAGATTATGCTACTCATTATTTCGCAGAAGTAAGCTATCAAGTGAATTTCTCGAAAACAAAGGAATTGACTGATCCAACGGTTGTGTACTGTTGCAGTACTTCGGGATTCGTTCTTGAAATTGATACCGAAGGGGTCGCATTACGAGCTATTAAACGATTAGTTCAGTCAACAAGTCAAGAAATAGCAGTTAGCTTGAACAGTTTAAAAGTTACATCAGAGTATTGTGTTATTGGCTCGAAAGATGGGTTTCTACGTGTGTGGGCGTTGGATTTTTCTTCAGTTTTGCTGGAGTATGACCAAAACTCAGAAATAGTTTCAGTTCTGCCCAGTGAAAAGGGTGATAAAATAGTCTCTGTCTCAAATTCAAATCAAGTAGGAATGCTAAATATTGTTAATCGTGAGTTCTTAACGCTGCAAACGTATCACAAGAAAAGCATAACAAGTTGTGACGTTTCGAACGAGAAATTGATAGCAGTAACTTGTGTGACCGAAGATCAAGAAATTTATGTATGGGACTTACTTACTGGAAATTTGGCTCATAATTTTAACTCAAAATCCGACAATCCAACTGAAGTTAGAATTCATCCCAGCTTTGATTGGATAGTTTGCGGGTTCGAGTCTGGGTCAGTTCGGGTTCTAGACATGCGAAGTGCGCAGTTTGTTTATGAGTTTAACGAGGTTATGAGAGGTGTTATAACCGGATTAGTTATCCGTCCTTGTGGCAAACAAGTTATAGCATCGTGCAGTTTAGGAATTTTGGGCTCATTGTGCGTCGATCCGACGTTTGCGGTTTTGAGAATTCTGCCATCGATGTTACCAAAAAAGTTAATGAAAAGAACCCTAAATTTGAGTCCTGACGGTCAAAGGTGTATATTTATTGGACCTTCGGAATACGTGGTTAGTGTTATAGATAGCAAAACCCTGAACGAATTGCTTCGAATAGACATCACCCAGTTAAACTCTGATCAGTTATCAAAAGGTGTTATTGAAAAAGGGTCGCTGGCCAGCTTCACAAATAGTCATATATTGTTGGTAACAACTTTGGGAAATTTGTATTTCCTCGATTTGGTATCGGGAAAACGGTTGAATGTGCAAAGTGTACATAAAGATAATTGTACAGCGATTGAAAGCAGCAAAGATGATTCGTTTTTCTTTACAGCTGGTGATAAATTTCTGAAAGTGTGGGATTACAAATTGCGATTCGATGTCAATTGCCAAATGTTAACAGGCCATAGGGACGATGTCAGCAGCTTACATTTTATCCCAAAGCTGAACTCCTCAGTCGTATCGGTTGGTGAGCATGTTTTAATATGGCGAATAAGAGACGGAAATCCTTCCATGCTTCAAATGTCGAAATCAATTCGCGTCAATAATATGACCAGAGTTTCACACGATGTTCAGGATCCTAGACATGGAGACGCATACCAGGCGACAGTGCAGCTTAAAAATGTCTTGTCAGGGGTTGAAATTGACGAGGCTCCGCGTGAAATGATTCCGGAACCAACAGCAGCACCTCCGGATTTAAGTTCCATAGCTGCTCATGATGACTCAATTGTAAGCGAGCTTGAAGTTCTGAATATTTCGGACTCAAAAGTTGATCATAATGAACGTTTTCTTGATAGAGCCGTGCCCAATTGTGGTAATTTTGAGAAAACCGACCCACTAGAAGATTTAGAAGTTGTTGAAATTGATTTAAACGAGAAATTGAAGGAACCAACATGTTTCAAGCATTTCAAAAGAAAACCGAAAGATTCCAAAGTTGCCTCTGTTCACTTTTCAGCGCCCGAGAACCAAGCTGGAATGAAACTGAAGTCCATGGTTGCGTTTAATGGCAACGCTAGAGACAACATTTTATGGAAAATGGACCCTGGTTTACTGTATTATACAACAGGAATTTCTATTGTGATTGAAGATTTGTCCTCAAATGGGCAGAAAATTCTGAAAGGCCATGTCAGTGAGATTTCTACGATAGCTATTCAACCATCGGGTAAATATTTAGCGAGTGCCTCTGGCGAAACTGAGGAGATTTCTTGCCAAATTATAATTTGGGATCTGGAAAAGAATGCGTGTCACAATGTTACCGAGTGTGCTTACAAGGAAATTGTATCTCTTAAGTACTCAAACGATAGCCGGTTTTTGTTATCCCTGAGTGACTTTAGTGATCGCATGTTTACAATTTGGAATTCTGAATCTATGCAGTCTTTGGTATCCTCAAAATTAGACTTCGTAGCCAATGCCATTGCCTGGGATTATGATTCGCCGTTGGAGTTCTGCATCGTTGGTAGCGATTGTTCGGTATCTTTCTGGATTCTTGAAGAGTCCTCAAATGAGGATGGATCAGGAACTAATTTCTCCTTATCATATCATTCTTCTGATTCGCCAATTGATATTGTGAAACACAGATCTGACAGCAAGTCGGTGGGCAAAGGACACGCTTTTGTGTCTTTGTCATACGCAGGGTTAAGTATTTTGTACATTGGATCGGACCAGGGTATTGTAAGTGCCTGGGATACCAGGAGCAACACATGTTACATGCATTGGGTTGCCGGCACCGCAGAAATCACTCACATATCTGCGCTTGGAACCCGTCTGATTACAGGATCCATGGACAACAAGCTCAAGTTATGGACTGTTGTGTCCTCGAACTCAAATCAACCGACGCGCTTCACGTCGGATATGTCACGGGTTCCAGGTAACGGTCTCATTATGGAGGATGAATACACCTTATCAGGTTCAATTACGGGAGGGTCGTTCGACGATAATTTAGAACTGGGTCTAGTAGGAACTTCACATTGTATTGTTTGGTACATCAATTGGTTAGAACGAAATGCTGTCCGTCTTGTTAACGGAAATAGTTCTCAAGTTACCTGTTCTATTTTCTATGGAAGCAGTTCTGTCGCTGTTGGCAGCCTAGATGGTGGCATTAGGCTGTATTCTGTGCACGATAATGAATTGTTAACGCATTTCAAAACAAAGAAGCCAGTTTCTTGTTTGTGTTACTTGGAAGCTGATCCAAAAGATGTAACGAAGAAACGATTATTCGCAGGATTCCATGACGGGTCAATTACAGTTTTTGATCTCAACAAATGCGAAGTCCTGAAAAACATAGCTGTTCACACCGATTCGGTCACCAAAATCACTCTAGCCCCCGAAAGGAACTACGTCTTGTCGGCTTCAGAATCGGGTTCCGCGGCTTTGATCGATTCTTCGTCTTTTGTGGTTTCAAGGATGCTGTCTGATCACAAAGGATCAACCATTTCGGATGTCTCCTTTTCGCCATTTGTAAATGCCTCCGATAAAGAACACTTTGCAATAGCGAGTTTGGACAACAGAATATCAATATGGCAAAGTTGTTGGCCTAAAGAGCGATGCGTTCTGTGTGATTGGATTACAATTTCAGGCCCGCAAATTGTGAACGAAAAAGTCAATACAGTTGTCCACTTTAGCCCAACGGAAAAGAATATTTTATTGTATTCAGGGAATTTGTTGAAAAAAGCGATTCGATTTTACAGTATGAGAGACCGAAGAGTGATTCGCGAATTAGAAATTGATTGTTACCCGACTTTCTTGGAATCTTCTTTGAAAGGGAATTTAATTTGCATTGGAACTGGTTCGTGGTTATTAAAGCTGGTGGATTACAACGAGGGAAGTTTCCAAGATTTCTTAATTCATTCAGGTAAACTGAACAGCGCGAATTTTAGTCAACAAGACCCAAACCAGATGCTCGTTTCTTGTGCTGAGAACGAAGTTGCTATCTGGAAAATTTCGCTTTGAACAATTAATCAAGAAATTGACTCAACTTAGTGCCTTCAGAACTTGCCAAAAGTTTGATTGAATTTTGTGTAGATTTGTGTAAATAGATACTCGTGTTGTACATAGATTTTGTGCTTATTGTTTGAGATTAATTAGTCAAAATTCGATTAAAAGTGTTTTGGTAAATTAGGAATTGAGTTTTGGGGAGTTTCAAATGGACGACGTTTCAAATAGACGACACCAAGATTTTGTATCAAATGGGCGACAAAAATAAATAAAACATGCAAACTCAATATGAGCTAATAATTTAGTCCTCGTTGACGGGCCTTTGGGTGCATATCATGGTTTGGCGCGATAACCGATCCGTTGTTTCCGGATTACATCCCACAGCGCGTGAGAAGCATGACCATGGCCAGCAGTCAATTTTTCATCTTGGGCGTTTTTAAGTAATTCTAGTCAATGTGGATACCTGTGACTAGATTATCGGTGAATATTAACAACTTAGCAGATTTTTGATTTTGGTGAAGTTACTTTCTCTTCGCTCAATAATAACTTTTGGTAATTTGCGGCTTGATCGAAATCTTGCATTCGTCTTTGTAATTTTTAAAAGTTACTGCTAACTTTAGCTGAAATTGAAAGTTTGACTTCAAATTGAGATAATCGGAAGTTACGGAGGTGCTGACTTAAATTTAGAAATTTTTTTTCACCTGAGAACAAATTTTCAGTGCGTAAGCTTATATTTTGCATTAATAATTGTTTCAGTTTTAAATGCGGTGAAACAGGAAAAATGTCAATTATGAGTGGAATATTGTAGATGTTTTCATGGACACACAGCATCTAAAAATGAATTTCATCACGTTTCCTTGTGCAAAATGGTTTTTGGGGTATTGATTGTATTCCGGAAATTTATTGAATGTTAAGAGATTATCTATTTGAAAAAGAAGTCTATCTTGCACTGCGCAAATTATAGACTTGAGAAAATACCGCAAATTGAACACTGCCTGCATTTTGAAATACACAAATAAAAACTAATTTTAAAAATAAAGTAGCTTAAGAGTACCGGCTGGCCAGAAAAGTTTTTATCATTACTTTCTTCGTTTTCATTTTTTTCAAAAAAAATCTTGGTTTGATGGCTTCCTTTATTGAAAGTTCTATGACTCGAACTTTTCCTTGACGCCATTATAAAATATGAAAGTGTCATCCTATAACTTTCTAATGGAACGAAGTTTAAAATAATTATTGTAAGCGTGTGTGTCTGTTTCGCAATTTTGGATTGCAGTTTTCTTCTATGACCTTCTTCTCTAACTTTTTCACGCTTGACTCTTCAATTTTTTGAGTGATTTCAATGGCAATAATTCAGAAATGACGTCTGTTGCTATAATAAAACCGATTGTGAGAGACAGGCGTTCATACCACGTGTAGTTAAGTGGTTAATGTCCGTAACTCTTATCAGGGAGAGTGCGGGTTCTAACCTCGCCCTAGGCAACCATTTTTGCTTCATTAAAGTTTCTAACCTATGCCCCCTTCTAAATTGTTTGCGTTGGCAGTCCTTCGGGAGCAATTCGTCCGATGTTAGTCGGTTTATGTTTTATATATTGGTTAATAGCAGCTGATATATCTGAACATCTTAACATCATTAAATGCAAGCATTATTATGCCATTTGCCGCATTACTAATAATACTCAAATTAAGCTTGTCAAGGATATTGAAAAGATTTTCGTTTTTGCGACTGATAAATTAATGGAGTTTTTACTAATTTTTAAGGATGGGTTCTGAGCTAAGCTAATTTGAGAAGACAATATCGGCCTATGGTGGTAGTATTCTTGGTTAGATGTATTTTTGGATTATTTCCGTTTGTGTTCCCAGTACGTTATGCACCCCCCCCCCCCCCCCACGTTACACAGCTCCCCCTAAGTTGGGGGTGGGTGCAAAAACAGAAAAAAATCCGTATTCGCATGACTTGCGTATTTAAGCTTAGCCTAGGTTCGGTAGATAGTGTCTTTTGAGTTACTCTAGCTGTCAACGTATATTTAGATCTTCTCTTCCACAAATTATGAATGAAACCAAGAATACGCAGTAATTTAGAATTTAAAGCAACGTTGCATTTAAATCAGAGTTGTGAATTATTTCATTTTTGAAATACGATCTAAGAAATCACCATCAATGCTTAAGCTCGTCAAGGTCTTCGGCAGTCGATCGAAATGCGAAGTCCAGTTTTAAACAGACCTACCCGAATATCACCCTGAATAGATATTCTAGAAGGGATTCGCTTAAGTTCTCCACTCTCTGAACTATCTTGTTGCATCCATCCGTCCGACAACAGTATGAGAAGTAGCCGGGTTCCTTGTTGTTAAGACCGTAGATTGGACATCTATGAGTGTATCCACAATTGTGAGTGATGTTATCCCGACCCTCGCTCAGACCACGGTTTGCCTAAAACAAAGCACGGTGTAAACAAAGCAGGGGTAAACCATTTCAAGTAGAATCAATAATGTGCGTTTCACAAATTTACAGCCTATTGCCTATAAAATTACAGTAAAAATAAAATTTTTACCACCCTTTCTAGATATCCTGAGAATGCACAGAGCTGTGCATATCTAAAATGCACAGGATGCTTTGTTAGGGAAGCTGAGGGGATTAGGTGGGGAATGGGGTTGGTGTCGGAAGGTGTAGTACGTGGAGGAAGGGACAGGTTTAGGTGGTAGTGTTGGAGAACGAGATGGACTGGGGGCCGAAATTGATTCAAACTTATGTAATTTCTACCTTCAAATTGATTTTTCACGTTAAATATTACCAACAGATCCTAATTACTTTACATTAGAAACTAAGCTACTGTTAAAGTATAATGTTGGAAGACAGATTTCAATAAAAAACTGAAGTGAATGTTAGAAGAGGAGGTCAAACTCACGTATTGAACAAACTTGCTGCAGCTAAAAAGCCGGTAGAAAACCGGAAGCGACTCGAAGAGTCGTGCAATTAAAACTTTTCAATTAACCCTACCTTTTTCAGAAATATCAAAAAAGATATGCCCACAACACAAAATATAGTTGGACAACCAATTTTTAGTTAGAAACAACCAACCGTGGGGGGAGAGGGTAGGTTATATAGATAGGAACTTATGTAGGATCAAAAATTCTCGAAATGATCTTGTCACCTGCAATATTACCAGCAGTTTTTAATTAAAATATTACATACTAAGGTACTGTTAAAATCCTTTGTTCGAAAGCAGAAGGCAACATTTAAAAACGGAGGCAAAAGTTCGAATAGAAAAGTAAAAATTCAAATCATGATAAAATATGCTTTTGCCAAAAAAATACCTGTAGAATACCAATACTCTTTGATTCGTAAAAACGTGTAGAATATCGATACTCCTCTTCAAGTCATAAAAGCCTGTAGAATACAAATACTCCTCTTCGAATCGTAGAAACTTGTAGAATGCCAATACTCCTCAGCTAATCGTAAAAAGCTCTTTGCTGCCTTATGGAATCAGCAGCAAACCTCTACGCACTAGAGAACTTCTTGCTGCCTTCTTGTACAATTGGAGCAAATTTTCAAAAAGTTAAGTACATAAATTGTTGAATGTAAATAAACAAAATAAAACTTGGAGTGCCAAAACCCGAAATTGGAATTGTCAGTTTAGTATTATCAAGTATGTGAAAGCAATCACGACATCATTTTGGTTGTGAGGTCTAGAAGGCTTGTAGAGGAAATGAACGTCAGTTTTTGGTCAAAAAGCTATCACTTCATATTTGGTGATGCCAAGCTAGTTTTATTTCTGAATCTACAGAAACAGATTGAAAATTGTTTCAAGGACTAAAATAATAAATGCACTCATAAAAATAGAACGTTTGTAACTTCACTTCAAATTTTTACAGCTCATTAACAAACACCCCTCGAGCAGTTTTTACTAATTTTTGTTTGTTATCTTGAGAACAGTAAAAAAAAATATCATACTGAAATCTTGCACTATGAGTTGCACTTCTTATTTCAAAGCTTTAATACAGTCATTTTAATTAGGGCAATACAAACTTCAAGGTCTTACAGAACCAATGTATTAAAAAGTACTTTATGCAAAAATATTTTTAGAACATAATTTCTCATTTCTCAAGTTCTTACTGTAACATGGGACAATAGTCCCTTTTTGACAACAATGGATAAATTAAATACATGAGCGATTGAAAAAAAACACAAAATTTCAATTTTAGAAGAGAAGAGATATTTTTAAGACATTTTTATGGATTTTGATCTTAAAATTTTGACCGCAACAAGTTTTATGCGAAATTTTTAGGCGCAACAACTTTTGTTCTTGTCAGCTAGAGATACCGACCGGAAAATATTCTCCCAGGAAATGGGCTATCATAAAGTTCCCGAACGCCCAAAGAAGGTCGAAAAATGAACCATAAGTGCATTAAACAATCAATTAGCTGATCTTGATCTCTTGTTATAGAGCTTTGCTGTATTTACGGAAATAGAGAATAACATGATTTCTGACGTTCTGCGTTTTCAAATTCTGAGTTGTCAAATGTTTAAACTTCATTTAAGATTAGCTCCATTTTTGTTTTGAGCATAGGAATAAGTTTATAGATCAAAGAATTTTAACTCTTTTACCCAGCAATGCGTATACTTCGCAGAAGTAAAGTAGCTCGGAAATTTCGGTAACATTCACATTCATATTTTAAAACAATAGTTATAAGCGTGTGTTAGTTTTCACAAAGGTGAAAGCGAGAAAAAAATGTAAAATGTTCATTTTTCCTCGAAATTGAAAAAATCAGTCACTATTATCTGCAACGCCTGGTTTTTGATCTAATGTGCAAATCAGTCCCCTTTTCACTCCCTTGCACGCTCTATACCTGTGTTCTCCTATATTATTGTAACAAATTTCCTCAACAATTTTTACTACTAATCACAATTAGTGATCATATCAGAAATTCATCTGTCAATAACTGTCAACTGGAGAGAATTTGAATTACACCCAATTGATAAACAATTGCTTGCAAAATCATCTTTTTTACTAATTTGCTTATTGCGTGATGGGAAGACGGATGGTTGATTTGCATGTATTAAGTGATTGTAAGGATTATTGTATTAAGTAATCCAGAAAGAAATTTGGTTTCATTATTTTCGCTGATTTTCATTATTTTGATAAGGAAAATCAGATACTGCATTATGAGTCAAAAAGCGTAACAAAGCTCAAGTGCTTGGTTGTTAATGTCAAAAATTAAAGTGTTGTTTTTTATGATGAAGACATGAGCCCATATTTTGTCACTGTTAGTTATCCATGAAATCAACTCATAATCATAAAATTACCTTTTGGTTTTGTAATGTGCTTTTTTTGCCCGAAAGAGCACTAAGTGAGTTCCGTATAAACTTAAGACCGAGTACCGTATAACAAGTAACAGCTGAAGTGCTCGTCTCTTTTTTGTAGGAACGGTGGTTTTTTCAAAAAAAAATTATGCTATGCTTTCGATCTTAGGAAACAAATTTTTCAGCTATCACTATTTAGTTCTTAGAAAATTTTGAAGAGACAATCGGAGAAGATTTTAAGTTTCTTTCTCAAAAATTATAACAATCGATATAAATAAACATCTGTAGTCAAAACAATTCCAAAGTTGTAACTTCTTTTGCTGAGAAAAATTACATTTATTGATACAGTTGTTTGCTTCTTAAAAATTTATTACTTCAGCAAAAAATTAATTGAAAATGTTCAATGAAGCAGAATAAAATTCACATATCAGTTGATACTTTGCTCTGAACAATGAAATTGAACAACTGACTGAAGTTCCATGCAATTTATTTTAAATTTTGTTTGCTATGAAACCAAAAATAATGCATTTTTAGAAAAAATTTGATTACCAAAACTAGAGCTTAATATTTTATTATCTCCTCTGCAAAAGGAACCATCAAAATGTTGATGATGAAAAAAAATGTTTTTGTAACTATAAATAGTTAGTTATGGCAATGTGGTTTTTAAAGTAACTGATAGATAATGAGTATCAAAATGATGCGTGGCATTCAAATCCGACTGAACTTTGAGACGTTTGTGTAATTTGTATCAACAATGCACAGGAAATCAATGAGATTTATGCCATAGAACTATTTACTAAGTAAAGCACTCTTCCAGCGAGATTCTATCTGGTAAATTCTGATGATTCTTTACTTATTAATTAGGTGCAGCAACTTTGTTGAATTTTAAGTAAGTTTTTATTATCAAAAAATTAGCAGATCCTTCGGTAATTATTGATGCTGTTCTGTTATGCATACACGTTGTTTTTAACTGGTTTCACAGCGTAAGCTTTTTTGTGAAGGCAAAATTTTGGTTAATGGGAATTTGCCTTAAACATTTTTTTTCAAAAAATTAAATTCAATTTGAAGCCAAGTACCCACTGTTCGTTTGTTATGAGCTAGAGATAAGAAAGTTGCGAAATGAGAACCGCAGTTCCTGAGGACAACTGAATCAAAATTTCAACAATTCCTAGTTAACTCCAAAAGAAATTATTCATGTTAATTATTTTTTAAGTTGTAGCATATCAATCATATCTTTGTAGTTTGAGTTCTTCTTTCTTGGATAAATTATCGAGAATTCTAATTTTTTGTGCTCTCGAATGAGATAACCGGTCACTTTCAGATGAAAAAAGTAAATGATCGTATGATCTTTCTAAAATTCTGCTGCATGTTGTAAATTTTTGCCGATTTAGTTTGCTTCGAAACTTTTCGATGTTGTTTTGCATAAAACCATCTCTTAAACTCTTAGATTGTAGTTGGGACTCTAAGTTTATTTTTAAATTGAAAATTCGCGGTACAATAGTTTTCGAAAGCTGCCATTGAAAATTTCTTTGAGTGCGCTACGCGGACTCTAGATCCAAGGCATATCAGTTCTAAAATTCGTATTCCAATTCTATTTTGCTGGCCCACTACTGTTTCAGTGTTTCCTAATAGCACCTTGCTACTCATGATGTGCAAGTATAAGTTTCATAGTTACGTTTTTCTAAAAACAGACCAAGAATATCTTGATGTGCCTGGGAAAATCATGAAAAAGGTTAAAAATTTTGAAAAAAGACATTGTGAGCTTGATGATGACTGAATTTGTTAATCCGTTACAATACGTTTTAACATTAGAAAAAAAACCAGTAAGTAAAAGCCCAGCGCTCCTAACCTGACAAATTTGGCGCAAAATTTTCGGATATTTATGATTTTTATTTTAAGTAAGTTTTTTTAATCAAAAAATTAGCAGATCCTTCGGTAATTATTGATGCTGTTCTGTTATGCATACACGTTGTTTTTAACTGGTGTCACAGCATAAGCTTTATTGTGAAGGCAAAATTTTGGTTAATGGGAATTTGCCATAAACATTTTTTTTTCAAAAAATAAATTCAATTTGAAGCCAAGTACCCACTGTTCGTTTGTTATGAGCTAGAGATAAGAAAGTTGCGAAATGAGAACCGCAGTTCCTGAGGACAACTGAATCAAAATTTCAACAATTCTTAGTTAACTCCAAAAGAAATTATTCATGTTAATTTTTTCTTAAGTTGTAGCATATCAATCATATCTTTGTAGTTTGAGTTCTTCTTTCTTGGATAAATTATGGAGAATTCTATTTTTTTGTGTTCTCGAATGAGTTAACCGGTCACTTTTAGATGAAAAAATTAATTGATCGTATGATCTTTCCAAAATGCTGCTGCATGTTGTAAATTTTGCTGATTTAGTTTGCTTTGAAACTTTTTGATGTTGTTTTGCATAAAACCATCTCTAAAACTCTTAGATTGTAGTTGGAACTCTAAGTATATTTTTTAAATTGAAAATTCACGGTACATCAGTTTTTGAAAGCTGTCATTGAAAATTTCTTTGAGTGCGCTGCGCGGACCCTAGATCCATGGCATATCAGTTCTAAAATTGTATTCCAATTCTTTGTTGTTGGCCCACTACTGTTTCAGTGTTTCCTAATAGCACCTTATTACTCATGATGTGCAACTTTAAGTTTCATAGATACGTTTTTCTGAAAATAGACCAAGAATATCTTGATGTGCCTGGGAAAATCATGAAAAAGGTTAAAAATTTTGAAAAAAGACATTTTGAGCTTGATGATGACTGAATTTGTTAATCCGTTACAATACGTTTTAACATTAGAAAAAAACCAGTAAGTAAAAGCCCAGCGCTCGTAACCTGACAAATTTGGCGCAAAATTTTCGGATTTATGATTTTTATTTCTGATTGTAAATGAATTTTGCCTGAATGTCTTCGTTTAAGCTCAACGAAAACAGAAACAGGAAACTGGAATTTAATGTTTCAGCCCTGATATGCTATGGGGAATAGAGTCCGGGAAAGCAAGAAGACAGAAAGCAGTGGACGCAATATTTGTTGCATTGGTTTGCTATATTGGTTGGTCAACTGGCATTGATTACGCGACATTCCACGGCCAACAGATTCTGTGGACGATATTGAAGTGGCGTCGCAGGTTTTTTTAGGAGGCTGTCTATGACTAATGTTATTGCTACGGAATATAGGGAATCAAGAGCGGTAAAAATGAGAGAAAATTGAGAGCTTGAATAGATGAGATTCAAAAACATAATAAAACTATCTATGATTTAAATAAAAACAGATTTAAATGGATATTATACCTAATTTTATCTTTTTATCTTTTTTTCAATTTTTTTTCAATGTTTTGTTGTATATTCAGTAGATTTTATCTGTTACAGCCTTGTTTGGTTCAATTCATTATAAGAAATAATTAGTTTTTAGCTGAATAACACGAATCTAGTAGTTTCAACCCCTTTTTCAAGTTTTTTTGACTGGATGAATCAACTGTCCAGAATATTTACAGAATTTTTTTTTACTGTGCTTGATAAACGAAGAAACAGATTTTGTACTGTTCAGCATGTATTCAGAGAGACTTGATTTTTTGTTTGAACAGGGTAAAAGTGACATGATCATAATCTGTTCACAGCTAAAGCACAGATTGAGAAATACTATTATTCCGTGCTGATTTACTATGTTACTATAGTCAGGTTAAACGGGTTCTAATTTTCTACACAAAATCACACAATTGGCGTAACATCAGCTAGTTTTTATTATCGTTCTTGAATTTTTTGTCTTTTTGGTATGGCAGTGTCATCAATTGAATTAAGGTGGGATAAAGAAACGTTGCACCTCCTTTTTGAAAAACAGTAGCGATTGAAAACGAAGCGATTGAAAGTATTTGTCGTTGCGGTAAAAAGAAATATGCGGTCAACTTTCCACTTCACTTCCGCTATGACTTAAAGCAATTGTTGCGAAACTCACGTATTCATAAAAACTCCTACGTTTTAGCTATTTTTTACCGCTAACCCCTCGACCCGGGTTATAATAGAATTCGTGACTTGTAAACAGCTAATGCTATCTATTATCAGACTGCACACATCATTATTAATGTAGAAATGCGCATTCATTTTTATCGCACAGCCGTATGAAAACAAAATATCATTACGCAGAATGAAGACCCCTTATGACACGTTTGGTGTTTCCCAATGTTTTTGAAGAAGAGTCTTAACCGGCATCCAGCTAGTGGGTATGGGTTGTACACACCATCTATAGTTAATGATCCCCACAGCCTACATTGCTCTAAACAACCTACAGCCTACATTCTCAATGCGGTAAAATATTTTTTTAGCAGACATATGGGTGAACAATACAAGTTAACTTAGGGTGCAAATGAACTAGACATGACTTTTTAATAATTAACCTTCTATTAAAATGAGTAGATCGTGTTTGAATTTGCTGCACTAGATTAGGTATGTTTTAGCATGTACGACATTCACCTCTTTTTGACAAAATTTTGGAATGGCACAAAAATCGAAAATGTAATTAATAGCATTGAAAATATGTTATTAATTATTCACCAGCTATATAGCAAGTGAAAATTTACGTACCACTTCCGATAGCGGAAGATATTTGTAAAATTAGTTAAAGTTTGTTCCTCAAGATAGAGTTTTAACCAAATTTGATATAATCCTCATCCAAGTCGAAGTTTTTGCGCAGGGCGAATTTGTGGGTCTCCGGATGAAACAATACCAATGGCAGGCGAACGGAACTGATTCGAGATTGGTTCAACTTGCGCCACTGTATTCACAATTGATTGAATGATCGATGGCTGGAAAGTCTCAACATCGCCTGCACGTCTTTTTCTTTAGGGATTTTGCCAGCTGGGAAGCCGGGAGACAATTGACTCCACAGATGACTCATCATGATCAAACTCATAGTACTTTGGGATTTTGTGTGGTTCTTTTAATGGAACCAGGGGAATTTGTTGTAATGCTTTACTGTGTGCAGATGACTTAGTAATTTGAAGTTCACCTGTGTTGGTTGGTGGAGCTGTTGTCAATCATGGTTCAATCGAAGAAGGCGGTATTTCGATTTGTTCAGGTGCCCGAGGGGCTAGATTGTTTGGTATCGTTGACATACGCCCTCGTATCTTGCGTGAAATGTTAGACCAATTTGAAGAAATGCCCTCGTTTGATCTTTTCCTGTGTTTTATTTTGCGATCCCTTTTTTGAGTTCTCTTGAATTCTTTTACACGACTAGCTATCTCTGCCTCTGTTCTCTTTTCAAGTGCCGCGTCTATAAATGCACTCTTTTAAATTGATTTTCCGCTCATCCCGAGTCCCGAACTTCGCAATATCGTTATTTGTAACAGTTATATTACGCTTCCCCTGCTGGCGGATTATGGATTGTTAAGCGTCGACTATGTGAAAAACTGAATCTGGGGTCGACACCTCGTAAAAACCATCCAGGTTCTTCTTTCAGCGCTTTTTAGGATGTCATTTCCGTGCCATATTGCGCGGAAAATTCTTTTAGATTTCAAGATTCGTGTTTCGTCATCACAGGCTTGCCGCTCTCTATTTTTAGTATCATGAGGGGTCTTGTTCATGTTGCGCTCCAATTCCCCATCACTTCTGTAGTGATTCGAGTTTTCTTCTGTTAAAGGCTAGTTTGATTCTGTTTCGTTAGTGCTTCTTCATTTAAATAGGATTCATAACGGCTAAAATGTAATTCGAACGGCAAAATCTGTGTTGTTTCTCGTTAGCATGTGCGGAGCCGGTAAAAAATGATTTAAGAGCTGCTTTAATGTTGAATGAATTTGCATTTTTAATACATTCAAGGATTTATTCAGTTGTACTAACGAGTCGTTCTATCGGTCCAATTGCCCGATGATCATTTGCTGGTGTTGGAATTGAAGCTATTTTTTTCTTGTGAAAAAAGCTTTTGCACCAAATATAATGTGAAACTATTAGAGGTCAATTATTAGTGAACGCCCTACAGCGTGATTTTGTATATACTTATCTAAAAATTGTATCACATTTGAGGCATTTGCGCTACCAAATGAGAAATGAGAACCTCAGTTCCTGAGGACAACTGAATCAAAATTTCAACAATTCCTAGTTAACTCCAAAAGACATTATTCATGTTAATTATTTTTTAAGTTGTAGCATATCAATCATATCTTTGTAGTTTGAGTTCTTCTTTCTTGGATAAATTATCGAGAATTCTAATTTTTTGTGTTCTCGAATGAGTTCACCGGTCACTTTTAGATGAAAAAAGTAATTGATCGTATGATCTTTCTAAAATGCTGCTGCATGTTGTAAATTCTGCTGATTTAGTTTGCTTTGAAACTTTTTGATGTTGTTTTGCATAAAACCATCTCTAAAACTCTTAGATTGTAGTTGGAACTCTAAGTTTATTTTTAAATTGAAAATTCGCGGTACATTAGTTTTTGAAAGCTGTCATTGAAAATTTCTTTGAGTTCGCTGCTAGATCCATGGCATATCAGTTCTAAAATTGTATTCCAACTCTTTGTTGTTGGCCAACTACTGTTTCAGTGTTTCCTAATAGCACCTTGCTACTCATGATGTGCAACTTTAAGTTTCATAGATACGTTTTTCTGAAAATAGACCAAGAATATCTTGATGTGCCTGGGAAAATCATGAAAAAGGTTAAAAATTTTGAAAAAAGACATTTTGAGCTTGATGATGACTGAATTTGTTAATCCGTTACAATACGTTTTAACATTAGAAAAAAACCAGTAAGTAAAAGCCCAGCGCTCGTAACCTGACAAATTTGGCGCAAAATTTTCGGATTTATGATTTTTATTTCTGATTGTAATTGAATTTTGCCTGAATGTCTTCGTTTAAGCTCAACGAAAACAGAAACAGGAAACTGGAATTCAATGTTTCAGCCCTGATATGCTATGGGGAATAGAGTCCGGGAAAGCAAGAAGACAGAAAGCAGTGGACGCAATATTTGTTGCATTGGTTTGCTATATTGGTTGCTCAACTGGCATTGATTACGCGACATTCCACGGCCAACAGATTCTGTGGACGACATTGAAGTGGCGTCGCAGGTTTTTTTAGGAGGCTGTCTATGACTAATGTTATTGCTACGGAATATAGGGAATCAAGAGCGGTAAAAATGAGAGATATTTGAGAGCTTGAATAGATGAGATTCAAAAACATACTAAAACTATCTATGATTTAAATAAAAACAGATTTAAATGGATATTATACCTAATTTTATCTTTTTATCTTTTTTTCACTTTTTTTCAATGTTTTGTTGTATATTCAGTAGATTTTATCTGTTACAGCCTTGTTTGGTTCAATTCATTATAAGAAATAATTAGTTTTTAGCAGAATAACACGAATCTAGTAGTTTCAACCCCTTTTTCAAGTTTTTTTGACTGGATGAATCAACTGTCCAGAATATTTACAGAATGTTTTTTTTTACTGTGCATGATAAACGAAGAAATAGATTTTGTACTGTTCAGCATGTATTCAGAGAGACTTGATTTTTTGTTTGAACAGGGTAAAAGTGACATGATCATAATCTGTTCACAGCTTAAGCACAGACTGAGAAATACTATGATTCCGTGCTGATTTACTATGTTACTATAGTCAGGTTAAACGGGTTCTAATTTTCTACACAAAATCACACAATTGGCGTAACATCAGCTAGTTTTTATTATCGTTCTTGAATTTTTTGTCTTTTTGGTATGGCAGTGTCATCAATTGAATTAAGGTGGGATAAAGAAACGTTGCACCTCCTTTTTGAAAAACAGTAGCGATTGAAAACGAAGCGATTGAAAGTATTTGTCGTTGCGGTAAAAAGAAATATGCACGCCACTAAAAAATGCGGTCAACTTTCCACTTCACTTCCGCCATGACTTAAAGCAATTGTTGCGAAACTCACGTATTCACAAAAACTCCTACGTTTTAGCTATTTTTTACCGCTAACCCCTCGACCCGGGTTATAATAGAATTCGTGACTTGTAAACAGCTAATGCTATCTATTATCAGACTGCACACATCATTATTAATGTAGAAATGCGCATTCATTTTTATCACACAGCCGTATGAAAACAAAATATTATTACGCAGAATGAAGACCCCTTATGACACGTTTGGTGTTTCCAAATGTTTTTGAAGAAGAGTCTTACCCGGCATCCAGCTAGTGGGTATGGGTTGTACACACCATCTATAGTTAATGATCCCCACTGCCTACATTGCTCTAAACAACAACTTTTCTAATTTCTCCGGGAAAGATATTCGCTTTGTAACGTTTATTAGTAACCCGCTTTAATTTTGGAAACTCTTGGACTGTTCTCTGGAACCTGGTTCTCTGATTCAGTCAGAATGTAAAAGAGCTCTTTCTTCCACTTCTGCTTTGACTTCTAACAGAATGTTTCAGAATGACAAACCACATCAATGTAGCAAATGCTCTGCAAATAATCGTTTAAACATTGCCTGAGCAAAAAAATATATGGCTAAGACCTGAGTTAACAGAGCTCATTAAAATAGTTTATACAAGTAAAAATTTACTCAAATGATTAATCATACGAGTAAAAATTTCAAGGATTTCTGTCGGATAAGCTTATGATCGAATATGATTACCTATAAACGAATTACTGAGAATGTTTTACGCAAGATGAAAATGACAAGGTGAAGATCAAAAAATCACATAAAAATTGAGAGGGGATGAGCAACCAATCATTTTATCCATATCATCTGAATAAAGTGTTTGTGTCAGACAAATGACTTGAACTACCTCGCATTCAATGTTTTTCAGATAACAAATCGTACCATCAAACTAAGTGTTTTGTTCATAGCTATTTAAGGAAAATTTTGTTTTCAATATTTCGTACATTAACAGATTTTCATATCTTGATACTTGTATTTACTGTATCTTGACACTCATGTCAGCTTTCATCTTTTCAGAAAACTGTTTCGCTTCGCGTTTTTGCTTTAGTATGTTTACCAGTTGTATTCGCTTGGCGAATTTTCTCACTGAATCTCTCCTACTAAATTTGAGAGTGAAGATAACTAGTAGAATTAGTGAATTAAATTGGGCAACTGTACTCGCGATGCAACAGTAAGAGAATGAAATTCAGCAGCTACTGAAAGTCGAGAATAAATAATAATTCTCAATGCGGTAAAATGTTTTTTTAGCAGACATATGGGTGAACAATACAAGTTAACTTAGGGTGCAAATGAACTAGACATGACTTCTTAATAATTAACCTTCTAATAAAATGAGTACATCGTGTTTGAATTTGTTGCAATAGATTAGGTATGTTTTAGCATGTACGACATTCACCTCTTTTTGACAAAATTTTGGAATTGCACAAAAATCGAAAATGTAATTAATAGCATTGAAAAAATTTTATTAATTATTCACCAGCTACATAGCAAATGAAATTATACGTACCACTTCCGATAGCAGAAGATAATTGTAAAATTAGTTAAAGTTTGTTCCTCAAGATAGAGTTTTACCAAAATTTGATATAATCCTCATCCAAATCGAAGTTTTTGCGCAGGGCGAATTTGTGGGTCTCCGGATGAAACATTACCAATGGCAGGCGAACGGAACTGATTCGCGATTGGTTCAATTTGAGCCGCTGTATTCACAATTGATTGAATGATCGGTGGCTGGAAAGTCTCAACATCGCCTGCACGTCTTTTTCTAGGGTTTTTGCCAGCTGGGAAGCCGTGAGACAGTTGACTCCACAGATGACTCATCATGATCAAACTCATAGTACTTTGGGATTTTGTGTGGTTCTATTAATGGAACCAGGGGAATTTGTTGTAATGCTTTACTGTGTGCAGATAACTTAGGAATTTGAAGTTCACCTGTGTTGGTTGGAAGAGCTGTTTTCAATCATGGTTCAATCGAAGAAGGCTGTATTTCGATTTGTTCAGGTGCCCGAGGGGCAAGATTATTTGGTATCGTTGACATACGCCCTCATATCTTGCGTGAAATGTTAGACCAATTTGAAAAAATGCCCTTGTTTGGTCTTTTCCTGTGTTTTATTTTGCGATCCCTTTGTTGAGTTCTCTTGAATTCTTTTACACGACTAGCTATCTCTGCCTCTGTTCTCTTTTAAAGTGCCGCGTCTATAAATGCACTCTTTTAAATTGATTTTCCGCTCATCCCGAGTCCCGAACTTCGCAATATCGTTATTTGTAACGGTTATATTAAGCTTCCCCAGTTGGCGGATTATGGATTGTTAAGCGTCGACTATGTGAAAAACTGAATCTGGGGTCGACACCTCGTAAAAACCATCCAGGTTCATCTTTGAGCGCTTTTTAGGATGTCATTTCCGTGCCATATTGCGCGGAAATTTCTTTTAGATTTCAAGATTCGTGTTTCGTCATCACAGGCTTGCCGCTCTCTATTTTTAGTATCATGAGGGGTCTTGTTCATGTTGCGCTCCAATTCCCCATCACTTTTGTAGTGATTCGAGTTGTCTTCTTGTAAAGGCTAGTTTGATTCTGTTTCGTTGGTGTTTCTTCATTTAAATAGGATTCATAACGGCTAAAATGTAATTCGAACGGCAAAATCTGTGTTGTTTCTCGTTAGCATATGCGGAGCCGGTAAAATAATGATTGAAGAGCTGCTTTAATGTTGAATGAATTTGCATTTTTAATACATTCAAGGATTTATTCAGTTGTACTAACGAGTCGTTCTATCGGTCCAATTGCCCGATGATCATTTGCTGGTGTTGGAATTGAAGCTATTTTTTTGTGAAAAAAGCTTTTGCACCAAAAATAATGTGAAACGAGTCTGGTCAATTATTAGTGGTCGCCCTACAGCGTGATTTTGTATATACTCATCTAAAAATTGTATCACATTTGAGGCATTTGCGCTGCCAAAAATTCTGTGGATGGATATTTGGAAAATCAGTCAATGCACAATATATAAAAATTTCATGTTTTTTCTTATTATTAATTGGGCTTGCAAAAACTTTTCGTATTTCCCAGTTTGGCACTATAGTGAGGATTGAATTGCTTGACGGATATAATAGCCTTAGGTTTTTACCAATTGCAGTGCAAGGTTCCCACTCAATAGACCGAACAAGTAGTTCGCTGTTCATGTATGGTCACCAGCAATGCTGGGCCATACACACCATCCCTAAGGTGCCTGGTTTAGTCGCATGAAGTTCTTCGAGCAGGGCATCATTGAGTGCAAGGGGAATTGCAACGCCCTCGACCATGCAAACACAACCGCTGCTGACATAGAGTTGACGCCAGAACGAGTGAAGGTAGGGGATCAGCTGCTTTAGTCTGGCCTTATCAACTTGCAAGATTCACTCCCTTACATCTTTCAGTACTGCACCTTCACTAGCTAGAGTTGCTATGAGATTGAAAAATTTCCCCAGTTTAATGAACACTTTCCCCAGTTTTTGAAATGAGAGGACTAGAGGGCTATTTGATATTCGATTTGAAGATTGTTTAGATTGGAGTGTGGGGGTGATCATCGTGGCATGTTGTGTGCAGTATGTTGTAAACGATACGCGGGTAGAGGCTCGAGTTGAAATTGTTGGCAGATATTTGCCGATCAATGATGATAGTTGTATCATGTTTTGTCTAATTTGGTGGTTTAATTGATTGAATGTATATCCGACTGTTTGTTGAATTATGAAGGGAGGCAAAAATCACTTTTTTATTGTTTATTAATTTAGTGCATGAATTACTTGAAGTATTTGAATTTTTGATGCTAATTTGGAATTCAATGTGCGTTTCGGACTTGAATGACAGTGTAGCTTGATCAATTTCTTTCAAATGCAGTTACTTTTTGTATTTTGTTTTTCGATGCGCAATGTAATGTTGAAATAATATTTTCTATCGCGGAATGATCTGTCCTTGTAACTTGAGTTATGTATGAAATGTAATTTGAATGTAAGTGTACGCGCGAAGCAAGTGTTGTATTTAAAGTAGGGGGATTAAATGTTTTATTTTTGATGTGATATTTTGCTGAGCGAAGGTCGATGTGTTTTGAGTTATACGTACGCGTGATGCGCGAATGGCGTTTGAATTAGTGGAAATTAATGTATTTAATTTGGAGGTGGTAAATCAGAGAGCGGGTTTCAAACTATTTTGAGACATGTGAACGCACAGCCATTGATCCATATCCATATTAAGTGAATTAATTTTAGCTAGTTTATTATTGATGATGCGCTCTGCTAGTGAGGTTGTTTTTTGAGTTAACCGTACAAGCTGTGAGTGGTCAATATTAAAAATGTGTTTGTTATTGTATTGTGTTTTGTAAATGTGTTTTGTACGGTAATAAATTGCTCGGATGGTTTGTTTTCTAAAAATAGTTTATTTAAATGAGTAGCAGAATTAAATTTTGTGTTTTGCAGTGTTTTAGCATCAGATTTAACGTTTGATAGTGTAGCAACTAAGATTTCTTGATCATAACTTGATATACTTTGCTGGTTGACATGGATGTTGGGAAACCCATTTTAGCGCCTGGTAGATGCTCTGTTCTAAATCGAAACAGTAAAACACGGTCACACCATTGTGACTAACGGCAATTTTAAGACTTATTGGAACGATATTCCTTACGAAAAGATAGAAGGGCCCGGTGATCGGTTATGACTGATCGGTTATTTCTTTACCATATAATTAGGTTCTAAAGTTTTCGATTGACCAGACTACTTCAAGTAGTTGAAACTCATTAACACTGTATCTTTCCTCATTACAGTGTAAATATGTAAAGGCAAATTATATAGGTTTCCATCCATCGACTCTTGGTTGTTCAAGAGTTGCTCCGTGGCCGCCACGGGAAGCGTCACATTTAACCCGTGTTTCGAGTTTCGGGTGAAAATGAACATTCTCTGCGTGGTTTGCAAAGCGATTCTTAATGGCATAGAAGTGGGTGTTATGAACATCTGTCCAATTGTATTTTTCTGTTTTCCGATGGAATGGTCGTTAAGGATGGCAAAGTTCAGCTAAATTGGGATTGAACTTACAGAAATAATGTACGGAGCCGAGAAACGATCGAAGTTTTTTAAGTGTGTTAGGTGGTTACGTGAGAGGCTGGCGGCTGTTTCTGTTTGGAGAGAGGAAATACCTGAGTGAGTTATATTCTACCCTAATATTTCTAATTTGGTGAAATGTCATTTTTGTAGATTTATGCGGAGATAATCTGAATAAAGTTTTTTAAGGCAGTGTGTAACTTAAAAGAAGTGGTCATATTCAGAACGTTTAAGTTGGAAACTTTATGAAACTTTGGTTTGACGATGTGGATTTTTGAAAAACCAAATCTTGAAACTAATTTTCGAAATTGTTTTGCTCTTCGAAGTTTGAATGGACACTGTGCAGTGATATAATTTATCATACAACTTTCAGTAGTTTTTAAATTTTGAGCAACTGAAATACCAAGGGCATCAAATAGGTTGCAACCATTTGGAGGCTTTAGACCATCACAAATCACCACAAATTCTGCATCCTCGATGCGCCAACCATTACTTCTTGCTGCGGTTTGCATCATATCAATTACAGGAAATGGTTCCTTCGCAAAAGTTATCAATTTTTTGCTGTGCTATTGTCAGTCTCCGTGCAATGAATGAGTTGTCGATTAATTCTTTAGCTAGTGCTTTGTTCAGAATGCTGCAGACACTTCAAGATTTAATCAAAAGGCCCACATTTGGGTTTCCAATTTCAATTTTTTTATATCTAGGTTCATTTTGATGGGTTGTATTTGCGATGCGTACTACCATTTTTTCATCAGCACTATCATTATTAGATTCGCATTTTGGGTTGTATTTAATTTCTGTGGTAGAGTTAACTGGCTCATCCGTTGGAGCCGAGTTGATCGAGTTGAGTTTTGGCCGAAGATTTCGTGGACGTTTAAATATTAATTTTCCACGTACTCGAGAGAAGTGATTCTATAAACCGCAAATGTTGCAAGTTTTACCTTTCGCTTATCTTTATCTTTGTGCTTTGGTGACCAAGATAGGCCACAATTTTAGCAATTTTGATTTGTGGATCGGGTTTGTGGTTAAAAATTTATTTCGGGAATTCGCGTTGTCAAATTTTCGTTGCGGTGAGATTGCATTAACTCGAGATGCGGATTGTCTATTTGGAATTTGAGGTTGATTTTGGTTACCAAGTTACATGTTGATTGCTAATCTTAGTGCCTCTTCGGGTTCAACTTTCTCTTAGATGTTCTCGCAGAATCTCTGCATCGTGCATGAATAGGTCTTTTTATCAGACCATATTCTCGATTAACCAAATCACAATTGAGCCACAATTCTTTCGAAGTTCCAAAGAAATGCTCAGTTGATTATCCTTTTGTCTTTTTTGTCTTCTACACAAAGCGGTCGAATGTGACTTTTCTGGGTATTAAAAGCCTCCTCCATGATGTGCGAAGTGTTGCTGTAGTGAGAATGTCTATTTTTAGGTGCGGTTTACGACTACTAACGAGTCTCCCTCCTTCAGTTCCAATGCTGTGATATAATACTCATACAGTATTTCGATCCGCTTTGTTCCAGTGTTTATCGCCACACATAAATCCAATTTCCTTTTTACGTTGCCAATAGTTTTTCGAATTCATGGTCAATTGAACGTTTCGGGCTAGTTTCTAGCGATCCGATCGTGGTGGTGCTCCGTGGATGCTGTCCACTTAGATTGGTACTAGTGGTACTTGAACTCGTTCTGGTTAAGGGGCAAGTAATGTGTTGAGTGTTTTGTTCTTTGCGCCAAGAGAGCTAATTTCAAATGAGCCTGTCACTTCTCCCATTGAAGGGGAGAGTCCGAGCTTGAAGGGGAGGGTCCTTTTAAAACAACTGGTTCGCTTGGAGTGTTGGCTTTACTAAATTTCTTGTCACTGCGTCTTGCCTAATAAGTTTGACATTGTAGACGACTAGTAGAATTAGTTAATTGAAATGGGCAACTGTACTCGAGAATCAAAAATAAGAGAATGAAATTCAGGAGGTACTGAAGTCGTGAACAAATAATGATTCTAAATGCTGTAAAGCATTTGTCAAGCAGACATATGGGTGAAAAATAAGAGTTAACTTAGGTTGCAAATGAACTAGTCATGACATGACTTCTTAATAACTGACCTTCACTTTATAAAGTAAATCGTATATGAATTTACTGCACTCGATTAGGTATTTGAATTAGCATGTACGACACAACACGTGCTCTCTCTCTCTCTCTCTCTCTCTGTGTGTGTGTGTGTGTGTGTGTGTGTGTGTGTGTTTGTGTGTATGCTGTACATCTGTGTGAACCGTTTTGATAAAAAATAAGATTTGTGATCTACTGATAACTTTTGAAATAAACGATGAAACCAAAATAATTACTCATGCTGCTCTGTTTTCAACGTGTTCATAAATGTAGCACTTGTAAACACTCAGCTGACGATTTTGTAAGCATAATGCGCAGAACAATTTTTTCCGCGTCTCTAATTCATATAAATTATGCCAAAATCTCTTTTCAGACTTTTTAAAAAATGATTTGAAATTCTGTGAAATTTGTGTTGAATCTGTTGAATTGTGACTTCTACGAGTTAGTGGAATTTTGTAACGAATGTGAAAAATATGCCAACTTTAATACCATTTTTTATGCAAATATAGCATCTTTTTGGAATCAAGAAGGGAAAAATCATAGAATCAGACGATTTCCCGACCATTGTTCAATCTTTTTGTGGTAACGAAGATATTTCTAGAGTATGCAATTGAAGATGAAGGTGCACAGGATGTCTGATCATAGGTCGTTTCGTTCTCGGAACTCAGCTTGTTCTTTACAATCTTGTTTCACATTAGCGGGAATTTTCATGACAATTGTCATACAAAGGTGCTAACGTGTTCGTAAAGGTAGCACTTGTAAACATTCATAAATGTAGCATAAATGTAGCATCATTAAGGTTGTAAGGCAAATCCTAATTATTCCATCAGAAAAGACCCATGAAATAACCTTTCTCGACCCAAGTTTGTTTACAAAAAGACCGTGCTCGACCTTAATTGGCTGTCAAAAGACTTTATCTCGAAATTAGCTAGAGTGTTGGAGCGTGTAATTAAAGTCAATATGCTCCCCGCCTCAATAGAATTTTAAAGTATTTTCATAAATGGAGCTCCCGGTGCTGATGTGTCCACCCCCCGTAATCCAACGTTATTAAGCGGCAATAAGTGTGAAGCAATATCCACTCTTAAATAACAGCTAAAAGAGTGCAAGAGTGTAATTTTGAAGAAATTACACTTAAAGAAGTACACTACAATTACAATGTTTAGTCCATTTTCATTACCTTTTTTCACAGGGTGCGAAGGCTTCCTGTGTCAAGCAGTGCGTGCAAAACCAAAATTATGTAAGACATCCACAGAAATTGTGAAAATTATTTAAAAAGTGGTGGTTTTGTGGCAAT